>NC_092526.1:40789642-41095178 GCF_037038585.1 Patagioenas fasciata
CAGAGAAGGAGACTCCACAACCTCCCTGGGCAGCCTGGGCCAGGCTCTGACACCTTCACCATGAAGAAGTTTCTTCTCAGATTTAAGTGGAACCTCCTGTGTTCCAGTTTGAACCCATTGCCCCTTGTCCTGTCACTGGGTGTCACCGAGAAGAGCCTGGCTCCATCCTCCTGACACTCACCCTTTCCATATTGATCCCCATGAATGAGTCACCCCTCAGTCTCCTCTTGTCCAGCTCCAGAGCCCCAGCTCCCTCAGCCTTTCCTCACACGGGAGATGCTCCACTCCCTTCAGCACCTTGGTGGCTGCGCTGGACTCTCTCCAGCAGTTCCCTGTCCTTCTGGAACTGAGGGGCCACAACTGGACACAATATTCCAGGTGTGGGCTCCCCAGGGCAGAGCAGAGGGGCACAAGTAGGAAAGGAGCCCCAGTAAAGCACCTCGGGGAGGCAGCTCCCGCGGCGGGACGGCCCTCGGCTCCCTCCCCTCCTCATCCCAGGGGCTCCGGGCTCCCTCCCCTCCTCACCTCGGAGGTTCCGGGCTCCCCCTCCTCAGAGGCTCTGGGCTCCCTCCCCTCCTCCCGTCGGGGCGGTCCCGCCAATGGCCGTTACGCGCGGCCGTTGCTCCGCGGCGCTCGCGGCCCCTCAGCGCCGGGGCCGGGGGAGGAGGATCAGCCTTAAAGCCGCACACGGACCCCGCGCTGTGCGAGGAGCCACTGGGAATTACACCGCCGGTGACACCTCAACAAAGAGATACACGAAGGCAACAATAAATTGACAAACTTACCAGAGAAATCAGTAACGCCCTGTGCTCCAGAAGTCGGAGATAAGAGGCACAGCCAGGCTGTAGCAGCTACAGCTGCCTTTACATCACAACCTACATCCATCTTCCGAGATGCCTGCTGATAAAACAGGAAAAGCTCTGTCACCCGTGTTAAAATGGTTTACATGTACGGTCACAGTGTTTATTTCAGACACAGGATATACATAAACGATTAGTCTAATGAAGTGCTTTTCCCTAAAATCTGTTCAGAGCCGCTCCATGTACATTCTCTATCACAGGCTGTGTCCAGCCCAGCCATTAGTTCAGGTGGACGTTAATTCCTAAATTTGATCCAGGATTTGTGAAAATCTTAAGAGAGTTAATGTTTTAATTTATTTGAAGGTTTACACAGATGTGGAAGGTTTGAATTAAACCAGCATTAGGTTCCATAATGCAGCAACCATCAGGAAAATCTCACCTTTCTGTGTGCTGACATTACAATATGCTGTGAAATAAATCAAAGGAATCGCACAATAAGTATCAGCAGCATGATTTGAAAATGTATCTTTACGAGCTTATTATTTTCATAATCTGGAGAGTCTCTCTTTTCTATCTTGTGTATGCTATATAGCACATTTTCTCAGTGTGGCCCTGAAGCTGCAAAACCCCACGCTTCTATGCAATCCCCTTCAAATACAGAGCTGATCCAGCACACTTTGTAGGGCTTTGGTACATTTCCCCTTCAAGGCAACTTGGAAGTGATTGTAGCCACCGTAAAACTCTGGCCAAATACATGAGGAAATAACCTCATGTAACTTCAAAAACAGAAAACCAACCAAATAAAACTTACCTCCTCATCTGTTCCAGAAGGCAGCGTGTTCCTCCAGACCGGCTCAGGAGTTTCCATTTCCTCCAGTCTTACAACAGCCTGGAGTCCTGAAGGGGCCATCACCAATTTGCTTCCATTTAATGTTTATGCCGCTACTGTGGGCAATAAATTTCAAACAAAACATCAAGGACTGCCTTTCCACCTGTGCTCATACTTTCCCTTACACTCGGCTGAGGAACTCCCACGCTGTAATATTTCACACGTAAAAACCTCCTGTTAGTTGCCAGCTGCTCAGAGTGGGGAAGAGCTTAAAGCGCTGCCAGCTTTCACAGCCTATATATCTTAAAATACATATTAAGAGCAGAACGGTGGGTTAAGAGCAGAACTGAGAGTGAGGGAAAGAGAGAAGAGACAGATCTGTTGGAGAAGCCCTGACCGTGTGGGAAGTGTTGCATTGAGTTTGTCTCACTAGATACCTGCAAATCTGTCTCTGAGAAAAATCTTGCCTGAGGAATTGATCCCATAAGGTCTAGTAAAGTGTGAGCTATGACTAAAGCACTTCTGGTGGGTAGATTATATAGAACGGCTTCTCTCTCTCTGGATCCTCTGATGTCGAACAGGACTGGAGCTCACACTGTAAGTTTTTCCTGAAATTATAGGATTAAGAATACATTTTCCTCTAATCACAGCCTTTCCTGCACAAGCTTAACGAAAATTCATTTCTTCATGCCTCTTCCCTCTGACAAATTTGACTGAATTTAGTAAATGGAAGCACAAATACACAGAGGATGAGTGTGTAAACCCGGCTTCCGTTGGGAACTAGTAAAAACCACACCAAAACACAAAGTGCCTGTGTTCGTTTCCCAAGGACACGCAGCTCAAAAGGCAGTTTGCTTGTGCAGGCTGATAATGCTGCATGCTTCTATACCAAGGAAGTAACCATACCTCAAACAGTTAAACCTGAGCTCCAAAGCTTACCTATGGCGTTGGTATTTTGCGTAGACATAACCAAGTTAACTTGCTAAGGTAAATACAGAGAAACTATTTAAATACAATAAGGGCACGTTCCTTGCATGCGCAGTGTATAGTTAAATAACTGGCTTTTTACTGGACTTCAGACAGGAATTAAAATATATTGTTAACCTTTGGGATTTAGTTCTCTCTTACTATATTTTCTAAACATCTAATTATCTTGTAACTTGAGACAGTTTGCACAAATTTAGAGTTTGACCCTGTTAACTTCTGCACACCCCTACTGGTTCTTTGGCAGCTGTATTCATAGGTGTAGGCTCTTACCGTAGGATGGCGGCGGCTGGAGTATTTTCTGCTGCTGTCGTGCCAATTTTTGCTGCCCAGACACTCCCCGCCCACGCAGGGAGCTCCAGGCAGACACAGGTGAAGGGCATTTGTTGGCAATGTGGCACTAGTGCCGCCGCAGCTTCAGCGTGACTCGCAGCCCTAGTTAAAAAGCAGGTTTTAAAGAAGCCACTTGGTTATTAGTACAAAATTACTGCATTTTTAGTGCTGTGAACTATGCCCAGAGCAAGATTTCCCAGAACATCCTTCCAGTGCTTTCTTCGCATGTACTGACTGTATAATGCTGCTCACCTGTTTGTCCCAAAAGAGTCACCTCTGGATTTCCTAGCAAAGTAAAACACCATAGGTTTTTACAGTAAAAGAATATTTGACTATTTGCACTAACACGTCTCCAGCACTGTTTTCAAAGCAGATTTCCAGTATCGCATAACAAACGTGCAAGAGCTGAGCTAACGCTTAGGTCTCATATAGAATATTCTCAGCCTTAACTGGCATTAGATTTCTTTTTGTTTGTATGTTTCAGGTTTGAATGGCTTGTGATGAACACCCTCATCTGCAGACGCAATGGCAGAGATGCCCAGGGTGTCCATCCAGGCACGAGTCCTTGTGCCGCTTTAATGTCCAGTGCTGGCTTCTGTGTGCAGTGGGCGCTTTCCTCTCAAAGTGGCTGAATCAGGTGAGTATGTTCAAACTGTAAATATGACATTCTGATCAGGGAGCCCTGTGGCAAATGCACGCTTTTATACATATTTCTGCATTTTATAGTGTATATCTTTTCCCAATTTGCTGAGCATTGGTTGAGTTCTTCAGCTCCAGGACATAGAACAATTATGTGTGTGTGACTTTACACCTACAAGTAATTCACCTGAATTGCACAGACCACCCATGTTTGCAAACATCCGTGTTTGTACAGCGCTTGGCCCTGCCTCAGCTCAGGCCAAACCATGGCTTGGCAATCTACTTCTTCACTATCAATATCAAAATAGATAAAATTGAAGTTGGCAGAGTATTTGGCATTTAACTTGGATCCTTCTTATGAATCCCTGTATTCTCTGTCATTATATAAGATTTAGATCTCATCTTCGCTTCGGAATACTTCATTACTCAGGAAAGATTGCATTTTTCACCACCATGGCTTGATATGAAAGCTTGAATAAAACTACTCATGGCTCACATGTCACACTTGTGACTTGAAAATCCTGCCAAAGCATGTCCATTTTAAAGACCTGATGGATGGAGAATAGTAATGCTTCGTTGTACCCTTTTGACTGTTTAAAATATCTGAAACATTCAACATTTTTCTGGGCAGGACTTTGCTACCGTCTCCATGTTGCTGTGAACAGCCCGTTGTGTGCAGCTGTTTGGTCCAGTTCTGCAGTGGTCCCTGAGCCCAGCAGCCAAAGGACAGAAAAAGAAACAAAAAATCCCTGTAAAACCACAGCAATATTCTTTCTGTTTCCAGGAGCATGTCTAATTGGATCGAGATGGAGGTCTGTTTAAAGATCTTTTGGATTATCTGCATGGAGAAGCTTGGATTCCTGAAGATGAACAAATTCAAATTGCGTTGTAGGAGGAAGCAGATTATTTTGGCATCCCTTGTCCATACCTGACTGTTCGGCTATTCAAATGGAGACGTGTTCTTTAAGGTCAAATAGAGAGCTTAAGAAGGTCTTGACATTTCTTCCATTTTAAAAGAAGTGCTCTCTAATCCGCATCATTCTTTAGCATCAGATACTAAAATTACAGTATACGCAAGTTCGCACTTTTTAATCACCACGTTATATCAGCAGTAAATCCAGAGCTGATAACGCATAATAGAAGAATGAAAGATGAAAGCTTATTCAACTAAAAATATTGCATTGTTATTCATGTTGTGTATGTTGTGGTTTCTATTTTTTTCAGGCTTTGTTAGATTTCTGCGACTCTCATGATTCAGTTTGTAGCAAGCCCACAGTTTGGTTCCTGCGCTACCTCAACACGTCTGGAGCGAGCTATGGAAGTAAAATTATTGGGGTGTGTGCCACAAGAGCTGATGGGACTGGTGCAATTAGTAAAGAGCTAAGAACAAAAATTCACAGTAAAAGCATTTACAAAAGGTAAGATGACTGTCAAACACAGGAAAACATTATGAAGTGAGAATGAACACTCACAAATTATAATAATAGCTAAATATGTTTATTCCAAGAGTATCTGGACACTAGTGTCAGGTATCTGTCCTCCTACTGTGTTTTCCCTTTGAATAAATGATTGGGATTTACAAGTATCGGCTTTAGACCATCAGTTCTGTCATTATTCTCTTACTAACACCTGTTCTTTCCCAAATACCCATGTTTTAGCAGCAGGTGTTCCCGGGCACACTGATCATAGGAGGGTGGCTATTTAGGACCTCTTAGACAAATGAAAATGAAATTTAAGTAACATTTTCCTTTCCGTGTTACAAAAAATTTATTATTAAGTCCTTCTACTTAGGATTTGGTTAAAAGAATGATCCATGTCACCAGCGTTACATTTTTAAGGACTTAGCTAGAGCTAGCACATAACTGTTACCTTTAAAACAACATTTCTAGAGAAGCTGGAAATAACGTCCAATACCTCTGGAGCTATTATTCAGTGGCTGAGTTGAAAAAGATGATGGATGCTTTCAAGGCCTGGGAAGGGAGAGGCAGAGTATTAATTTTGTTCTTTTACTTCAGTATGACTATTTTACAGAAAAAACCACAGCCGGCTTAAAATAAAGCAGAAACCCTGCACCATTTTTTCATATAAATATAATTTCAGGCCCTTTTCAAAGCTGCTGCTTTCCTATACATCTATATCTATATACCCACAGACTTTTCACTCACGCTGGTCTCTGGTTCAACACGCATGAATGTTTCAGCGCGGTTTGTTCCAGCAGTTTGCTGCACCAGCTGCACCATCTCGCATTTCTGTCCGTGTCTGTTGTCCCCTCCCGTGGTGACGGCCGCACTGAGCCAGGGCCCCTGTGTCCTGGGGAGCCCCTGCTGCAGTCACCAGGATACAAATGTGAGGATTTATACGATTTTGACACGGCCCAGTCACTATTTGGGGAAGAAGCCTCACAACATGAACTGCCATCCCTGAGCTCCCCTGGCACAACAGGCTCCAAGAAACTGCTACAAGCTCTAAGATCAATGTTTGCCTTCCAGAATTATTAGTTTCTCTTTCACGGTGATGTTTTCAAACATGTTAAGTGATGATTTTTTAACCCTTTTTTTCCAAACATACCTAAATAATTTAAACTTTCCCAACAACTCATCTGTTACCTTCTCTTTTTACTTTTCCAACTGTGTATTTGGTCCTTTATTTTGCTGAGTTCTCCCCTTACTCTAAGTTTAATCTTACACAGAAGATAAACAGCTCCAACACACCTGGGTGTGTTTCCACTTCCAAAATACTCTATAAAGTGCAGTGGGAATTACGTGTGTGTGTGATGCAAACAGCTGGACTTGCACTTCCAACCAGCCTTGCTGGCCCTAAAGTCCAGCCTTGTCCTGCCCGTAACTCCCGCGCTGAGCCCTGTACAAACCGCTGGCATTCAAGGGAGAATCACACATCACCAGCTCTGTAATTAGACAAATAGAATTTTGGGTTTGTTCTGCTGGAGACGGGCCCGAGAGCATCCACTTACTTATGAGTGTTGTGAGCAGCAGCTGCTCGGCCACCACTCACCCAACACCTTTCAATGATCTGCAGAAGCCTGCTCAGGAGGAAGCTGACTTAGGGAGTGAAAGAACTTCCAATTATCCTCTCAAGGGGAGAAGCTATCAGGAAGGAATAAAAGTCAGCAAAAGGTTAGATTTTCTTTCTTTTTAGGAGGGGTTACAAAAAGAAAATGGAAGTAAGTTTCACAGCTTATGTAAGGACAATATAATAAGATTCCTGTGTAATATCTGCATGGAAATGATCTTACAGTGAGGGTACAGGCCACACTGCATGGCAGGGGATGAATTCTGAAAAGCTGCCTATCTGGTGGGTGTGTACAACACAAATTCTGAAGTTTTGGTTCCATTTACTCAAGACATTCAGCTTAGGAGCATGATAGTTAATTACTCAGACAGCAGCAGTGCTTGCAATGGCAAGAAAGCCAGGGGTTACCTATTCATGTTTATTTTGCTTTCACCACTCCTCCAGATGAAGATGAGCTATTTGCCTTTTAGGCAAATTATTTGTTTTACTGATACTCACACATGGAAGACTATAGAGGTATCGAGAGAAATCAAAAGCACCCATAAGAAACGCACCTGACTCTACACTTTGCAGTGGTTTTTCAAGGGCCACCAGAAGTCCAGCGGTCAGCACTAAGGGAGCGTGCCGCTGGCAACAGGAGCAACGGCAAAAAACCCCAAAGAAGATGCTCAAGTGTCCTGCTCTGAGCGACCTCAGCAGAAAATAAACCCTTTGAATGCCCTCCTGATGCTGCCCCTTGGGCAGCTGTTCACCTGACGGCAGGTCTGATGCTTTCCTACGTGAAATAACTCCCATTAAAAGCCTGTTGAGCACGGAGGTGGCTCTCGCAGGAAGGTTCTGATCCGCGCACTCGTGGCATTACAGTCCAGCTCAACCCAAAAGCTCAGTCCAGTCCAGGCTCGGCTGAACGCTCCCCGCTGATACCAGCTGAATTAAGCAAATCCAATTTAATAAGATCACAAAGCTCAGGTACTGCAAAGCAGCAAACACCAGAATATTTTAGAAATAAGATTTTAATTTTTTGGGAGAAACAGGTTTTCTGAAATACAGAATCAGAACACTAAGACTAAATGAAATTTGAACTTTCATAGAAAACTTGGAAGGACGTAGTATCTGCTCAAATATGTACCTCCACATTCGGCTGCATGTTGCTGTGACAGATTTATTAGTCATAGCTCTTGCTATGGACAGATGGTTCCTACAGCAAAAATATAGAAAAATAATTTGGATTCAAGTCTCGAACACATGCAACTTCTCATATGCAAAAAAATAAATCCAGCTAGTGATAGAAAAGTGGCTGATCGGGATGGAGAAGAGGGCTGTGCATCTGAATAGCCATGACTATGTACATTCCGAACTTAAGAAATGAGCATATCTCCTCAGTCTCATAAAAATAGTTTGTCAATGAAAAATACCAATATGTAATACATTTAATACAATTTATACTTGGATTTAAAGATCTCAGATTATGGAATGATAAGCTAAAATCAAATGTACTGCTTTTTCAAATGTTCCTGTATATAACAATACTTTCTGTGTACACAGTGTGCATGCATTTATGTGTATACACGCACAGAAAGAAAGAGGTGTATAGAGATTTGCAGGATTATCAGATTCCATTGCAGACCACAGCATGCAGGCTTCCTGCGGTCCTTCTACCACAGGCTGCTCTACAAACCAATAATGTTGGCGGTATAATCACATATCTACAGCAGGTCTTTTGCTATGATGATTTAATTATATTTTTTTCTCAATCTAGATTTCATTTTTCTAAGAAGTAAACGCTGCTTTGGTGAGATTCTAGACTGCCATGACAAAATAGCTGTGAATGTATTGGGGAAGGCCTTCAAATTATGAATTTTGATACTTAGTAAGGAATAAAATCACCACGTTTTAAGCAGCAACAGATTTAAAACAACTATGTTCTGACTTATTTTCTTCGCCAGCAAGCACCCAGAGCAAGAAACTCAAACCGAAGAGGTCGGATTTCTCTGTGCGTGGTGTTTCAAGCCACCAGAGTGAGGGCTGGCACAGCGAGGACGGTGGCGTCGGCCGGCACGTCCACGCCGGCGGGCCCCAGGTGGCAGGGCAGCACCCTGTCCACGCCACCCACAGGCCGCGGCTTGGCCCCCTCGCCCCCAGGCTGCTTGCGCCGTGGCTTCTCCCAATGCACCGGCTGCTCTGAGGTCCTTGCGGCTGTGGACTGCTCCTGGCTCTTCGCAGCTCCTTTGTTTTTAGATCGGAAGCTGTTGTGCTGCTGTCTTCTGTGCTCAGCCCTGGAGCCGCTCCTGGTGTGGTTTTGATCCGCCTCGTTGCTGGCACCTTGTGACTTCACAGATCCGTTTGGCCGGGTGGTTTGGTGCTGGGGGTTGAATCTTCGTCTCTGGTTAGAAGGCCCATTCTACCCAAAAAGAAATTAGGGAACTGTCAGGTCATCTGAATCCTTCCGACAGGACATGAAAGCCAGAAATCAGAATTAACAAGAATTACAGAATAAAATTTTCAGTGTAACTAGGAGAGGGAAAACACTACACAGTTTTGGTTGTTGCCAGAGTTCTCGATAACACTTAAAAACAAAACTGGGAGAACATGCTACATCTGAGAAGCCTGAACATATAGATGGCGAGTCACCACTGATGGCAGCTGGAAATCTGTTGTGATTTGAGAGAATACAGAAAGGGGATGAAAGAGCAGACATCTCAACAGCAGCAGTTAAGAAGCACTGATGAACCTGATACCGACCAATCGCTTCCAAAACACCTTTCCTAATAAAGTATTGTGTAAATACTACAGTAAGACTGCGGGGAAGAACAGAAATTCACATATAACTTGAAGAATCCCCACAGTGGGAGAGATGCCCCTTGTGACACCTTTGACCCTCAGTGGGAAGTGGCTGAATTGCTTCATTTGCACGACTGCCGGGGCAGCTGATTCCATACGTGCACTGACATCTCGTAATGCTCCTATATTTCCCTCCAGGCACCTACTTCCTACTTGAGCCCCAAATTCCTCCCGGGACAAAAGCCAGACTAACTTCAGCTGCAACTTTACCTCAGCACAACAGTACAAGGACATTCTAAGGTGCTCTTAGAAGGAAATATCTACCAGGAATACAGTACCCCACTGTAAGCTGCATTATACAGCTGCTGAAATAATATGCTGGCAGGATTCCACTTTCAAAGTCCATTTAAAAAAATCACACTTCCGCTGCACATCAACTGATCATTTGTCAGGATCAGGAATAAATGTTTCTCCATCATAGCATGTAGGGCAATTAGCTCTTATGGGGGTTTTTCCTTTTCCAGCCTATTAACTGGCACTAGTCACTTCTGAACACCAGATAGTGGTCTTTGCTGGTACAGCATTTCTGGTACTTCCATCTTCTGTGTTCACACTGCCCTGAGAGTGTAGCTGGAAAATATATAGTTGCGTATTTTCAAAAATCATTAAATATATAGACTGAAAACCACTATTTGATTTTGTATTAACAACTTGCAACGCTGCATGTTTTTCTGAAAAAATGCGGTGCAGTTCATCAGTGGTTTCTTACCTGCTTATTTGTCGGGATTCCTTGGGAAGAAGATTCTGTAGGACTGGAAGAAGGATGACTTTGTACTTTAGCGCTGGCTGGTTTATTATCAGAGTTCTTGGCGTTACTAGAGGACTTGCGGCTGTGTGTGTTTTGCTTGCCAGTCGTTGCACGCGAGGTCATTGAAGACAGCACCGAACTACATGGTGTTCTTGAGGAATAGTTGTTCTTTGGGTGAGAAACTATAAAGAAAGTATTCTGTGTTATCAGTTAAACGACCAATATCTAAACACAAGGCTGTGTTGTTACTCTGCTCACAGTTAGTTTTGGTAGCATGGTTCTGGATAATGAAGTAAGCTGGATAACTAGCGTCAGAAAAGGCAGAAGGATAGGGAGGAAGGAGCGATGTTTGCTGCCTGTATATGTACCAGCTACAACGCAGGTAAGAGTCACGAAAGCTTCCTTAGTATGTCTAAATATTTTTTTTAAGAAGAATTAAGAAGGAGTCTAACACCTCTTGCTCATAGTTCTCTAATGAGACGATTAACAAAGGTTCTTCTGTACCGTGGACATCCAGAAACATCAAAACTGAATGCACAGCGCTAATCCACCTCACGGAGGTCATGGCAGCCCACACCACGAGGAACCAGCGCTGCTCATCTCAGTACAGTCCTGCTCCCTGTTTCTCAGTGTTCTGTGACTGCATGGTGTCCTGGTTTTGTTAAAAACAAGTTTCTCTTTTAGTGAATTTGCCTGTCAGCTAAAGCTTCATATCAGCTGCATTTTCCTGGAGAACCAGATCCATGTTTTGGTAAACACAGCAATGGAACGTGAAGTTATTGATAAGGACAGATTCACATCTCGCAAGAGGTGCAACAAGAAACAGGTGATCAAGGAACTGACCAACTGAGTATAACATCCCATTCACGTGATACTTCATGTAAAAGTGGGAGATCACGAGGATCTCGTCCCTTTTTCCTTATGGCCGACATTAGGAGAGGACCTTGCAAGTCGTCCCTGTGAACTGAGGCCAGTGACAGACTGAATCCAGCTCTGGTTGGCTGCAGAGTCCAGTCCAGGACTTCAGGTGCCAGCTCTGCAGTTGCTGGGACTTTCAAGATTGGTTTTGTATATTTTGTATTATTTTCTCTATTCTTATCAGTAGCATTAGCAAAACATTTTTTTCCAACTCTCTTCTCTCTGTCCTTCTGTCCCTCCCGATCGCCTGTCCTGAGTGGGAAGCGGGGAGAGGGAGGGACTGAAGGGGGAAGAGGGTGTTAACAATACATCTGCCACGGTTTTATTGTCAGCCCGCAGTCAAACCCCTCGACACCGAGTTTCTTAACCACTTCCACATCTGGATGCCAAGTGCACCAAGCAAATCCTTGATTCCTCGCTCTCTCCGTTTCCGCAAACTCTCCCAGCTGCCTGCGTCTGCGCGATGGCCCCCGCGCAGTCTCCAAGAGGACTCTCAGCCTACTGAACTCAAGTTCTTGATCTAAATTTGCTGTTCTGACTTTTCCAGTTACGGAGTTTTCCTGTTTCCCTCTGATACAGATGACAAAGAGGCTCACTTCAGTGAGACACATGCTGTTTTATCTAAGAGGTACTTCTCTTTCTCCACTTTCAGTACAAAGAAAGATGTGGAATAATTTTAGCAACTAAACATCATCTGTTAGGTTTTTTGAGGCTCTTATTCACCTACACCCTCATCAACTACTTCTCTCACTAGGTGTCCTCTTCAGAAAAAACAACGCTATGATCTGCACAACGAACGGAATTTTCTGTCCAAAGCAGAGGGAGGCCAGTTGTTCTACCACTCCCTCATCTAAAACAGACTGCTGCACATGGAAGCCCATATAAAAATGCAGGGACTTGTCATAAAAATGTATTTTTAACAAAAAAGATATACAAGGAAGGGGTACAACCCACCATCAGGCATTCTGGATATATGTCACTCCAATTTTTTTGCTTCTCCCTGTTGTTCCTTATGTCTCCTGTCCTCTCATGCCACAACTCCTTTGCAGGAGCTCTGTGGGTTCGGTTATTGCTTTTGCTAAAGCCCTCAACAGAGGCTGCTCTTAGCCAGAGGCCTGGCCTAACCTCTGCTGGAGGCACGTTTGCAGCTCCTAGCAGGACACGGGCCTCACGCGAGATGCTCCAGACAGACACATCTTTTGCGCTGAAGAGCTCTTAGCAAAGACATCCCAACAGCATGAGGTGCTCATCTGCGGTCGCTGTGGGGACGGCAGCGCTCTTCAGGCAGTCCCTGTAAGGTGCTTCCCTGCCTTCTGACTTCGGCGACCTCATTTCAACAGCTCTGCGGCAACTGCGCCCAAGGAATGCTTTACTGAAATGAGGTGTAAATAATTAACTTGAAGAATTAACTGCAGCTGGAAGTTATTTAGGAAAGTAGTTTTATGAGTTTATAAAAAACCCCAGCCTACAGTTGTATCAATAGCAGCTGTGGTTGTGCCAGCTGGGGTAATCTTTACAGAGTTTTCAGTCTGTTAAGCTCAGGGCAGGAGGGAGGGTCTGTGAGGGGACTCTGAACAACCAGGTGTGTTACTGGGAAGCTTGTGCTTTGCTTTGAAACATCCTGGGTTGGCTTCAATGAGAGACAGGACGAGGGGTCAGATGGATCTCCAAGGTGTTCTGCAAAAGCAATTCTTACGGTCTAATGAATTAAAGCGGTTGCTCCTCAAAGGAGTCAGTTCTGTAGCTGTGCAGTCAAAGATCACTATGGCACACTCTGTGATTTTTTTCTTTTTCTATTTCCAGTAACTCCTTGAAAACATTAATTTTCTTCCTGAAACTGTTTTCCTTCCACCAAGTTCAGTATTGTGTTAACAGTTTTTCTCCTGAGTGATGGTACTGACAGGGTATCATGGGACAGGGTAACATGTGGGGCAAAGCATTACAGCGTTTACCTTTTAGGGTGAGGGGAAAAAGCACAATAGATGAGAAATAGGCTATCTCGTATTTTTCAACAGGGACATGATGCTTGGAGCAGAAAATGAACCCGATTTTCCAAGCAGAAGGGCAGATGGTTTGAAAACAGAAACATTTGGGACTACCTTTAGCTCCTGATAAAGGCAGCGAATCCTGCTCTAAAGTGGGGAGTTACCTCCTAGCATGAGAGATCTGGTGTCAGAACATCACACTCACACAGAGAAGCTTCTCTACAGGACCCTGCGTTAGCAGGGGTGTTGGACCAGGTGATCTCCAGAGGTCCCTTCAACCCCGACCAGTCTGTGATTCACTAGTTACACATAAATCACTGAATGTGAGTGTTCCCCCGAGCTGACTTTCAATTCCACTTGGAAACCCCATCTAGATGGAAAACTCCAATGGATCTGAGTAATCCCCAGAAGTCTCTGACAACGAGGGCCCTGTGCACGTGCAGCCGCACCGTGTAGCACACGTACACCGAGCTGAGCGTGCCGTGTACTGTAAAGCTGACTTGTGTGTGTCCAGCAAGCCCACCGCATCCAGGCCCCACATTCACGTCACACACACGCTGGCAGCACGCATGCTGTCACTTCTGCCGGCGTTTCCCAAACAGGTGCGTGGAGCGCTGTGTTCTGAGAACCGCGGTGTGAGGAATCACCAGCACTTACTTTCTCCACAGAGCTGGATTTGGGTTTTCAGCTGTTCTGTGTCACAGGAAAATCGGGCAGACCTGCCCAGCTCTTCGTCGTATTTCCGTTCACTCACAAAGTGCTGCAAAAACACAGACAAGTTAACGGTAATTTACATTCAGAGAAAAAGGCTATATGGGTGGTACAGAAACCAAGCAATACTTCAGCTCGCTTTCAGTCTCAGCAAACTCTTGACCCTGCCCTGTACACAGTGTCTCTCTGCAGAACCAAGTGTTTTCCCACCCTTACCAAATCAACACCTCACCGCCCAGTGACAGGTGGATGACTCCCACGCTTGGGAAGCAGGTCATTTCCTCGGAATATATGTGTTTGATGGCTGAACCTGAAGCTATCAGGTTTACTTGTTAATTTGGTCTGATTAATTATAGACAAGCAGCAAAACACTGTGCAAAAACTATGAGGAGATATCCTGCATGTCTCTGATAGCGCCTGTCCATGCTGTAACGGTTTGAGAGGGCACACGTTCCCTGCGACAGCTCTTCCTTGGCATTTACACAGAGCTAAAATACCCAGGCAGAAGCGATCGCCTGACCTTGATTTCAGCCCTGAGCTCCGAGAGCTGCGCCTCAGCCATCTGACTGGCCAGGTCCGTCAGCCTCTTCAGCTCCTCTGCTTTCTTCTGCCGAGCCGTCAGGATCTCCACTGCCAAATACCGACAAGCAATCGTTAGCACTAGGAAGGGAAAGTGCTCTGCAGTTTGTTACTCTTTGGGCATTAACAACTGCGCATCGCATGTGAGACAAACACATATCTCAGACCCCCAACTCCAACTCGACATCCAATACGCTGCTTGCACACGTTAGGTCAATCAGCATATTTCACTGGACTGCTCGATGTCGGAGCGGTCTGGAAATGGGACAGCTGTCGGAAAATGAAAGTTAAACCAATCCTTCCACATTTACACAAATAGGGGCAAAGAGACATTGCTTTGAGTTTTCCAGTGCCTCAGTTTTAAACACAACACCAGGGAGCCTTCCATGGAGACATGGAAAGAAGCATTACATTGAGTCAACAACCTGTTTCTGAAGACAAGCTGTATTTTATTTGCACAGGGACAATTAAGTTCCCTGAAAAAAAATCTGTTCATTTACGTTAAAATTACCAGCACTGCGATTTTGCTTTCAAGTTCAGCATATCCATAGTTGCCATTTCTACAGCAAAGCAGCATTACAATGGTCAACAATCTCTATGAGAAAATATTAAATACTCACTACTGCCCATCTTGTGTGTTTTATGTAACAGAGGGGTGAATAGTTATGTTCTTACAGGAAAAGCTTAACCACGAACCACAAAGCAACAGTCCACTTACATGCAGGATAGTCTGACATTACAATTTGGGTAGAAAATTATGTCTATGCAAACTCTATTACCTACATGGTGACTCAACGTGAAAGCAATAACTCATTAATTGGCTGGTAGTATCAGCAGTTATGGCAGAGAGGAAAGACAGTATCTAAATGTAAAATAAGAACAAAGGGTTGGGGTGGGAAGGGCCAGCTCCTTCAGCCCCACTCGTAGACCTGCGCCTGCATCATCACTTATGCTAAGAACTATCGCTCTAGCTCAGCTTTAACTTCATTTTTGTGGAACACTGTCTACAAGTCTGAGAGATTTCTATTGGATTAAATGAGCAGTTTACTAGCTGTTTTTCTTTGTCCAATAGTTCTGATTTATTGCTTATTCTAGGTAATGCTAATGCTGTTTCCCTCCGAGGTCAGCACCCCTTTGTTGAAGTGACTGCCCGAACCATACGATCTCATCACAGACTGGCATTTATCTCTGCATGAGATGCCCGCCAAATACTCATTTAAAAAAACCCCTGAAATGATCATATTTGGAAATGTTCCCAGTATTGACAGTAAGAGTAAGATTACCCACTGTAAACCAGTCCTCCAGTGCAGCAAAGAGATGTAAAAATAAATAATAACATGAATCTTGGTTAGCACGTCACAGTCCTATCACAACTTTCTGCCTCAAGTCCTGAGGGCACTTCCCAAGCCCACAGCGGCCCGAGAGCCTTCAGAAGCCACGGGTACAGACACACACACAGAGAACTGAGAATTTCTTTAACAAAAACTTTCGTGATTCTGCCATTTCGTGCTTATTCCTCTCTATTGAAACACACCCCCTTGGTTACTGGGCCATGAATACCGTATCTCAGTTGGGGTATAAGACAGATACGGTGGTTGCCTAATAAATGGCTCACTGTTCCTCCCTCCTCCAAACCACAATATATATACACCTTACATATGTGAAAACCAGAGAGGACATGAATGCCTGGAATCAGACCAACTCCCACAGATTATTAAAAGAACAGATTCCAGTAAACGTCTGTTTTTTTATTTTTTCATTGTTCTAATTCATAAGCTTGATCACTATCCCTTAAAGGTATGCAAGGCCACACAACAGCCTATTCCGCTAGTAATTTCCACTGTTCTAATTCATATATGTAATATAAGCAACCAAACAGCGATTAAGGAACGGAAAAGAGTGGTCAGAAAGCTCTGATAAGTAAGCAGAAGGAACAGATAATTTAAATTTAACTTCATAGGAACTTTTGGTTTACCTTAACTTGATAAAATCGAAATTTTGATGCACAATCCTTATAGATAGAAACCATACAGAAACTACCCTAGAACATCAAAGACTTATTTGATCACATACGTATACAATGACAGATGTTGGAATGCTGCTAACCAAATTTATCTACTGTGTAATTTGCTGCCAAACAAAACAAATGTTTCCAAGACTATTCCAAAAGTTCCCTGTGTATTCTTTTACTTACTGGCTTCTTCTTTAACTTTATCGATTTCTGCCATTAATGACACTTCTTTGTCTACGATGCTAAAAAAGGAAAAAAAAAGAAAGAAGAAAACCACAGTTTAGTCCATGCTAGAACTCCATTCAAAAGCAATAACTACACAAAGACTTCAGACCTTAGTTCCTTAGTTATGGGTAGTTTTGAAATGAATAAGACTTAAAAAATCAAAGCTGAAGAGACAGCTATGCAAACTGACTGTAAAAAATGAGTGATAATGAGTGAATGCTGCTTTACACAAACACCTCAGTGCTGGCCTGGCCGTGTGTCCACACAGGTGTGGAAGAGACCCTGTCTGACCTCCTCAGCACCGCAACCCTCACATCAATCAAGTGTCTCTTTCCTAATGATGCCAGATACACCACTGCTGCTGCCCAGGCTACAACAGCTTTGCTCTCCGTGCAACATTCAGAATAAAACAGAATTAAAGTCCACATTGGAAGAGCTCCTCCTCTTCCTTAAATAGAGATCTTCTCACAAAATACGTCAGGGTAATCAGGGCAATGGTTTGTGGTGTAAGGAAGCATATGCACAAACGAGACTGAAGAGATTGTTGTGGCCTGCCTGATCAATTGATCCTGCCTTCCGCAGCAGGGGAAATAGAACAGCGGGATTTTATGGTCGAGCATACTCCCATGATGGAATGACACTTGTTCCAGTTGGGCCTCATCATTCTCCACACATACGCATTACACTTGGACTCGAAACAGGCAGGTGACAACTCCAGCTTGCTCATCTAAGCAGCGATCATCTATTTTCAATCAGCTTTTGTAACTATAGGCTATCATACACTTCCTTGGCTTTCACAGCAGGTGGCTGAAATGAGTCTTGCCAGCTCTCACCTGTTTCTACCCTTCAGAGAAAAAGAGATTTTAATGTCCTTTAGCCTTTTCCCCTAAATGTAAAGAGTCTGCATGTGTTCGCTTTTGCTGTTTCTGTTACTAAAGTGCTGCCCTAGTGTCTTACACAAACTTCTGGCTGCTCCCAAGAGCAGAGCTCACCAGCACCGTGTATTGGCCCAGTCCACTCTGCCACTGTTTCCTCCCTGCTCTCACAACAGATCCTTGCTGAACCCCTTGGGCCCTAACATTTTATTTTGATGCCAAATATAAACACTTTTAATACCAGAATGAGAACAAGGCCATAATAGTCCTACATTTATCATATTTCCCACTCCTAATGTGTTAGTGTGTCTCTGATGAACATTTCAGCAAAGTTGGATGTTGTAGTGGTAGAGACCAGGACAGATGAATTTGACAGAGAGCAACCACCTGAGTACTTCCCTTGTAGCTACAAACTAACATCAGGAAAACCAAAGAACAAAAGTGTTTGGTGCCTCTGTCAATCTGAGAGCAGTTAAAGTGCTGTAGAAAGATGAGGTGAGAAGTAAATTATGCTGACAGCTGCCCCTTTTACAGCTTCACACTCAGAACAAATTCTGAATTTGTTCTGATGCTAGTGGAAACAAATTAATCTTCTAGTTTAATGCATGAAATTTAGTGCTTGCACAGTGAAAGTATCTTTTCGTCAACTGCAATAACTCAAAATCCCACTAAAATGATTAAAGTTATTAGTGCCTCTTCAGAAAAGCTGCCTTGGATTGCCAGGCTGGCTGGTGTACAGTGTAGAGCTTTACTGCTGAGAATCACAAAGGGTCCAGATGACCAGAAATTTCTCTTCCTTTCACCTCTTCCAGGCGTTATGATAAACCTGTTGTGCTGGAGAGATGGGGAAATGAAAAGCCCGAGCTGACAGGGGTGCAAACACGCTGCCCCAGCTGCCGAAGGCAAACCACAGGGGTCACCGCTCGGAACGGAATTCAAACGAGTCCTTTCAAAACTCTGTTAAACGCCCATGGAAATGTTTCACATACACACTTCCTTTCTAGTGTGAACATATTTGACCCACAGGTGGGGTGAAAAGGCAACAGAAGAACCTCTAAGCCAAGTGTGTATTCCACACCTCAGCCCAAAACGCAGAACTTGTCCCTGTCGAGCTTTCAGCACAAGGAACTAGAACGATGTTATGACAATGTCAATAGAAAGCCCAATCACCTATAATGGGCGGTTACAAGCTTTATATTATTACTGAACAGCCATGCTATGTTGTAATCTGAGAAATGATACTTCAAGTTTTCTTTATAGTAATAAACCTGTCAGAAAAAGCTGTTGTTGCATCATGTATTTTGCAATGACTCAGTAAATGATATTCTTCCAGGATTAGCTCAGGAGTATTTAGATGCTGATGGCAGTCGATGGCTGCTATTTGATCCCTGCATTAGCATATGCACGGTGTTTACACAGCAAGCCAGATTACCTGAATTTTCATTCTGACTGTAAGCAGACAAACAAATGACAGAATAAATCCATCTCGCTGAAATCCTTCCCTCTGCAGCATCCCAGCTGGTAAAAGTAAAACTGCCCAAAAGCTTTTATTCAAGTTTACTTTGTGTTATTCTTTATTTACCTTCATGGTTTAGTGGTGCACTTGGCAGTCTTGAGTTAACGACCGGGCTCAATGATTTTAAGGGTCTTTTCCAGCCAAAATGATTCTATGAAAATGCAGCTGGGCCAGAGCAGAGGAGGCTCGTCTTGCTTTGGGCCAGTTCTGCACGCAGTTAATTACATCTGGCCCCTGCTATTTTCCATTTGTGGTTGGAAGCAGTGTTCGGGCAAGCAGCAGATGTTTCCTTTCAGTTCTCCACATGACTGTGTGGGTGCCCAATATGTGAAAATGATTTTCTGGCAAGAGGCGTTATGTGGAACTGTGGCTCCTTTTGTGCTCTATGCATTTCACTCAGTCTTCCCGGGGCGCTCTTTTTATCCCCAAGATCGCTATTCAGTCTCTTGGTGGCAAAGCGAGAACACGATCAGAGGGCACAGGTTCTAACCTTGGCAACAAGCGTCTTGAGCGCGCTCTGGGGAGAGGGACTGTTTCTTGGCCCCGTTTCATTAAAATGCTAAATCCAGAAGCAAGCAGTGCATCGTTGTTCATGGCACACCTGCTTTGTTAGTTAACTGTGTGTCACACAGGTGACTTTAGAAATACCAGCGTAGCACTGAGCGAGCGCATTCAGGAGTAACGCACCCGTTAGGTCAAGCTGTGAAACACCGAGCCACACAGGGACACGGGCTTCCACCGGCAAGCATCACTCAACACTTCCCGCTGCTAAAAGCAAAGGCTCTTGTGAATCTTTCTGCTAAAGTTTTCAGGACTTCTTAGGCCACGTGTGCTATTCATTTATCTCCATAATGGTAGTTTCATATGCTATCTGGAGGTAGAAGGAAGACAGATGTTCTCTTTGCACTTCTTCATGCTTTGTGATTGGTAAAAACAGGAAAAGATTTAAAAAGAGAGAATAAGAAAGCCCAAAAAATGACTGGCTCTTGAAATGCAGTTTTGCCTCTGACTTTGATAGTAAACGCACAAAGGAGGACACAAGAAGGGTCTTTTATCCTATTGCCACAGGAAGAAAAAGAAAATTAAACCCAAGAGAGACAGCAGAAGGTGGTATGTGTTTCAGCAGACACAAGATTGAAGCTGCTGACTTGCTTTAGCTCCAGCAAAGCCCTCGGGTGGTGACAGCTACAGCAGGAACCAGCTCAGCTCCCGCTCAGGTGACTGCGAGCCCATCCAAGGATTCCTTGCAGTTCTGCCCACGCTTGGTACCTGTTGTGTGTCTATCTGCTGTAAACCTCAACCAGCCCACAATCCAGCAGCAAGAACCTGCAGAAAGCTTCGGCATCACAGTCACGAAGGAGACCAGATATCCCTCGATTTTGGTTACTCCACAGCACTCTGGGAGCAACAATTTAGCTGAATTGCTTCATTTTCCCTTGACAGACAAGCTGACCATGCCCCAGCCAAATTCCCATACCCAGGGCAGGTGATACATGTGCACGAGTGCTCATTTCATCATCTTCCTGCAACCACTTTGTGATGCTTCGTTCAACTTTGAAGCAAAGAAACTGCCATGTAAATAACACCTACTAAAGTGTTTGGCCCAGGAAGGTGGGAAAAAAAGGGTGGGGGGAAACGAAGGAGGGGTAAAAGAAGTGGCGGGGGGAGGGAAGGAAGGAAGGAAGCAGGGGAGGGAAGGAAGGAAGGAAGGAAGGAAGGAAGGAAGGAAGGAAGGAAGGAAGGAAGGAAGGAAGGAAGGAAGGAAGGAAGGAAGGAAGGAAGGAAGGAAGGAAGGAAGGAAGGAAGGAAGGAAGGAAGGAAGGAAGGAAGGAAGGAAGGAAGGAAGAAGGGGGGGCAAGAAGGGGGGGGCAAGAAGGGGGGGCAAGAAGGGGGGGCAAGAAGGGGGGGGCAAGAAGGGGGGGCAAGAAGGGGGGGGCAAGAAGGGGGGGGCAAGAAGGGGGGGGCAAGAAGGGGGGGGCAAGAAGGGGGGGGCAAGAAGGGGGGGGCAAGAGGGGGGGGCAAGAGGGGGGGGGCAAGAAGGGGGGGGCAAGAAGGGGGGGGCAAGAAGGGGGGGGCAAGAAGGGGGGGGCAAGAAGGGGGGGAACATGGAAAAAATGAGAAAAAACGGGAAAAACGGTAAGAGATAAAAAATGAGGAAAAAGAACAACGTAGAGATGAGAACTGGAAATGAAATTATGGACAAAAAAAGTGAGAAGAGAGTGCAGGGGAAATAAAAAAGAAAGAATGGTGGGATAAGAAGCAATGGCAACGGGAAACAGAGACAGTAAAGGACTGGCTGCCCAAGAAGGCACCATCAGAACAGCAGCACAGAAAGAGATGTCAAGAAGGTAAACAAGACTTCTGAAAACCCCACCAACAGGGTTTTTGGAGCAGCTTTGGTGTGCTCAGACGTGTTGCCACTGAACTTGACACAAAACATTTAGGTCGAGATGGGTCCCTTCGACAAAAAAAACACCACTGTAGTTTTGTCCCTCTTTATGTGAACATACATACGGTTGGTGAGGAGTTACTGAATGGCACCACACATTTTTGACGAAAGCAAGTGCTGCAAACAGAGAGGGTGCAGGTGAGCGCCCATGGAGCTCTGGAGTTCGTTTACTTACCAGCTGTGGAGCTCTGCAAAAGCAGCTTTGATCTTCTTTACCGAATTATCCACCTCCTCTTTGATCATCATCCGATACTTGGTTAGAGAAACGGTGCAACGCTGCAAGTCTTTTACTGATTTTTCAATGTTCGGCCCTAAAATAGAAAACAAAAATTGCACAGGAGTCAGAAAGTCGGTTGGTGGCTTTTCTGAATGAGAGAGCAAGAACAGTTCAACATGTTATTTGTCCAGATGAGGAGGAAGTGGTTATCCTACTAAATCCATACATCCAATTGTTCCGTAGTCCTTCCAAGGTGCTCTTCAGGGATCCACTTTACCTCTTTTTTTGACGGAATCGTCTGTCTTTGTTTCAGGCTGGGCTGTAGTGCTGGATGATTTAGCAGAGGAAGATTTGGGCCTGGGCCTGCCCTGGTTGCACGGGGGCTGCACACACTCCTGCGCTTGCGCTCCACTCAGGGCCTTTGGGTTCGATTCCACAGGAACTCTCTGGTGTTCGCGTTCTTTGTCTGCAAGAAAACACGAGGGTAGAAAACAGGGAGTTATAAGATTAAGAAAGATATGAAGCCTTACTGTTGAGTCTGAATGACTTTGTGTTCACACACTGGGAAACTGAAGGTTTTCTTCCACTGGCAGGTGTTCTACAGAACCTCGGAAAGCAATGACAGAACAGAATCAAGGTGGTTTTCATTATCAAACACTAACCTGGACACATCTATATTTCAACAGCCTATAAAAGAGAAACCCATTAAAATACATCAGTTCTCCCCTGCTGATATGAAAAAATACCTGATAACATTGAAAGCATACTACCAGTTGTAATCTTTGCCCGAATACTAGAGAATAGAACTTGATAGGAAGTCTGCTGTGGAAAGTATGAGACCTAATGTTGAGAGATACCTATCTATCTATATCTCACACATAAAAAAACCTTCATGATTTAATTTTAAAAACAGTGATTGAGCACTCCTAACTGAACTACTTACCTTGCCTAATGACAGATTTATATCAGTAAAGCTATGGTAATCTCTCATTTGTCACTTGTAAAAGCAAAGAGATTCTGAGAATTTTTTCCCCTTGGTATATACAACTCTACAGTGTCAAAGAGAAAAAACAGGATTCAACCCCAGCGCCACAGAAAAAGATCCCTAAGTGTGGGTGCTCCTCTTGCATTCAGCCTGTTACCCCCTAAGAAACACTCCCCACACAACCCAGTCTGTATATTTTTCTTCATGCGTGTATCGTTTCAAAAAAAGCAACTCTAAGAAGTTTGATACGGGAGCTTGACATATACTGCAAACGCTTATATCTTGCAGAATAAGTGGCAAGAAGTCTCTCAGTATTGCGGAAATGCAGAATCATCTGGCTTATGGTGGTGGGACTCTTCAGCGAGGATGGGCAGAGTATCTCTGACCCTTTGCGAGCGCACCAGATTCTTAGGACAAAATTTCTTGGAGAGTAGTTTGCCTGTTAGCAGAGTGTTCATTCGACTGACCACCAAAGTCATCTGGAAGCAGCAGAGAACTCATTTCAGGACAATCATCCCTTTGGCACATTCATTTACAATGAGTTTGAGAGCTGTGTCTGCAATCAGGAAAAAAGGGATTTCAAGGAAAGTTCTTCTACTGCAGCCTTACTGCTTAAAGACCCAGGATGACAATACTGACAGCAGCCATAACCCAGGGCTTCCCAAGTTTGAACCGCAAAGAGCTGAAGAACCATTAGCAGTAATGACAATGGGAAGATTAAAAAAAATGAAATTTAAAAAGTGGACTAGTCTGGACTAGGCAATAAATAAATCCTGTAATGTGCTCATACTGCTCAGATGACGTTGCTCCAGATGAAGGAATTTATTACTTCTGTCTTACAATCAAGCCATTTTCTAACCCAGCGTTTATAACTTTAATATCCTGTATATCCTGGGCTTCTAATTATAACTTAATCCTTTTGCCTCTAGAAAAAAAAGTCATTTCCACATCGCAAGGTGAATTGTGCCCAGATATAGATCTGCTTGCATGACTGAACAGCTACATGCATTATTTTGCACAACCATCTCTCCTCAACTTCTTTGAATTATATTCTACTTTCTGACCATGATGTAACCGAGGGCTTGGCCACTGCCAGTTAAAAGGGTGTCTGGTGCCAAATGAACTAACCTGCAATTTCTGGACAGAGCGGCGCTGACTCAGCAAATCCCGAGCCTCTCTTCTCAGGAGAAGCAGCAGAACCACTGCACGAGTTGTCCTTGGCGCAGCCGTTCAGATGGCAGCTTTGCACTCCCTGGGGCTCTTGGGACACCTCCTCAGGTCCACCGTTCTTAATTTTGGGATCTTTATTGCCTTGGTGCTGTTTAGGTTTGCTTTTTTTTCTCTTGTTCTGCTAAGTGGAGAAATATTCCAAGAACAGAGACATCGCTCAGTGCTACTCATATAAACTCAAAATATAATCAGTAAATTGTCTATGCTTTTAAAATGCGGTACAAATGAGATCAGCGGAATGCAACGTCCGGGCTGCGCTGTGCTATCTGGCACACTGCATCTGTGCAGCTGAATGTATGAACTGTGACTCCTCGTGGGTGACTCCTGTGCATAAGTTACTGTTACACCTGTCAGCAAAACTCTAGTACTAGAAATGGCTACGACTATCCAGGATAAAACTGCTTATTATTGAAAGTGTTTCTGCACATGGGCCGCTTTGGGATTCGTTCTGCGCTTGGCCAGGGCCTGGCTCCCACACATGTGCTGTCCTAGAAATTCCTTTGGAACACTGGGCTGCAGAGACACCAAAAAATGAAGAGGATTAAAAACAATACACATCTGCTTTCGAGTATCCCGACTACAGGTGCGAATGAAGTCATGTATATCAGCAAAAGTACTGGCCAAAATAACAGTACTACATTCCACCACAAACAGTGAATAAATGGTCTGAGTGCTTTGATTTTCCAGAGTGAGTTCTTACCTTCTTTTTGCCTGTCATATTCCATTCCTTCAGAACCTGAGTTGCGCTGCCTAGAGAAAGATAAAACATTTCAACAAAGTTCAGCTATGAAGAAGAATAAGTGTGTTCAAGAATAGTTTCTGCTCTTCTAGCTGGGCAGCACTTCCATTTGTTGCTGCAAATTCTCTTATATTGGGAGAAGAAAATGAGAAACACCGTTTTCCTCCTTGTTAGTTACCCGTTTTATTTGATTAGACTATAATCAGTGCATGGGCTACTTGGCACTGCTGCTTTTTATGGCCTTCATTCCACGAAGTATTAAAGTGGGTGCATTACTTAAAGCACCAGCATAAGCCCCAGAAAATCAACGCTCAGATCTCTCGCCTGAAAACGGAAGCACCTCGGCACCCGAATACAAACACCAGGTAAACGAGACGGTCCGGCCTGACTCGAGAGCTTCCGAGAGTTCTAACGCCTTTTGGCATTTTTATCGTATGCTTCCTCTGTGTTATCTGTCATATTCAGAAGACATAAGAATATAAAAATGAAGACTTAATCAGCATTCAAAGGAGTAATTTCATCGACCACTGCAGAAATTCTGCATCACGCAAACACAGGAAACTTCAGCCTGGCAGAAAAACGCAGTTAAAATTTATGTGGAAAAATGATTACAATTTTGTATGCTTGATATTCTGCCTGCCAGCTCTGATAAGCTGGTTAGATATATTTATGGGCAAAGCAAGCACAGCCTTGGTCAGCCCAGCGTCAGCTGCCACGGTAGAAGAAAACTCCTCCGCATCCGGTTAGTGTCGTTATTTTGTTCTCCTGGACCCTACAGCTGAAAAGAGACGCTCACAGTGAGCACACCTGAACTATCGTGGCAGGATCTACCACAATCGTCTTTTTAATCACAACCACGGAAAGGTCTTCTGTGTGAATTTAAGAATCACTTTGCCATCACTGCACAATTCTAACAAATATTCAATTCTTATCCTTTCCAAATGGGTTTCACGCTCAGCTGTTCCTCTCACTCATTTCAGGGAACTCTTGGTGATATTAGTATTCAGAAGTAATGCTGTTTTCAGACACCATGACTTGTCAACTTGTATTCAGCCAGACACGTGAAGTTTCCAAGTGTACCCAAATCACTTTTCCATCGCAATAATCCAGATCCCAAATCATCTGGCGAGTCTATCGTGCACACTGGAAGAGATGCGCCTTGCTGTGAAAAGATGTGTACACAATCCATCAAAGCTGCATTGGGTTTCCTCGATGAGATGAAATGCAGACAGAAGGCAAAGAAAACTTCTGTTATGCGGATAACTATTCAAGTATCTATATTCAGCTACACACGTATATACCTATGTACATACACACAGAAACCCCTCTGTCTTCTGACAGACACCACGTTTCAGGATGAAGAAATAAATGCAGACATTTGCCACCCGTTTTACTCCACGCTGCTGAAAAGAGGTGATTCCACTCGAGCTTTGCTAACGGTTTCACGGTATCGTCCGATGCTCTTTGCCTTGGCCTCGCACCCCTCCTCTTCCCCGTGAACACCATGCACGGTGAGGTTTATTTCAGGGGTTCACCCAACCAACCTCAGGTTCCTTTTGCTGGAAATGCACCAAGTGTTCAGTTCCAGAGCCCTTGTCTGAACCCACTGGTCTGTTTTCCTGAACACATCTGTAAAGCAGCTGAACAGACCTGATTACGCTTAATACAGGGATAAAACTAATATAGCAAATCGAGCTGCTGTTTTATTTCACTCAAATTTCACACACAGAAGTTCATAGTAGAGACATGACCTGTACGCCACTCCAGACATGAAGCAAGACAGGAGCTGGTCTCAGTTTGAACACTTTGAGAAAGGCGTTAAACGGAGGCGCTCAGCCCTTCACTTGGCACGGCCAGCCCCACGTTTCCTGTTGTGCATGGAGATGCCTTCTCTGCGATTGTGATATTTCCATGTTAGAATTGTTTGCCATTCACGCGAAAAGATACTTGAAGTGCTAGCTGCATCCTACCCACTGCGGCAGCTGAGCGGACACGCGGCTTATCTCGCCCTCTTCCACACAGTAACAAATATCGGCTGCTCTCAAGAGCTCACTTGCAAAGCTTCTGAACTCAAGGCACAATGACCTAAACTGGCGAAGTTCAACCCAAGAGCATTTCACTCAGGTTACCACTGCTTGCCTTTCTTCAAGACTTCTTCAGATACTTGAGTCAAGAGGCACCATCTGATGGAAGAATTCTGATGCATTTCTAAGTAGTCCAGAGTTTGCTTGCATCTGCTTTTTTACGTTTTGGTAAGTAATTCCTAGCACCTCATAATGTGTTTCAGCTGATAAATTTCAGTAAATTAATCCAAACCAAACCCAAAATTATTCTGAAGTAAAACAGATATGAAATAAGCAACCTGGTGAGATGGCAAATCAACACTATGAGGCATTTTAAAGACATGCAGTTTTAAGACCACTGAACTTCTAGTATCTTTAAAGCAGCCCCAAGACACAAATATTTTGAGAAGATTTGCTCCTAGTACGCTATTATTGCTGCAAAGGGTTTCTTACACACTTTGGTGAAAGTTCAAAATACCTGCCATTACATTTTTATCAGAAAAGTGTTATTTAAATATAAGCGACCTTTCATTTGAGACAGTCTCAAGATGCAAAATACAAACTTGGCTCCAGATTTAGAATGGCTCGAACTTTCAATGGTGTCTCGGTTCAGCCATTATAAATGTCAAAGCTGTTTGCAAAATTCAGATTGAGGTCTGAATGTCAATGTATGCATCAAGTTCAGGGGCTTAGGGGCCTGGTTATCTGCTTCAGGACCATCCCAAATTCTTATTAATTACTGTATCTTTAATAGTGAATCATATTCTGTCATATTTACATTAACTTTTATGCAGAATAAAGAAGGTCTGCAACAAGAACAGCAGCAAAAAATAGCAAAGTCAGGTAGAACAAATCAACAGCCATGTCAAAACCACACTATGAAGAAGTAAAGATGCAGACAGGAGGGTCAAAAATGAACTTTCCGAGTGTCACAGCCACCTGAATTTGAACATTACATCATCTATTGTGAGCCACTGGAGCCAAGGACGACTTCAGCAGGCGGAGCGAGCCCTGCTGCCCTGGTGGGAAAGGGCACGGCACTCACCATCCACAAAGGCTTGGACAGCCTTGTCCACGTTGTTATCGAACTGCTGCAGCACCATCACTATCTCGATATTGCTTCTGTTTGGAACAATCAATCGGACTGCATTGATCTGGAAGGGGAAGAAAACAAAAGGAAGACAATAACATATGGGTTTCTCATACTCCTTTAGACAATAAGGTATCTCTGTGCCAATGCATGTTTACATCTAAACGCATGTTAGACGTGAGGAGCTTACAAGTATACACCAATCTAGCTGTGTGAAGCAACACCCATCCTCTCCCCACCTGGCCTGTTTAATAACGAAAACAATTTCCTCAAGTGACCACACCACAGAACTGGTACCCAGTAAGCCCGGAACCAACTCCCACCCTCAGTTGCAGAGGGAGATCTAGCTTAACTAAACTGTCAGAATTTGGTGTTATGCTTCTTTCCTAAACATTCCTTTTTACTTTACTAGGTAGTACCAAAATAAAAATAATAAGCGTAATCAGCAAAATTTACAGAAGCCTACAGTAGTACTCTGAAAAAAACCACGAGAATCTGTGCCAAAACCATTCTAGCTGTTCTAAATCAGCATTTTGAACTTCTGTGACAAGCCATCCAGCATGTATTTACTATTAGAAACTTGCTATTGCACTGCAAATGTTTCCCCAGCGCCCTTCTTCGCCATCTTTCTGTGGGAGTATAACCCTGATTAGGGTATCACACCGTCGTCATGCTGATTTGTGATCATGAAAGGCTGCTGGCCTTCTTATTGTACTGTGAAATAAAGGTGTGAAAAGAGAAGACAGGAAGGTGGATGTGCTGAAGGGCAGGCTGGCGCACATGGTGAGAGTGTGCCCACTGTCTGCCCCTGCCGCGCTGCACAACCATCATTCTAGACTCCCTCCACGGAGTTTCCATCAGCAGGGACAGCAAAAGGTGATTTGGACACTTAAGTGCTCAGATTCATGACCAAACCATCTTATTTTGCTGCAGTGTGTTGGCCCTGCTCCTCACCTGTCCTATGCCCCTGTCGCATGTACTAACATGAGGCACAGTGACCGAGGGCTCCGGTTCGTGCTGCCCGCTGGACTTGGCTTCAGGAGGTCGGTCCCTGCTCCAGCTCAACCCACATGGGATCAGGCTTTCTGGAGGATGCTTTCTGGACCAGTTCACCCCTTTCCCTGCGTCAGGAAGGCGCTTTCTGGCTCCAGCACACAACTTTAGCACATCTGCTTAGCAGGATTCACTCTGCTCCTGCCCATCGTCCTATCACAAATCTCTTGGAGGCTTCACTTTGCCCACAACACATTTGAAGCAGCAAGTCTACGTGTGGACAACGCAGGCCACAACCATAATAACCAGCCCAAATCAAGAGGATGTGCAGAGAAAGCACTGGAGGAAGGAGTTTTATCCACGTTCCCCTATTTACCGATAAAGCCAGGCTTGCTGCGGAACGATCCAAGCTGGCGGGACAGCAGGGCAGCGCAGGCCACACGCTGCGGTCCGTTCGGTGTTCACGCCGCCAAACATTTCCACCGTGTGGATTACATCTTCCTTTCTCACAGAAACCTCCCCTCTTCCTTCACAAGCCCACGGATCGTCTCTCTGCCCACTCGGAATTGCATAATCTCCTTGTGGCAACGGCTTACAGGAAAAGCAGTGAAAGGAAATATCTGGTGTGTTCTAAGTGTCTTTAAATACAAGCATGGGAATTTCATGGGTCCTTCTTCGCTCTGAAAGGTCTGGAAGCCTCAAGAAGCATCTGGAAACAACACAGTGAGGCCAAGACCACAGAACAGATCAGGCAGCAGTCTGGAAACTTCTGAAAGGCTTCAGCAAGAACATGTGGGGGTGGAGAGCACTGACACGAGCCCAGCCAAGCAGAACGTTTCAGACTGCAACATCCACTGTGGACTTCATTTGCACTGGATGGGCTTTGCTCCAAAAATTTACATTAATAGAAAACCCAGAATTAAAACCCAAACTGTGCTTCATCCAACTAGTACTACGATTAAGTACAAAAAGTTTATGGAAACATTCCAGTTGTGGAAATAACGTAAAAAAGCAAGGGGATGATCTTGGGAAGAATACAAAGAAATGAGGCATCTGACGCTGTGGACACAGTCCTGGTTCAGCTGGGCTATACGAAAATTTGATTTAGGGAACATTAATGTACTGCAGATCCCAACAGTTCAGGTGCCAAAATCCAACAATATCCTCTGTTGACTGGTGTACAAAATATACATTTGTTTCTTTTTCCATTTAGAGAATAAAAAGTTGACAAGTTTCATGAGAAAATTGCTGAGGAGAAGACCAGCTGATTGCAAAGCAAAGCCCTCAGGACTTAGGAAATTCCAAGTCAGAAGTTGCTTACATTTCCTTAATCTGCTTCCCTTGGGTATGTGTGCTACGAGTCTCCAGATACCTACAAGCTGTTCGTGTTTCTGCTGTCCAGATTTCTGCAATGATTAACGAGGGATAAGACAGACAAAACCTCAAATTTGCAACCTGTATGTCAATAATAATAATAATAAGAATATCTATATATACATCTCTGTTCACAAACAACAGAAGCAGATATAAACCCAGAATTCCAGAGGAGAAACCTTCAGTTTTGTTCTGACAGAAAATAGTTCTGTTAGGAGCAAAATGAATAACATTACCATGTTTTTTGGGGAATTTCAAAGACAGGCAGATCTCTGTGCGAGACGTCAGGTCTCCACAACATCTGCGCTGTTTGGTGTTCTCATCCAGAATATACTGGAACTACTCTACACAGGTAAGGAAAAACTCGGCAAGTTCTAGACATCCAGAAACTGATTAATGGCCACAAGTCTCAAATTCTGACCTGATGGAGATGAGGTTCTCAGAACACCGGTCAGTGCCAGGGGTGGGTTATGGTTGGACTCGGTGACCTTGAGGGTCTCTTCCAAACAAAATGATTATATACGACAGCCTGACCCCAGAAACGCAAATTTCAAAGCCCCTGATATTCCACCTCTTAGTCTTTTCATTCTGGTTTGGAAAATATCTGTAGATGTCTATGTTTGAAGCTCAGGTCTGTCCCCACGTGCAAGATACGTCCCATATATTTCTGGAAAGGGACACAGTGTCCTCCAGGGCAGGATACAACACCCAGCTTTATCTCCCTAAACTTAAGGTTCTCAGGCTTACCAAGAACGTCCATCTTCTCAACACATAAGCAACAGATTATGGAAACAGAATAACCCAATATTGTATGGCTTCTCATCAACAAATTACTTTAAAAAATAGTTATCATCCTAAAGGATGAAAAACAGTGTAAGAGAAAAATAATCTCCTAAGATGCAGTGATATCACATTAATACTCAAGAGTCTGCAAGAACAAACAGCAGTCTATTTTATTAGATTTATTTCTATGTTTTGGGAGAAAACGGCTTTTCCTACTCGTGGCAACCTGATCGCAGGAAGAACAACATTACCAGACAGACTACGGGGACGTCAACTATTTTAACGAGTCTGTGAATCATCCCATCTTTACTCAGTGAACTCGTCATCACCTGGATGCTCGACAAGCATTCCGGGACACAAAGAGAAGCCAGTAACATACCTTCTGACCCACAGACCATCGTGCCGCTGACAGGACACAAAGAGAAGCCAGTAACATACCTTCTGACCCACAGACCATCGTGCCGCTGACAGGACACAAAGAGAAGCCAGTAACATACCTTCTGACCCACAGACCATCGTGCCGCTGACAGGACACAAAGAGAACCCAGTAACACACCTTCTGACCCACAGACCATCGTGCCGCTGACAGGACACAAAGAGAACCCAGTAACACACCTTCTGACCCACAGACCATCGTGCCGCTCGTGGCAGCACCAGCTGAGGAGCTGTCACTGACACCAGTCCATTCCCAGGCTCTCCCTCCTGTAGCCTGAGCAGAAAGCACATTTGTTTATCACTAAGATGACTTGCTCAGAATTACAGCTTACAAAAGCTACTTTGGAGCAATTGCAGATCTAAAGTATGAAGCTGTGATCTTGAAAACAACTGTGCACGCTGAAGAATGCGGAGGTAGAACCCACATCAACCTCCATTTAACCCCACGATCCAGAGACCTCCCTTGCAAGCACACATTTAATTCCTACGCTCACGGATAAAGCTAAAGACAGCTCAAAGACTTTTAACCGCTTTTTTTGAGCTGAAGTCTTGAGCACACGCTGACGTTGAAACGCTTGCTCAAGCCCTGCTAAAGCCACTGCAATTGGAGCCAACTCACGTCTCATCAGGACGAGGATTCCACAGCCGTGAGGTCACTTTTATCAGCCTCTTACACCAAGGACTGCCCAGAAGTGATATCAAAACCGGAAAAGGTTCCAAGTCCCCTCAGATAAGCTGTTTCTACCCCAAAATAAAATCCTCGAGGTCTGATCGGGCTCCCAGGCAACTCCAACAACACAGACTCGCTCGCTGCCCGTTGGCTGCTCCACTCCATCTGCTCCCCTTGGCATCGCCTCAAAGAGGATGTTTCTGGTGAATAAGTAACATATCCGGGGGTCAGAGAATTTGTTTACGTATTTCTGACATAGTGACAAATTAAACCGCTTTGCTGAAAGCTCACGGCTGTTCTGAGTCCCCTGAACGCAGCTGCTCTAATCCCCTTGAAGTTACTGTTATGGTCACTTATTCAGTCGAAATACTTTGGTTAGAAACACTGCCACAGATCCACCTCCACTTGTACTAAATGCTAAGATCAACAGATTTTCTCTCAGTCAGGAGCTGAATTAATTCAGAAGTATTGTTTTCAACGAATACACAGCCATTTTCCTACTTTATTTTTACTGCGTGTGAGTAGCACATCTCTATGCACCCGCACACTGCAGTTGAGCCCGGACAGCAGGTTAAGCCAGGCTCAAGTAGATCCCAGGTGCAGCTGGGCCTGGCCCAAGCCGTGCAGAGGAGCAGGACGGAGGGCGGGCTGAGCTCTGCGCCTTGCTGCATCAGCATCAGCACGTGGCCTGGGAACATTAAGCAGGAAAACGCATTTAAATGTACTGCATGGCAGAATTTAAGGTTTTGAAAACTCCTACACAAACATATCTTGTAAAAACAATTTGGCTCTGTTGCGTGAAGAACCTATTTCTTACACTGGAGACATTTTTCCACAAGCTTTACTAACCGAGTTCATCACAACACACTGAACAAGTGTGGTTAACATCCCCTTTGCGCAAAACAACAGCTCTCCACCATATGAGTTGTTTATCACATCGATACCTTCGGATCATTTATCCCCGATAAGCAAAAACAAATTCTACTTGCTGCAGTTACCTACTGCAGGCAATCATCATGGATTTATTATGTCAGCTCTGTCTCCCAAATTTGTAAAATAATTAAATGGGAACCCCAGACATTTTAGAAATCCTGAAAGAACATATTCTAGAGTTTGGCTCAGTAAGACCTGCTCTGCTTGAAAAATGACAGCGCTATCTAGAGACCAGAATCTATAATATCCTTAAGCCAAGTTAAATGGCTCATCAAGTGACAAGAGTGCATTTTGATCAACTTTGCTGGTCTTTGGACTAAGTCCATCTACTTCAACACCTGGGCAAGAAACAGCTACAAAAGTCAACTTTAAGGAGACCTAGTAAGATTGGAAACTATCTGGTTTTGTAATGTATGATTTGAAGTTTATATAGTGCTTCCATTCCTTCTGCTATGCATCCTGCTCTTTCCGTGCATGCTGACCATTGCTTATGAAACCACAGCTATGGCGTGAACTCCCCCAATGACATCTGAATACAACTTCCTTCTTGCAGTTCATGGAACAAACCTGCCCATCTGCTCCTAGAACTCTGACACCTAAAACAGCCAAGGCAAACCTTTCAGGAGAAATTCAGCAAAACTCCTACCAGAATCCCAAGAGGAAGATTTTCATCTGAATGAGGATTTTGTTAATTCCAGCTGACACCCGTTTTCATTTGTTCAAACATGTTTAGACACACAATCAATAGGGCAAATAGCAAGTCCTGAGGTTTGAACAATTCATCTTTCTTTGGATCAAAACCAAAATCCCATGCCAGACGAATGGCCACCCTGGGCAGTGCCTGATCCTCACTATGCTCTTATTGAACTAACAGCATCTAATTGTTGCAGGAAACCAAACATCACTTGTATTCCTCCCTCCAACTGCTCCTTCTTTTTCGGCCTTGTCATTCAGAACCTCAGCACCTCTTCTGTGAGGTGCTAGTCAGGGCTTGAATACCTCCATCAATTTTAAGGAGTTATTTTGGACTTAAGCCAATGAGTTTGGTCCATTTTACCCCGTAGTGCAGTGGACTTGTGTGCATATGATCTAAGTACAACTTTCAGTGCCTGAAAGTCCTAGTAGTAGAAAACCAGTCTTTAGTTAGACTGGGTTTTCATATGCAGAGATGAGTGTAAAGAGAGGCGAGAGCAGCACAGAGAGGGAACAGCACAGCAAGGGGCAGGGCAGAGCGAATGATCCCGAGAGAGACCCTTGTGCTGACCTTCTCCTGGCAGTAGCTATGCAGGCCTGTAACCCTTGTGGCTGCTGAAACACACAACTTGGGGCATTCCAGAAAATCTGTGGGTTATATGCATGAAAATGTGGTAATCGAAACAGTCCTGGCTCCCCACAAGAGCCTCACAGCTGCAGGAGCCTCTGCCAGCTACGGAAACTTCCATTAGCCTTCCTGACATCATAGGCCAACGTTTATATACATCTCCCAGGACGAAGAAAAAAAAAAAATATATATATGTAAAAAATAGAAGGTTTAACCTACTGACTTGAACTATTTCAGCTGAAATACCAAGAATGAATTATAGGAGTATCAGCACTACAGTAGCATTCTCTTCTGACTCCAATTGGGGGTAGGATTTCCCAGGCCTGTGTGAGCACAACGTGTTTGCCTCCACTTCACATCATCTTGAACACATGGGCAGGTCTGCTCTGCTTGGATAACTGCAGGCCGATCATGCACAGAACATGGGGAAAGACCACCAATAAAAAAAAAAAAACAAACAAACAACAAAACCAAACCAACAGACATTATACCAAAACTTCATAGGCCCAGTACTACATTTTGTCACAGACAAACAATGCTCAATTTAAGGAGAAATATGTGGGAGAAACTTGTGTTCTACTTTTGCAGGAACCTACAAGAGTAAGTATTTGTGTACAGGTGTTCAGCTCCTTTGGCTTCACTCAGCTCTTAGCAGGATCAAAGTCTTAAATATATTATGATCTGCAAGCACTGAGGTAGAAGAAAGGGAGAACCAGGAAGGAAATGTATTCTAATTCTATTCTTTTAACAAGGCCTGCTTATATTTGTGTGGACAGCAACGGATTTGTGGAGCTCAGCAAAAGTAATTACATTTATAAATCACAGAATCCCAGAATGTCAGGGGTTGGAAGGGACCTGGAAAGCTCATCCAGTGCAATCCCCCCATGGAGCAGGAACACCCAGCTGAGGTTCCACAGGAAGGTGTCCAGGCGGGTTTGAATGTCTGCAGAGAAGGAGACTCCACAACCTCCCTGGGCAGCCTGGGCCAGGCTCTGACACCCTCACCAGGAACAAGTTTCTTCTCAGATTTAAGTGGAACCTCCTGTGTTCCAGTTTGAACCCATTGCCCCTTGTCCTGTCACTGGTTGTCACCCAGAAGAGCCTGGCTCCATCCTCCTGACACTCCCCCTTTCCACACTGATCCCCATGAATGAGTCCCCCCTCAGTCTCCTCTTCTCCAGCTCCAGAGCCCCAGCTCCCTCAGCCTTTCCTCACACGGGAGATGCTCCACTCCCTTCAGCATCTTGGTGGCTGCGCTGGACTCTCTCCAGCAGTTCCCTGTCCTTCTGGAACTGAGGGGCCACAACTGGACACAATATTCCAGGTGTGGTCTCCCCAAGGCAGAGCAGAGGGGCAGGAGAACCTCTCTGACCTACTGACCACCCCCTTCTAACCCACCCCAGGTACCATTGGCCTTCCTGGCCACAAGGGCCCAGTGCTGGCTCATGGTCACCCTGCTGTCCACCAGGATCTCCAGAAATACTCCCCCCAGAAAGGCAGATACAGTGAACACTAAACTCACTGCTTCAGTGTTGTGTGGCACGACCACATCTTGCTCTGTAAGGTTGCCAAGTGAGAAAAGGATTTGATTCTGACTCTCCTAACAAGACACAGTAAACAGGTCAGCTTTTCAGACATGCAAATGAAGTCCTTACACTTTAGAGGTCTATGTGCAAATATATATTTAAAGCCAACTCAGTAGGACACATCTGTTCAACCCTTTCCTCGTATTTCTAAAGCTACAGTTGCTCTCGAGTTGCTGGGTTTGTTGCTGACCAGACTGTAAACCCAACACAAGATGTCAAATCTCTTGAGCAAACAAGCCAGGCTGGTCCAGGTGAGATGGCAAACAGTACGCTGGCTTCTCGGCCACGGATGGAGGGCTCAGGAGCTTTATTCTCTTCACTCACTAAACCTTCATTTAGTAGGTTACTAGTCTGTATTTTCCAGAATAAAACCCAGTGATTTTGTAATAAAACATTACTGTTAAACTAAGTTTTCTCTTTGACATAGGGAATTAGTGGTACCAATCACCGATGGAAGACACAGGAATAAAGAGAGGAACTACTTATAACGGAGTGTATTGATCCAATTAATTTCCTACCTAAAAATGTATATGCTGCTAAACTTTTGATTTCAGATACTCGCAGCAGATATCAGACTTGGAATAGCAGATATAGTGTGAATAAACTCATGTTGCAGTTCTTCATTCTTGATCCAGCAAAAGACAAACAGATGATTTGTAAAATCCTGCACTTGTAAATCTGACCAAAATAATGATAAAAAAGAATTCCAAACAGGCAGAACTTCAATTGATTTACTGAGCTGCATTTTCAGAGTTACTGTAATTTACCTTCCAGCACTCTGGCACTAGGGGATAGGAGTTGATAACATTACTTGCTATTGCTAAATCCATCATGCTACTCAATATTTAAACCCTGAGCTGTTATTAAGGACTAAGGAAGATGCTCATCACTGAAATACAGATTCATGTTGACACATAAATCCTCAAGCACAAGGAGTGTTCTGGGAGTTAACAACAAATATAACTCAAAAAGCAGGTACCTGGGCAGAGCAACAGGTAAGGAATCATTTCCCATCAGGGGATATAGAGAAAAAAAAACATTCTACATCTCCAGAAAGCAAATAAAGTGAGTAAGCAGCGAAAGATGGACACAACAGTCTGAACAAGGGACTCCTTCGCACCTGAACTACTCAGAACCAACCATCCCTCGCTGGGCAGGCACCAGTTTGTGTCTGTTCCTGCAGGAAACATCATTAGCAAACTGCAACTTGAGGAAATCCCGTTTCAGGCTCAGCAGTTGCCACAGTTCATCAGGCCTTTATAAACCAAGTGTGATGTCTAAGCCATTAACTACTAGTCATGATCAGTCCTGAAAAATATGCTACCCGACTGAAAGTTCATTATTTGTGAACTTGGAAGCAAAACAGCGAGTTAACTAAAAATCTGACTATTGGCCTCTAGTTCAAGGCTCTTTGTCATGCTGTGGTGTGTTATACCACATCTTAATTCTCTGTCTCTTCTTGGGATTTTTCTGGATCAGAAAGCTACATTTACAGTATCTTGCACACATTCCTCAGGCCAAATGATTTTCTCCCATGTTATCAGTCCCACTAATTGCAAAACCAAAGTGTTGAGTTGCAAAACTGAAGTTAGGCAAATCTTCTTCTGTAGAACAACTTTTTTTCTGTCAGCTCAGGGAAAAGAGTTAATCTAAGGAATCATGCACAAAATTCTTCCCTTCTGTTGACAGGCTTAGAGAGAATAGTTCGCACACCTGTTGCCCCGCAGGGTGTGCAATGTGCCACAGGCAGATCTTACGATACAGCAGAAAATGACCATATTTCTCAGTTTTACGTTGCACTCACTGCTCTGTATTTCCTTGATATTTGATCAGTCTTGATGCCTTGTCCTTGTGCATCTTTCATGAAGTAAATGGGCCTTATCAGCTTTTCACTGATACCCAGACAGACTTGGGTTCACTGACAGAACTGCACTCTGGTCTTTAACGCTGATCGCACTGCCTGAAAACCTGCAGCAGAGCCCCAGGGGCCTCATAAAGCTGTAAATCAAGGAACCCATTAGCCCTCCCTGAACTTCCTAAGTGCAGAGTCCACCTCTCTTCCCAAACACGAAGCAGAACAAAACCCGATTTTATAAAAGACAACGATTCAGGTGAATTCTCAAAATCTTGGCTTCTTTTAAAAGACAACCCTATCATGTCATACTCTCACATTCTTCCCACTTTTCCCTGCCTCTTTTTTTCCTATTCTTTGACAGATGTCTTGGTTTCCTATTTATGTGTGGAAGGCAGTATCTATGGGTTAGATTTTCTCTTCACAATCTGCCTGCTGGGAGTCACGAAAGGTCTTATAACCTACCTGATATTTGTGTATTAATCGGCTGCACGTCTTTTCCTGCTCGTGGAAGGGTAGGGAGGCTCTAACACCAGCCAGAATATGGAGAAGACACACTCACGCACATAATGCAGTTAAAAGCAAAGCTACTGACACAGGAAAATAAAATCTACTCTTTTCAGGCCCTGTAATATTATGAATTGCCTTTAAGTAGTACAGGTATGATGTTTTCGGTCAGAAAAATTATTTGCTAAAGGGTGAGTTTCTTGAAGGCTGTTTCTTGTAGAGCAGCAATCATCACTAAGTGCTGTTCTCCACAGCAGCAGCGTGCACCGGAATCACAACGGAACATGAGATGTCTATCTGCCAAAACATCGACTCTTTGCAAAAGACGTTTCTCATCAATCAAGATTGCTATTCTATCAATACCTGCCTGTGAACTTAACTTTAATGTGCATCGACTCTGTGAGTAAAGTTAAGTATGTGACCAGTGTTTGAAGGAGCCAGGGTGAAATACATAAGGAAATATCATGTTGGTTTGCACTGTGCTGTTACTTGAACCAACCTTTTCCTTGATATTTACAGGAGAATTGATTTCTGCCATCTTTCTTCAGGTGAGAATATTGTCTGCGAAAGAAAAAAAAAAAAAAAAACAAAGAGTTTAATTTCGAGGCTTTAATCCCAACCTGTCAAAGCTACACCTATAAAAACTAACCATATGTGCTTACCTATAAGCATGAGAGAAATCTGAGAAGACTTAATGTCCTGCACACCAGTGCTCAATTGTGCCAAAAAGCAAACCAGTCCAAATTTCATACTGTCCCCAGATTAGGTCTGCAAACTCATTTTAAAAATGCTTCATCGTTATGGGATACCAGGCTTTTCCCAGCCACGTCTCTTGGACTCTGGCCATCATGAAGAAGCCAGAGAGTCGTGGTCAATGGGGCAGAGTCCAGTTGAGGTCTGTATCTAGTGCAGTGCCTCAGGGGTCAGTACTGGGGCCGGTATTGTTCAATATATTCATCAATGATTTGGACGAGGGAATCCTGGACAGGCTGGAGAGTTGGGTGGGGAGAAATTTAGTGAAAGATAACAAGGGCAAGTGTAGAGTCTTGAATCTGGGCAGGAACAACCCCAGGTTCCAGTATAAGTTGGGGAATGACCTATTAGAGAGCAGCGTAGGGGAAAGGGACCTGGGGGTCCTGGGGACAGCAGGGTGACCATGAGCCAGCACTGGGCCCTTGTGGCCAGGAAGGCCAATGGTACCTGGGGTGGGTTAGAAGGGGGTGGTCAGTAGGTCAGAGAGGTTTTCCTGCCCCTCTGCTCTGCCCTGGGGAGCCCACACCTGGAATATTGTGTCCAGTTGTGGCCCCTCAGTTCCAGAAGGACAGGGAACTGCTGGAGAGAGTCCAGCGCAGCCACCAAGATGCTGAAGGGAGTGGAGCATCTCCCGTGTGAGGAAAGGCTGAGGGAGCTGGGGCTCTGGAGCTGGAGAAGAGGAGACTGAGGGGGGACTCATTCATGGGGATCAATATGGAAAGGGGGAGTGTCAGGAGGATGGAGCCAGGCTCTTCTCGGTGACAACCAATGGTAGGACAAGGAGCAGTGGGTTCAAACTGGAACACAGGAGGTTCCACTTCAACTTGAGAAGAAACTTCTTCCTGGTGAGGGTGTCAGAGCCTGGCCCAGGCTGCCCAGGGAGGTTGTGGAGTCTCCTTCTCTGCAGACATTCAAACCCGCCTGGACACCTTCCTGTGGAACCTCAGCTGGGTGTTCCTGCTCCATGGGGGGATTGCACTGGATGAGCTTTCCAGGTCCCTTCCAACCCCTGACATTCTGGGATCCTGTGATCATTCCTTGATACTTCTGAGGCATTCAAGAGGAGGAATACCTGAGGTGAACCCAACCGCTCCTGCTTCCTCACTCACCAGCAACCTCCATCTTTGCCACAAGATTTCTCTGAAGATTCATCTTCAAAAACAGCTCAGTGTGCCAGGAGCTCAGCCTGACAAGCACTGCACAGCTGCTTTTGCCTGTTGGTTGTTTTGCGGCTCTGTTTTGTTGTTTTGTTCTATCTTCCTACAGTAATTCAGAGGTTTTAGCCACATAGCTTCTAGTGCAACTAACAGGGTCTGTACAGTTAAATCTCCAAGCCTGCTCTGAAAACTTGGGCACGTGAATGGAATTTGCATGCGATGAAGAAAGCCTGCGATATGTTTTGTATTTCCAGTGCTGTGGCTGCGGAAGGGAGGGTCTTGCAGCACGCGATGAAGAGTTAACGCGGGGAAGGAGTCCCGTCCTGCTTCCACTGAACCCAACTGCGTTAGGCTTGAGTCGTTACATTTTAAAATTAAGCAAAACAATTACAGCAAAGACTAAGTCAAATGGAATAAAAGCTCGGTTTGGTCGCCAAATTTAACTCTGCTATATACCAAGAAGAAGGTAGAGATGCACATAAACAAGAAAGAAATCTTAGTTCTTTCCAAGTTTAAGTCAAAACACTTCCCCTCTTCCCCCCGTTAAGCCCTTTGCTATGTGGACTGATACCAGAGTTCCTATAATTCTACTCAATCTCTTCTAATGTACTTACACAATCCTCCCCCAACTCCTGCTTTGGAACACAGCACTTCATGGAGTTCAAACCCCCACAAAGCGCTTCTATTACAGCACCTGCCAACAGCATTTAAACCTTGTTGGTCATTTGTGCATGCATCCATTTTCTAATTAAAGGGACGAGATGCAAGGAAGCACATTTTCAGAAGTAACATGATTTTGTTTGTGGTATATGGGGAAGAAATGATAGGAAGAAGAAAAAGGAATGGCCTTTTGAGTTTTGGCCTGATAAAGAGCAGACGCTGAATTACGGAAACCCTCAAACATAAGGTAGTGGAAGAAAATAAAAGTAACGCTTTCCATCGCCAGTTATTCAAAACCTGGTATCTCAGCTCAGAAGGTTCCTCTCCCTACCCCTTCTGCTCGACTAGTTCACCCTTATTTCTAATAGCTAGCAGCTTCTAGAATGTTACAGACAACTGCTGCAAGCCGGCCTTCCTGCACACCAGTTTAAATACACCTGATCTGATCCAATACCTTAAAACATTCCGCAAACAACAGGAAAAAAACTGTCATTGAGGAATCAACACACAACACAGGAACGAGTACAATAAGGATTATACCTAACAAACCTTTGTTGCCTTAAGTCTATTAATCATAAAAAACAATAAATAATGAGAAAATATCTCTGTCACCTGAAATCTTCAGGTTCTGATTTTCAGTATGTATTTCACTAATTTTGTACCCAAACTGTTTTAAAACCGCATCTTGTATGAAGCAAATGAACCCCAGTAGTTGTACTTTGGGGAGGTCCCATGCCTCTTAATTTCTGTGGCTTCAAAGATAGGAGATACTTCAGTCTTCATGAATATGCATATTAGAGCTCTCAAAATGAAGATGCTAAAACTGAGTTGGAACTATTTTTCAATCCCCTTCTCCAAGGGCAAATAATTGAAATAACCTGCATAAAACACTTGCTCATTTATATCACTGAGTCCAGCACTCCTTGTTACATAAAATACAAATGATACATTAAAAGGAAAATGTCAGCGTAGCACTAATTTTTAAAAATATCCTTTATGGCTACACTTCATAGCTAACCAATTTCATTTCCTCATTGTAGCACAAACTGATTTATTGCATTAACTGGTATTTTTCTTCTGATGATATTTTCCTCTCTGTGTTGAACAATTACCGCATTTCTAATCCTGTGACAAAAGATTACAGCACATGAATAATTTTATGAACAAAACAGTCGCGCTGAAGTTGAGAAGCTTTAATCTCCCGGTTTGGAGAACCGTGCTGTGTGTGTCACTAACACCACAGACACACACATACACACAGAAGGTTTTCTGCAGTGGCTAACACTAAGTTAACAAAAGAGCTGTATTTATAATGCACAAAACATAGCGTATGCGAGTGCTTCTCAGTTTGAACATCAGCCACGCACCTTGTCCTTCTCCACATCTCACGCCTGTATTTGTGCTCCTGAAGTGTCACCGCATGTCACACCAACAGCACTGCCATTAAAAAGGAATGAAGGGAAAATCACCACTGAATCCCTTCTATGAACAGGTTGTTAATTCCTGATAGCTATTTCCAAATGTGGCACCTGGAATCGGAGATGACTCTCGGTTGCTCGTGGCATCCTGCCCTCAAACACTGATGGAATGGTGTTATTCCTCTATCTACTGCTCACATCCAAAGCAGGCAGTTTACTTGCTTTGTGAAACGAAGCATTTCAATACAACAAAAAGAGACAAATATAGCAGAGGCACTTTGAGGGAACACTGTAGAGAAGACTGAAGTTTAGCAGAGCCTTCCTCCTCTCGCCCACCAAACGCAGTGATTCGTGTTACAGGGCGGCAGTTTAAGTTCACACCGCAGTGAAGCGGGGCAGCTAAGGGAGCTGACAAACACTCATTTTACACAGCACTCTGAATGGGTGGGACTGCCCATGTCCCCGGCAGCGCAGCATCACCAGAGCACGTCTGTGCCCCATCCCGCTGCAAATCCTGCCAGCCACACCGCACGCTCACATCTGAGATGCCAAAACTATCACAAAAGAAATGCGCTCCCTCCAAGAAAACAGAAAAGAATCTCCCTGCAAATACACAGAGAGGAAAGGGAGTTTATGAAAGCGTAAGTGTTGCCAGAAAGATATGATTTGTGAAAAAAAACCCAGCAGTAAGCTCTATTGGAGTGGAGGAGATTGTGTGTGACACCTGCTCCACCATTTCTGGCATCTGAAGATAAGTTATATCTTTGGCAACAGGGAAGAGAAAATTTCCCACAAAACAGTAGAAAATAGTCCAGGGTTTGGTTTCCCGTCTCTGCGTTTACAGATTAACAGTCTCCTACATGCCCCAAGTGACAAGTGTCCTCATCTGCCCACTCCAACTGGTTCCTTTTATTATAAAGAGATACTACTGGAGAAATTCAGATGAAGGTGGGAATGGACACACCTTTTCTGATGTGGTTTTAACTTAACATTTTTACATGAGAAAGACTGACAAGACTGCAAAAGTATGTCTCCAAAATTCAAGTATTTCAAAGGAGAATTCTTCTGGTCTTCACTCAGAATTTATTTAAATGGCAGAAGAACAAAAAAATTAGCTTATCAGCTCAAAGGCCAAACGTGAGCATGCATATGGTAGTTAGTTACACAAGTTAGTGTCCTTAGCCATGCACAAAGCCCTACTGCTGTGGTTGTAAATCTACTAGAGAGGGCAGGAGATTCAGACACTTGTCTTCACCAGCCTGAGAACTGCAATGGGTATGGCTTCCTATGTGCCATAGCCTATTGTCTAAAGATAAAAACAGTCATTAAAAAATGAATGCAGAAACATAACCAGCATCAAGAGGATCCAGGACATTAACAACTGTCTTCCAGGCTGCCCTTTTAGCCTCTGCGTCATTAGAAATGAACATGCTTAGTAAAAACAATGTACAGTGTAATTAACACTGAACTGCTATTCCTCCAGTACTGTTTTATGCCATTCTAAAGATTGTAGCAAGAAATGGAACACTGCATCACTTTGTATTTCCTGGTTTTCACAAGTTGGAGATCAGCCCCGTCGGTGTGATTAAGTGCCTCCGGGTAATCTGATGATAACTGCGGCCTTTAGCATCCTTTTCTTTAAAGGCACACACAAACACGCTCCAGAACAGTCTCCACGTCCAGAGCCTGTTGCGCTGCCGTCATCCCCTGGGCACGCTTGTCCCAAGCCCAGACCCCTGCGTTCTCCCCCTACTCGGCCCCAACAGCCACCGTGCTGTCCAAAGCAGGATGCAGGAAATCCAGCGTCTCACTGATTCCACATGTGGTTCCCACAGAGAGGAGGCTGACGCTCCCCCAACGTTTATCACGTTGACACTACAATCTGAGAAAGCAGGAGATGTCTCGGAGGTACTACAGCCTTGCAGACTGCTTGCTTGAAAACAGGCACTAAGGCATGGAAGTTTGGAAAATGTGCAGTGATGCACCAGGAACTCAGGTTATTTAACACTATAAAATCCACAGCTGCGAGACCACAGACCTATTTTCTATGAAGATAAAAGGGACAGAGGTGAGAGTGGGATATGCGGGGAAAGACAGGTCTGACAAGTGTTTATTCAAACAAACCAAAGCAGCTCAAATGGAAAGGACTGAGAAACCTCATCCCAGCAGCCCGGTGACAAAGGAACGTGTCCAGTCTGCAGATCTGGAGGATCTAGTGCCCGTTCCGCAGCAGCTATACGACAAGCGCGCCCTAACCCCTGCACCGTTCCGAAGAGAAGGGGAATTTCTGTAGAATCACACTCGCATTCTGCTGGCTGGCATACTAGAGGAGCATCTGAAGAGCATTGCTTTGATTCAGCATCAACTGGAGATTCCAAAATTCCTGGCTTTACTACATATATCTCACTATTAGAGCTGAACCAAATTCAGAAGAGCTGGATTCAGGTACACAGCCAGTAAAACAGTCCTCTCCGACATGCAGAAGGGAGGGATGTGGGATCTGGAAAGACAGTTTTAGGCTGGGAAAGCTCATTTTCCACAGCAATGCTTGCCAAAAGAAACATTATAGTCTCGCTCTTCCTCTTTGTTAAACATCCCAATAAAGACCACTGAAATCTACTCAAATTCTATCTTTGCATGAACCTCCTGCAAAACAAACAAGGTTAACTTTCAGTTTGCACAAACTAGGTATTATCTTCCAAGTCGTTCCTGCTAGAGCCATGAGAAGTCCCTCACTGTGGGGCCGTATGTCAGGTCAGGATGGCGTGCCAAGAGCCAGTGCCTCTGCCCAGCTGTGGGCTGGAGGGGGCACAGCACAGGAATGCACAGCACAGTACGGACAGACGGACTAAAGCGAACGTCAGGAAGTGTTTAAATGCACACTTGATTTAGATATTAAGAAACAAAGTGATCACAAGGAATCAAACTTCTACCAGCAGACTTGTACAGCGTAATTGCTACAGCAATTTCTCATCATCTTGGAATAGATCGAGTTCAAAGGAAGTTCTGGAGCTATTCCCCTTTCAATCTTCTTTATGAAGTGCTCTAAACCTGCACTGTCCTACCTTCTCACTCAGACATCTCCAGAGAGCCAGTTTACCACCGCTCAGTGTGCAGGGTTGATGCTCAGCAAATCCAGCTTGGAGCTTGGGAAAAGGAAGAACTTTACCTGAGCTCCCTGAGGGGAAGCGCTTTTGATGAAAACTGATCAATGCCTTAATGTAGCTACACCTCATGTAACTAACGTATGTTCAAAGCATATGAGTCAGTGAGGCTATACATATGAAGGTAAGTACTTCATTTACATGTGCCAGTCTTCCAAAACTGAACACTGAAATTTATTTTCTAAGACCAAGTCATCCCATATAGGTGCTTTGAAGAAGACATTCTCCTTGAACGGTATTTTTAATTGTTTTCATATATAGATACGTACACACACAAAGCTTCTGAGTCCCTGTCTGGAGGTGCCCCGCTGTGCCCCACGATGAATCGGTTCCCCTGTGAGCAGCATGGGCGGCCAGCCTGCTGACACTGCTCTCCCAGACCCACACCAAACGCCAGCCTTCCCCTGCTCCCCCGGAAAACACCCATTTCCTACAGCAACAACAGGTATTCCCAGAAACAACAACAGTTAACCTATAATTGCTTATTGTTCACATAGTCTTCAAGCTAATTGCTATTACACATTAAAATCAGTGGTTATTACAGTATTTACTAGACTTGGAACTGCACTTTTTCACAGAATCCCAGAATGTCAGGGGTTGGAAGGGACCTGGAAAGCTCATCCAGTGCAATCCCCCCATGGAGCAGGAACACCCAGCTGAGGTTCCACAGGAAGGTGTCCAGGCGGGTTTGAATGTCTGCAGAGAAGGAGACTCCACAACCTCCCTGGGCAGCCTGGGCCAGGCTCTGCCACCCTCACCAGGAACAAGTTTCTTCTCAGATTTAGTGGAACCTCCTGTGTTCCAGTTTGAACCCACTGTTCCTTGTCCTACCATTGGTTGTCACCGAGAAGAGCCTGGCCCATCCTCCTGACACTCCCCCTTTCCATATTGATCCCCATGAATGAGTCCCCCCTCAGTCTCCTCTTCTCCAGCTCCAGAGCCCCAGCTCCCTCAGCCTTTCCTCCCACGGGAGATGCTCCACTCCCTTCAGCATCTTGGTGGCTGCGCTGGACTCTCTCCAGCAGTTCCCTGTCCTTCTGGAACTGAGGGGCCACAACTGGACACAATATTCCAGGTGTGGGCTCCCCAGGGCAGAGCAGAGGGGCAGGAGAACCTCTCTGACCTACTGACCACCCCCTTCTAATCCACCCCAGGTACCATTGGCCTTCCTGGCCACAAGGGCCCAGTGCTGGCTCATGGTCATCCTGCTGTCCCCAGTACCCCCAGGTCCCTTTCCCCTATGCTGCGATCTAATAAGTCATTCCCCAACTTATACTGGAACCTGGGGTTGTTCCTGCCCAGATGACAGACTCTACACTTGCCCTTGTTATCTTTCACTAAATTTCTCCCCGCCCAACTCTCCAGCCTGTCCAGGTCTCTGGATGGCAGCACAGCTTCCAGTGTCAGCCACTCTTCCCAGCTTGGTGTCACCAGCAAGCTTGCTGACAGTCACTCTATTCCCTCATCCAAGTCATTAATGAATATATTGAATAACACAGCCCCAGTACTGACCCCTGAGGCACTGCACTGGATCCAGGCCTCAGCTGGACTCTGCCCCATTGACCACGACTGTCTGGCTTCTTCCCTTCAGCCAGTTCACAGGTGTGTGTTTGTTTGTTTGGTTTTAAGAGGAAAAAAAAAAAAACCAATAAACCAATTTTCAGCTGAACCCCACCCTGCCCAGGTACATCACAATTGTAAAAGCATAGTCAATCAATACAGACTGTGTACTGCCAAAAATCTGCAAGGGCACCTTCCACATCTCCCGTCCCACACCCACCCAGCAGTCAGGAGACAAAGCCAGCAAACCCTTCTGCTTCTGAAGGTCAATAGTCTACGAAGTGTTGTCCGACACACATGAACTGAGGCCCTCGTTTAGCCAGGCATATAAGGGACATTTTTAAAAAAATTTACAGATTTCTTAACTTGGCAAGTACAGTCCCAATAAAGAAAGCTGCTTGACTAGCCATGGAAATGAATCTGACATGCAGACAGCAAATGAAGCAATTTTATCAACAGAATAAGAAGAAGGTATTTTGTTCATCTGTGGATGAACACACTAAAGAAAATAAATGCATATTCTATTTTGAGGGTGCTTTTCTCAGACCCAGGTAAGATCAGCTACACTGTACAGCACAGATAGATAGTCAGAGCGTTTCTCAGCTCACCTGTTTTTGCCCAAGCATTTTAGGTGATCTTTGGCATGCCGTGATTCATGAATTGGTAAAATCTGTGGCACGTCAGACAGACCTTTAGTTTGCATCTGTCCAGAATTTCTGCAAAGGAATACTAAACAGCTTTGCAGAATAAAGTAACATACCGTTTGCTCCACAGTGTCGGAAGGCAGCAGGTTAAGTTGTGCTGAGCAGGCCCCAGCCATGTGGTCCCTGCTGAAGTTGCAGTGTGCTGAAGGACGTGTACCCACCTCTTGGGCAAACGCCAGCACCAGTATGTTTCAGATAACGGCACAGAAAAGCGTGTTCTAGATGGGAACTTCAAAATTGCCCTCACCGCTAAATCTCCGTTCCCACTGCTGTGAGCAACATTCTGATAGCACTTACACGCTCCTGTATATTGTGTGTAGGTGCTACCAAAGAAGCGGTGCCAGTTAGCAGAGTGAGCGCACTGAGCAAGGCTCGTTCCCAGTATCTCCACTTGCTCTAACCCGTAAGCAGTAACAACTGGCTGACAATAAACTGGACGGGCTGGGAATTTTCCAACCAAACAGGGGGTTCGTTGCGGGCGAGTCGAGTTACTTCATCATAACCAAAACATTTCTCAAACCTCTGCTGAACAAGGCTTCTCCAAAGACCTGGTTGAATTCCCTACGAGCTGGTTATCCTTCCCCAGAGAGCCCAAATCACAGCAAATCTTGGAACAAGCCAAGTTCAGCTTATCAAAGCAGAAGTTATGGTGGGTTGTGCAGTCGAAGCAGAGCTGAGCACAGTATTAATGCCCAGTGAGGCCCTGTGGCACCGTGCCTTGGCTGCCAGAGCCAGCCCAAGGGCAGGCAAAGGGGCTTCCCCAACACCCAGCCTGTAAGTGTCTGACTCCTGAGAAGCAATTTACACAGGGTGAGATTCAGCTCCCTCAATATGCAGAGTTCCCAATAATATCGACACAGGTCCAAGAGCTGAACTTTACCCAGCGTTGTTTTTCCAGGGGTGCTGCTCGTTAACTGAGACCAGTCTGGCCACTTAGCTCACAATCGGAGCACAGCAAACAGGGAATTCCTTGGCTCTTCTCAAACTGCAGTTAGAGGGAAAATACAACAGCTCTTTCACCACTTTATCCCCACGTACACCCTGCTTTTGGACAGGGCACAAATCACCGCCTCGCTCCTCCATTCTCGCAGAACACACGCTCCATCCTCCAGCCCTCAGAGGAGGAGTTTGCTCCTCTGCTGCTGAGGATCAAGATATCCACAGTCCCTCCAACCTGCTCCAAATGCAGCACCAGTGAAAAAAACTACTCGCTCCAATCACAGACTAAGAGATTTGGAGATGGCCACCTCAAACTATTACATGCAGACCCTGCTATACCTTCTCCAAAGCCCTCGTGACGCTTTTCACCACCACCAACAAACATTTATCCATCTTAATATTAACAGAAGTGGAATAAAGAAGGGTCAGCAGTAACAACAGAGCAGCCCAAACATCTTAAAAATCAAGAATCTCTTCAAGAACTCAAGTCTCTTTTAACCTCAATGATTCCCTCAGCAAATTCTACAAAAACTCAACCTGCTTTCAGTTCCGGACTCCGCTCTCGATCAAAGTGAGCAGTGAGAACCAATCTGAATTATTCCTTGAGCTCTTGGTGTCACACAGCTGCCAGTTATTTTATTTTTCACTGGAAGCAGCATACATGATAATAAATAAAGCATTGCAGGGAAGAAGAGGAACACTCACAGTTAAGTCATTCACTAATTGAACTAATATTTCATTCCTACTTCAGATCTTTTCATTTTTCCATTTCCTAGGATAATCACATAATTCTAATTCTTAACGTTTTAGTTTTGAAAGCACTTCAGCTGTCCAATCTCATGACAATTGCAGACAACCTCAGAAAACTTCTAGAGTTGATTATTTTATGGCACAAAATTACATATTTACAGAGACAGTAACAAGATGAATCTATAAGTAACTACAGAACTACCCATTTCTGAGATAATCTGCCCAGCACGAACACCAGACTTGCCCTTGCAGGACAGAGTCAGCTTGAACACGCAGCACTTAAGTGCAACTGAATACACAAAACTTAAACACATGTTTTGAGACATTTTCCAGAGAAAAATGACCTTCGGCACATTCTTAGGATAGTTTTTAACTGTTCCAGAAGTGCCCATGATACCAATGAAAACGCCACATCTGCACATGCGAGAAAACGCTTCTCGTCAAGAAAACTCTGTTCCTAAGATCTCACAGCAGGGTTTTGTGCTGATGCTGATAACACCCATGTTTTGGCTGTGGCTGAGCTGTTCTCACACCCTGCCAAGGCCGTGGCTGTTTGCCACCACCCCCCAGAACGGCCAAAGGGATGCTCCACACCCTCTACATTTATTATCGTTTTACTGACAGGTAGAGAAGTGGAGAGAACCTACAGGAAAAGACATTATTGTGATGCAGATGCCCAAGTACAGCTGAAAAACTACCATCTTTTCACTGAAATCACTGAAGAGCAGCACTGCTCTGCTGAGAAATCCCTGCTGACCAGGCTGGAGATGCTCCCAAGGTATGTTGCTCTCTAGGCAGGCCACATGTGACCGCTCAAGGGCTGGGCAGGAACTGACCCCGTGAGTCACCGCCTTGTAGTAAATAGAGCTCAGAGCCAGACAAGTCATATTTCATCACATACTTGGCCACACTTGGGATCAGCAGATGTGTAAGAGCCACTCTGGGCATCCATATCTTATTCCCTCCTCTCCTCTGAGGAAGTCACACAGCGCATGGCTACTGAGTTTAGCATGCTAAATTACTGGCTAACAGGCTGATCCCATTCAGCCACTGCCTGTAAACTTTCCAGCACCAAAAGCTTTGGAATTTTGCCATGTAAAAAAAAAAGCTTCAAGCAAAAAGGAAATCCTTAAGAAACAGTTCATGCCCTCCACTAAAGAAACAAGGTGCATGCAGCAAACAACAAGCAAATGAGTCTTCTTTCTGCCTATTTATTATAATGTCTGAGCACTTCACAAACCTCAGTACATAATCTACCACCCCGACACCCACGCTCAAGTGCAGGAGTACTGTTATCTCCTTTTGCAGATATAAAATTGAGGTATGACATGATTCACTGAATATTTCTCAGGGAACACAATCCAGATGTCCCAAGCTGCAAGTAAACTGGAGAATCTTCGAGCCATTTGAAAAAATGGTTGTCCCCATTAGAATTACACAGAATGCCGAAATCACTACCCCACTTGTTACACTAAGGCTTGGAACAGATTGAGCTTATGCTTTCACAACATGCTGCCTACTTCCAGACAAAACAGCAAAAGAAATTACTTGATATATTTAAAGAAATATTCAAAACAAAGACATGTGGTTCAGAGCACCTCTGAACTGAGGCGCTTGCAGAGACCCTGTTTCTCAGTTTTGCAGTCTACAGTTTTATCTCATGCATTTTTTTATTGCTATGAAGCTGCCCTTTGCCTCCATTCTCTGAACATCACCTTGGACTATACTCAGTGTGAGATGATTTCAGAATACCAGTTCAGCAGAATCTGCAGTTATAAACCATGATACATCTTCACAGTGGTTTGAACCATTAAAAAAAATAAATGAGGAGAAGCAGTAGGACACCACGGTATGAGTTGACCAGCTTAATGACACAGAAAAGGAATAAAAAGGAAAGAAATTAATCTGGAGTGGTGAAAGATCAACTCTGCACACAAAACAGGAACAAAAGCAGCTTCTGAGATGTTCAAATAGGCTGCACTGCCCTGGCAAAAGAAAGGTTAGACCTACAAATGATAGATTTGATAGTCGTACAAATAAAGTACTTTTCTATTTGTTATCCACCACGCGCATGTGCAATGTGAAAGCAGGCACGCTCACCAATCTGTGTCCTTGTAAGAAGTCAAAGCTTCACAGTGAGGAATTCAGAAAGCGCCACTTTAGTAACTGTTGCATTTGTCTCTTTCTATCCCTCCTGTGATTGCTGTGGCACCATGAGCAGCTTTAGCAGGGTATCTCCAGAAACCCGATGAACTTGGTTGCAACACATAGATTGAAAGTGTGACTTACAAGTTTCTGAACTCACCCAGTCACAATGGTTAGCAAACAGAGATATAAAAGTTGTCTTACCACTGTGAATGCCTTCACTTTCTGTTCTTATTTTTCTATCTTCTCCAATAAACTGTATCTCTTGAAAAGACAGCTGCAAGTTAAAAAGAAAGCAATTAATTAATTTACTTTTGGTTTACTTTACTGCCCTTTCCTTACAGGAGGGTCTTGTGAACAAACACTCCTCATCCCTTACTGCTCTGGTCAATGCGTGCAGGTGCCGTAGGTGCCCTTACCATTTTTTACGGGGCTTATCCTCACTGCCCTGCAAGCTTCGGCAATTACCTAAGCCGTGTTGTTAGCCCCGTTCCTGACCACGCGTGCAACGCTCTCAGCTTAAACAAACCTGTTTTTAAAACTAACTCCTGTTTGAAACTCTGACTAGCCAGCACATTGGGATGTGCAGAAAGATAAAGCTTAGGGGATGTGAACCATTCGAGCCATTAATGCAAGAGGAGCGCAGGTGTGAGTTTCAGTGAATCAGCAGCTGCTAATCAAACCCCTCCAAGCAGCATCAGTGCAGTTTCAGTGTGCTCATTCTCCAGCATTATTATCTCAAGAACACCAACTCAGCTGAAACAAAGGGCAGCCCAAAGAGTGACACCAGCACTTTGCCCACAGCACATGACCTTTGCCCATTTGCATATACATTTTGGAGGAGTTCTCCCCAAAGTTAAAGACAAACAACCACATGGGCAGCTGCGTGCCTGTGTCCACACAGAGATGAATGGAAACTGATTGCTCAATTTCAGCAGCAGGGGGAAAGTAATGGGTCAATTTTGTGCTCTCTTGGCAGTTGCAAGGAGAAGGCGGTCATGAACTGGCCTACGATTTAACCACGCGTGCCAGACAGGAATTATTCCTTTCTACTTGCTCCTTAAGTGAGTTGCGCACTGGTCCTTGCTTGCTTTGGAAGATGGTTCAGCAGTCCCTCCGCTAACCCTAAAAGTGTAACAGGACTTTTCTGAACATCCTCACTGCTGAAATCAGCCTCTGCTGAGCCATTACAAATGGATTTGTCTTCACAGACTTATTTTTCCTTCTGTCTTACAAGATACTCGCTCCCTGTAACAGACTAAAGTGTGCGACCGCCATACTGCTTCACCCATTTTGTCCTTGCTGAAACGGCGTATTTTGCCAAAGTGAGGTTTTAGACTGCAGAAATCCAGTCAGAGCCACAGGTTTTATTTTAAAGCAAGGCAGAAAGTCCTTAACTGCTCTGCGTGTGAAACCGCCTGGTTCCTGAAGCGCTTCACCCAGCACACGCTCCCACAACAAAGGTGCTGATCTTCTCCAACCCAACCTGTGGGAGAGATTCCTCTCCGACTCCAGCACAAAACCAAGATCTTAAAAATCAAATGGGAAGAGTTTACCACTTTTTCCCCCCTCCCCCCCTACTCAGTGAGATCTTTCGATAATTTTTGTCCTCTTGAACTTCATGAAATATTGAAGACCAAAGTGGCGGGTAATCTCAGAATCCCATTTACTGAGGAGATTCTTATGGGACATGTCTCCGTAATTTAATTACCTTCCTATCTCACCATTTTGTCCTTACGCAATGTCCCATGGCATATTATCAAAGAAAACTTTATGCAGGAAATAATGACTCGAGGGAAGAGAAAGGAAATCAAGAGTAAAGGTACAACACTCAGAAGGAAACTTCTTTCACTTCTGTATTATCAAAGAAAATACTGTTGCTTAATGTCTGCAAACATTTAAGGCAATTTCCCATTATAATGAAACGTCAATTCTTAAAGCGATTTTTATTTTCATACAAAAAAAGACCCCTCCTGACTTAATGCCGGGCAACATTTTCGTCCCAAAGCAGTAGGGGCCTCATCCAGTTCCTGCTGCCAGGCCTGGAGCTATGACAGCGACACACGAGCCACCCGGCACTGGGGGTTCTACAGCACACAGCTGAGAAACCTCTCTCAGAATCCCCTGTGGAAGAACTGGCCCATGGGAAGCCCAAGTGGCTGGCGAGGAGCTGTGGGCCCCGCTCAGGCAGACACTGGCACAGGAGCATAAGGCGACACTTTACAAGTTCCACTTCCTCCAGAACGGCTGTCTGCTGCCTACACCTTCCCTACGGCTCCAAGAGGGGAGAGGTTTCCTCCACAGCTGGGAATGTTTTACTTGGATGTGTTTATTTTTCCTCAATCGCTGGCCGACTCACAGATATCTCCATTTATTTTAGTTTTCTCCGCTCTCAGGAACAGTAAGAGGGTTTCTGTAACCAACTCCAGGCACATTGCTAATGACCATAGCAGATTCATGGAGAGCTCTCCGTTCACCAAGAAACCCGTCCACACGTTCCCAGAAAAGCCTTATTTGGGGAATTAACTTCATTAAAATAAACTTAAGACTCATTTGTAACATATCAATAGAATGTCTGAGTTGTTTTAGCCTGAAGATGATGATAAAATGATACTTTCCATTTTGTAGAACTCTTCTGTGGAACTGGAATGACAACAGGCACCTACGCTATATTCAGTTCTCGGAGTGTCTGTACACTTTGTTAACATCAGCTAAATGGATTTAAGATGAGAATTTTCCCTGAAACACATGAATCCACGTGCCAAAATTATACCCCTAATGGCAGGAGAGGACTTGTGAAGCTACATTCGGAAATAGTCACAACATGACAGGAGATTCTCAGCCAAATCGTTATGACAGTTCTTCATTATTATCATTACTTAAGAAAATATTCCCAAACATGTTCCAAACTAAGCTTTGCCTTTTTCCCGCCCTAAACTGAGAATGCGCATAAAATACATCTGAAAAGGCAGAATCCTGGCTGAAGTAGCAAGAATGCCTGACAACACGAGCCATTATTTGTTATTCCTTGCTTCCAGTCAGGATCCCAGCTTCTGAACTTAGGAGTTTGCACAGAACCCTAGGATAAGCCCAATATACTGAAAAAACATATTTAAAACAGAATGCCTTTGTGAGTAGCCAAGTGAAATACTTCAGAAAAAAAAAAGATCCTTAAAGTAGCTGTAGAGGATCTACAATTCTGTTTTGTTTGGATCTGTACAGTAGCCTAGCCCATAAATAGAAACCAATTTTTTTGTTTTACGTTTGCTCTGCTTTATTTGAGAGTTGTAGGAATGATGGTAACCAAGCAACACCATAAAGCTGGCAAAGCCAGCTCAGACAGTCGCTGCCACCCTGATGAGCCGGGCTACGCCGAGCGCCCCACGGAGCCGCAGCATCTCCACTGCTGTACAATTCATGGGCCACGAGATCCTAAGAAGAAGAGAAACAGATTCCGTACAGTCCGCGGTCTCTCCTCCCCTGGCCGTTTTCACTCACCATTTTTGCACACTGGAAGGTGAATCTGCCAGGAAAGCTCCATCTCACTGAGGGTGGGCAACTCAAAAATATCGTGTCTCAGCATAACCTCCGCAGACTTAACAGAAAATTCATTATGGACCTATGTAAATTTGTATATGCTAGTTTACACAGAATATAACCTTGTAATGACAATCAAAAAGTATAACTAAGGTCCAAAAAATAACCACAATGTCATTTTCTGGACAAAAACTATCCTCCCATTCATCTCCAACAAATCAGGACAACTGAGCATTTCACAGCTTCTGTGGCTAATGACAGTTGAAACCCCTCATTTTCAATTAAAGCGCAATCATCACTATTCTCAGACTGGCACATCCCCCATGTGATCTGTCTCCAGTCTCCCAACAGAAACTTCTGAAAGAAGCAGTAACTTCATATTTTGCACCCTTCAGCAAAATCAGTTCTGCCCTCGCTCCGTCAAATGGGTTTTATTCCACACTTTCTAAAGCTTTTCTTTTTAATTGCTCCAAAACCAAAATAGACATTCTCTTAAAAACAAAGCCAACGTATATATTGTTGTAGGCACATCTCAAGACACAATCATATTCTGAGGAACAAAAGTATGGAAATGATGCTTTTTGTAAAAAGTTTGTTATTTGCTTATCCAAACAAGCAGTAGGCAGAGAAAATATGTCGGAGTGCATGTGCTTTGAACTGAGGGGTTACTTTAGGAGACAAAGGCTATCTGCTGAACGGAATCAGCGTGTGGTGGAGAATGCATCAAGGTTGTGGATGCTGAGTTTATGCTGCAATTTAGTAGCTTAATATCCCAGGTAAGGCAGTGAGCTCAGTACCAAAAGCCACACAGTACAGCTGCGGCAGGCGTGCACTTAGTATGCGGATATTTTGAAGTCTACAGGGTGCATTAAAAAGCTCGATTCTGAGGAACAGGTTTACAGCTTGTCCTGATACTGATACCCAGATACCCAGTCACTACCAGACTTTACTGTGTACCACCCAATAACAGAGAGTATGATAAATGAGAATTAAAATCACCAAAAAGCTCCAACTAGAGATCAGATCTAAAGATGACCTGTCCAAGTTACAGCAGGACGCAGAGACAAGGTGGTTTCAGAAGATTTGCTCTGCTGCCAGCCTCACCGTGCTTGTGAGAATAACATCCCACTGGGAACGTGAACAGCAAAACTGTCATCAACACTCACTCTGTGATAATGACACTGGTGTCTGGGACGAGATGTTAACATTGTTCATATATAAAACTCCAACTCCTATTTCTGTCCATTTGGAAAGGGGAAATGCCCTCTTGCTGCATACAAATTCTAAGACTAGAATAATAATGAAAAATAATTAAATCAATTTACAAATGGGAATATATCTCTAGTCTCTTTTGAAGTTTTAAGAGGAGCAAACTCACCCAGGGGCTGTTGGTCAGACCCAGTCCTGGGTATCAATGGGATCTCACTCCCCTGTGGTATTTCTCATCCCAAAACAGACGGAGCTCTCAGCCCCGACACAGAAACCTCCAGAAACACCCATTTGTGTCACAGCAGCCTTTTCACGGGAATGACACGAGACTAACAAAATAACTTCTCACGTGGGAACTTACTGTTTCTTTGACAATTTAAAATATTTTGGCCCGGGCGCAGCTGAAACGCTTGTGTCAGTCTTTTGCTTATGAAAGAATCTGGCTAAAATGAAGCAAAAGTCCAGTCTGACAGCTTGGTTTTCTTTACTGCTAATGAATCTGGATAAAAGTGAGTGCCAGTGGAATGCCTTCGGTGAACTCAGATACACCCGATGCTAAAGGAAATCAGACTTTGCTCAGCTTGGCATAGCACCTTCTGTAGGGATCATTTATTCAGAATTCCTGTCTGTATTTACCTTCCTAGGAACAAACACGTATTTACTGCCGACACTGAGCCTCAGCAACTGAGTGACAACTTGGCACCTCTGCTCCAAGTGCCTTTGAGACACCCAGAGCAAAGTTTATTCCAATAATATCCACTCACCCACAAGACAGAGTCTGCTTATTTTATGGTACACTAAAAAAAGTAACACGTTACATTTGATGACCGAAAGCTGCACGGAGAACATTGTGTGCATGCAACACGGCCAAGCTACCATCTCTAACCCAACCGTGGCTTTGCAAGCTCTTGGGTTTAGCTTCACAAACTCAGAGGACATTGATGTCACTTCTTTTTCCAGTTTTTTTCCCCTAAGATTTTTGCTAACTTGGATAGAATGGAGGGAGGTGCACAATAATTGCAGAGTTGGCTGGAAGCACAACGTGATTTCCAGGAGTGAGCTTAGAAGAAAAAAGAAAAGAGAAATAATGCAGATTTAAAATTTTCATTTCAATTCGTGTTTAGAGTAGAAGACTTTCAAAACATTACACGCTGTAATGACTCATAATTACATCTTCTCTAAAGAGAAGGTAAAGGGAAATAGCAAGAAACGCTATTTTTTCCATCTTCCTTCAGCACTGGTGCCTTATGGTTAAGTCAAAAGATCACTGAAATTTAAGGAAAACCTTCAGACTTTAAGTATGTATATATAAATAGATCAACATACAGTTGTTTTATATTAGCATATAAAATAAAAATAATTTAGAAATAACTTAAAAGCCTGAAGACAGAACTCGAATATGAAGTCTTGTACTAGAATATGAAGTCCAACATTTTACCAGAAATGTCATTAGCTGGTGCCCCTCGCATGCCTGACATTTGAGAGAAGACTCCTGGAAACACAGCTTCTCCTTAGGATACTGCTCTGACCTCAACTTGACAACTATGATATCACAGGGAAAAAAGAAAACAACAAACAACCCAGTAATGAATCAAATAGTAACAGAGAACCTGATCAAGGTAAAGCCCCAGCGAGGGAGCCCACAAAGCCAGGGCTGGGCAGGGCCAAATCAATTCCTGTGCAAGTAGAATGGCAATTGCAAAGAATTGATGCCGCAAGATGAATTCTTACTGAGAGGCTAACACTCATTAGCGACACAGACAACTGTCCAGAGGTCGAGCTGTTGCTTTGGTCCCACTCTTTACACACATTGCATGTGGAATTGAACTGCAGAGCCGTTCTGCGAGCGTTCTGAAAGATGTGCTCGGGGAGAGTGTTTAGTGACGAGGTTTCAAACACTTCAACTCTTTATTCCCAGAGGGACACTTACATCTGTCAGTAATCACATGAACATCATCACACAGCTGTTAATGTGTAATGGTTGGGACAGTATTACCAGTTCTCTTGAACTCAATTCATTAGCCACTCAGAGGCAAAACTAACTTTTTTTTTCCCGCATGCTTTGTTTCAAAAACAACCAAAAATCGTCTATTCTAATCAAAAGCAAATAGACTCCTGGACGGCTCCAAGATTCAGTCTGTATCCTGAGCGTGGAAACAGTGTTCCAAACAATCAGGGAAGGGAGCTAGGAACAGGCTCCATTCCTTCTGCTTGGTCCTGAGCCAGGATCAGCCTGTGGGAAGGTAGGTTGACTCCTTCAAGGAAGAAGCTACCCCAAAATGTACATCTGTCACACAGAGTCAGACCAGAGCAAACCGTGCTATCCTTATCTCTGTATGTATAATGTGACAAATCATGCATGCGCATCTTACACTTCCTCATATTACATGTGCTGAAAATCTTACATAGTAGAGTTCATATAGTGCCGAATATGAGTGGCCAATATATTCACATCCCATCGCAGCTGTCTGATTACTCCTTGGATGTTTCCTTTAACGACACACACTTTGTTTGTATACTTTGGGAGGGTTGTCTGTTGTTTTTTGGGTTGTTGTGCTTTGGTTTTTTTGGTGGTGGTGGTTTGTTTTTTTGGGGTAGAGGGAAGGTGGGGCTTCGTTGCTTGTGGGGTTTTTCTGTTGCTGCTTGGTTTTGTTTTGTACCCACAAACGGGTACCTTGCTACATTTGCATTAACATGGAGGGTTAATAATTTATGGCCTGTCTCTTAAGGAGTCCATCTGCTGTTCAAGAGCCTATACTGTGTATCCCTGCATTTTCCATTTCAATTAACAGCAGATTCCTTCCCAAAGTTCTGCAGTACTGCAATCTGAAAATGTCCAGAAATACAGTGCAGAAGAGCTCCTGAGGTCCCTCCCCGCAAAATCGTGAACTAGCAAAAGGCAAGGCCTATTATGGAGTGTGGTACCAAATATGTTTAAAGACAAGCCCCAGGATTTCCCAGCGAGGGGTCCTTGCCCAGCTCTGCTGACCCTGCAGAGAACAGCCCTTGTTCCAGCACTGCTCGAGACTGCCCTCCGCTCAATCCCTTCCCAAGAGTCGGGCTCCAACTCCACAGGCAGCTCAGTGGGGAGATGGAGCCTGCCAGGCCAAGTTCAGTCCAGAATAAGCACTACACCACAACACAAAATTTTGTTACAAGTAACCGCAATCTTGAAGGTTTTTTTCTTTTTCAATTTACAGAAAATAAATCTTTAGTATCAGACTGAGCTGCTCTCCAAAAGGAAGTAGAAATTATTCATTTAAAATAGTGAATAATAGTTTAAAGGTGTGCTGCTCAGTTTAATAAATGATCGCATTTACATTGCTGTTTTCCTTTAATATGATGCAACAATGCTTATGACCAACCTCTTTGCAGTTTAATAGACCTTGCAACTGCAGGATGATTCCTCTTCCAGTTAACAAGCCCCTTGCTATAGCTTAATAAATCTAGTTTTGCTCTTTCGCAATTCTCATTAAAACGCTTTGGAAGGTACCACCACACGCTCCATGGACTGTGAACCCTCTCGCAGAACTGGCAGAAGTTTCAATAGCGCTTCCCCAGCCACTGAGCTGTGGAGGACACAGACTGCACCTGATCCACACCTGTGAAGGGCTCGTGTCTCAGGACAGAACAAACCCCGCGGTTACAGCCCATGCCGTGATGCAGGCCCAACAGCACATCATTAGAACAGCCTTGTATCAAAAAGCCCAATAAACTTAATCACAACTTATCACAAAAGTGCAACTCCACTGATTTGAGGATTTCCTGTCTACAGCGTATGCCAGAAAAATTATGACATTTTCCACAGTCCCCTTTCACACAAACAACTCTTCTGATGTAAAGCTGCTTGTCTGCTCCACTCAGGGTTTTCCCAACACATCACTGTTTGTATGTTTATTTTACTTCTTTTAAGATTAAATAATAACTGCCACATCAAAAAAATAAAAAGTCAGCACAGCTATCACAAGCAACTCTATGTCAACCGTGTTCTCTAGGCTTCTGCAAAACCTTCTGATCCACCAGGAATTCAGTAAAGGATCACATATGTAGGTAAATAAGGCACATGAGCAAGGATACTAAAGACAGGTGTGGGATTTAAGCAACAGATAATAAAGGGAGAACTGTTCTTATTGAGTGACAAGGAAGCAATGACTATGGGCTAAACTCTGTACTTGCAGATTTCAGTGAGCATAAGCCCCAAGAGAATCAGGCTCTAAAACAGTAACAGCTGAACTGCTGCAAGCCCATCATTTCCATCAGATACTTAACCAAATGGCCAAAAAACCCCAGGAGGGCCAGGGAAGCCCTGATCTTGTATTACCACCACATAGAAAGGACACTCCCTGTCATTCCCCCTTTTCAAAACGCTGGTGCCCTCTGAGTGCCAGAGCTCCTTCCAGCCCCTGGGATCCTCCCCAGCCTTTCCTCCCTCACCAGAGCTCCTTCCAGCCACCATCAGCTTCTCTCTCCACCGCTACGAGCCCCGGGGAACTCTCCTCATGCAGCCAGGGCAGCTGCTCTGGTCCATCTGCAACTCCTGGTGCTGCAGACCTCCCCAAGGCACCACTGGCAAATACACCTCTTGCTGTACCACGCTACAGCTCTGTGTATTTGATACTACACCTCATCTTTTGACTCCTTCCTGTTGTTCTTTCCCCATGTTTCAAACCCGGCTGCCTCTCCGTTGGCCAGATGAACCAACCAATCCTTTCTGGCTTCTACTGTGTTTGTACACAACGTAATTTGGCGATTGTGGAGGAAGAAACCTCAAGTTCTCTGAGGATTTTAAGGAGTTTTCCTTCTCTCACTGTAGTTCCGAAGGGGCTGCGGTACATGGGAAACTTCAGGAGGTGTGGTAACAGCTGGGGAAGCCTCTCCCCATCCCTCTCACCAGCTCAGAGCAAGGAGCACAAGCTCTGATCCTAACACCAAAGCACAACTTCATGCCAGCAGCTTAACAAACCAGCCAACTCTAAACTATTTCTAGCCAGCGCCAAGTTACTATTGGAAAACAGAATTACAAAAAAAAAACCCCAAAACAACCCAAAACACACGACATTTCCTTCAGATCAAGTCCTAAAGATCACTAACTCAAATTCTGCACGGGCCAGTACTACCGCACAAGAGAGTTACTACCTCCATCAACACAGAAAGGAGAAGGCCCATAGTGATGACATTTTGGGACCTGTAGTATTTTCCATCACTAGTATAAAACACAGTCTCTGAATACGCTCCAAAGTACCACCACACCCAGACCGCATGTGCAAGGCGTTTGCTGCATTTAATTTTACAGAGACAACCATCCACAGCACTGTAATTTACTAAAAGTGGACAGTTTAAGTGTAGTGCAGAAGCAGAAGCCACAAACTGGAAACATGTAGGACAGCACATACTGAAAGCTGTTTCTATGTATTGATAGAAAGTAGTTCAGTCTGAAACAACCATTTGAGGACATGCTTCAGCTCAGAGTCATCTAAAGCCCAAATACTCTTTCTTGGCAGCTATACCTAAACCAGTAAGAAAGGCTCAAGTCCTGACCTGCCGCCCCATTAGCTGTCAGCGAGCATCAGTCTTCAGCAGCAATAAAAGCCACGTGCCATGGAGATCACTCAGGTGGACACCCCGGCCCTGAACCTCCAGGGCAAGCTCTGCAGCTTTCTAACAAAAGCAACCGGGCTTCAGAAGAGCTACCATTATTCAGAAACATCCCATAGCACAAAGACTATCCTTTGGTGCTGTTCCAAAGTCAAACGCCATAAATCCTTCCATAGGTTTTGTGTAAGGTTGGGACAACAAACACCTGCCCTGAACAGGGTGGGGGTGGGGGGGGTGGTGTTTCTCTTGGAATGTTGCCTGGCAGGTTGGCCTCGGCAGCACCGAACAGCTCAGGGAGACCGTGCTGCCAACACAACAGTGGGAGCAGCTCCTCTAACGCCACCTCAAAACACACCCACGACTTTTGAGAACAGTCACCTCCAAAGAAACAATACTCACAGTCCACTTGGCTGTGCCCGGCACAAACAGATAACATTGCTCAATGCCACTCAGAACATAAGACAGCATCTGCCCTCTTAGAAGCAGAGTTCACGGAAACATCAGGTTTAAGTTACCACTTTAAAAAAAAAGAAATAGAACTGACCTTCAGTCAATGAACATCATATAAAAGTGTACCAGTTTACACAGGCCACAGCGTGTCCCCAACTGTGAGCAGCAGCACATTAGTGTTCACACACAGGTGAGGCCTCTTCACCATTTGAACTCTTACCTGTTCAACATCTGGGAAATTAGATTCATCAGTAATCTAAACATAGGACACAGCACAGAGCCATAGGCGTCTCTTTCAGTCAGCAAACCACTAGACACAGTACTGAAAGGCCTATTATGAAGGCCAGTCACTATCCTTTTCTTGAAGGACCACATGAAAATCGGTGGCTGTTCTGCAATCGATTGAAAGGGCCTTTTGTCTGAAGGAAAAGGAGTCACAAAGTATTGCAAATTCATTTGTAACTCATGTTTTTTGAAGAAACCGTACAGCTTCAGTTAAGAGCAAACCAAGATAAGAACAGGTTTTGAAAATGTTATGCCACAACCCTTTCCCACTATTTATATACACGGCATATTTTTAGATTAGTCTTTTTTGTATTACAAAAAGATGGGCAGGCATTCTATATTACTGTTTTACAAGAGAAGTTTAAAACACATGTAGAGTTTTGACTTTTTTCCAAAACCCTCTTTAGGGTCTGCAGTAGTGTTTTGCCTTGTCTAAACAGAAACTCATCAGAGGCTTTTCTGGTACCAGATCTAGTAGAAGAATACTAGTACTAGGACAGTAAGTGAAAGCATTGTCTGTTGCTTAATAATCACTTCAGTAATTGAGTAAATTTGACATCACCCATAAAGTGCATTTTTATATATCTGACCCTTTAATTTTGAAGGCTGTTTCTGAAGTCTCTGACAAAAAAGGGTTAATTATACCTGCTGACGACTTCTCAGAAGTAAGGAATACTTCACTTCTCCACCCACCCCAATCACATTTTCAGTTCTCGAGTTTTGCACACGAATACACGCACACACACAATGGGATTTCTAGACATTATTTCATTACAGAGTTTCTAAACAAACTTCCCATAGATAAACTTTCAGCAGGCAAGACAGTGGAGGCTAATCAGCAAAACCAGCTTTCTTCTAATCCATATCCAGAATTAGGGAATTAGTGCATTTCCATTCAGAAACAAAAGTCACAGCTGTCAGACTTGCCCTCTTCACCCATCTGTTCCACCCACATACTGTGAAACTAAACAGTCCAAATATGTCAGTTTGCACTTTCCAGCTTCTTGCCGCATCCCAGAATTTGTATTTTTTGTGTTCCCACAAGGCTCCTGAAATCAAGCAAAATATTTCACACACACCACTGGTCAAAGTGTCAGCTGGTTTTAGCTCTTCCGACTGCCCCATCAAATTAAATCAGGCAAGGAGCTTGTCTTGGCATGTTACAAGATGGCACTACTAGGGCCAAAATCTTTGCTGCAGGAACCGCCCATGAGGCTACTTCCGGATATATACTGGAAGTTAAAGTCCTGCCACGCCAAATATACCCCCAAGGTAAACGTGCACCCCAGGATCTCACACTCTGTAACACAAACACGAGCTTGTCGTCCTCCAGACTGCACAAGAATCCTGCAGACGCAAAGCAGAGGCAGCGCAAAGGGATGTGAACCGCACAGTTGCCTGCTCACCTTGGGGAAGTTCAGGGCCAAACTCTGCCAAAGTTAACTATTTCACTACTATTCATTCTTGTACACAAGAGAACTGCAAAAGAAAGCTGGTGAAGCATTTGAGGAGGGAGAAAAAGGCAGGAAGAAGAAGAGAGAAACTGCAAGATTGGTATAATGCAGAAAAACATAGAGGATGGAGGAGACATTGGCACTAGCCATAGGTATGGGTCGTATTTCCCCAAGTCCTTACTATGAACTACAAGTTAACTAGAACAGTTAACTATAGGTGATTTTGCTTCCTTCTGTCTTTGTGCAAAACCTCTTCTGCTCCAAAGCGTTACACAGCTTTACTTTAACCCTCCAGCGCGCAGTTAAAACCGGATTTTGATCTTTCCTTTGGATGTGTAAAGCACCAGGCCAGATTGCTCTGAGAAAATGACCAAGGATCTTTTGTGTACTCTGCATGATCAGCATTACTTAACAGTGTCCAAAGACCTCCAGGTCATGGGCTCTAAAAAGAAGTAGGAACTACTGTCCCTAGAATGACAACAGAGGCAACAAGTGCGGGTGAAAAGAAACACAAGTATAACAGCAAATACAGGTTGTCTGTGATTGCTGACAGGCACAGCTCTGATACTCCACCATTGCCATAAAAAAACTCAAAGAAAACATAAAACACATTGCAGGTCATTGGAATCTTGTGGTTTCTTTTAAAAACAGGCCCGTGCTGACTTAAGTTCCAGACAGATATTTCCTTAAAATGCGGGAAATGGCAGGAGGGTGTCCTGACATAGCCTCATTTCCATGTCTTTGGGCAAGAACGATTAGGTCAGAAAAACTGATCTAGATTCAGAACCAAACTTCCCTCAAGACAGGAAGTGCTTTGAGATGCTCAAGTTCAATTTTTAGGCTCATTACAGCACGTCAGAACAGTAACTCCTTAACACATGTTCCTTCGAAGGTATCTACCTGGGCATTAGCACGGTGAAAACAGACCCTTCACTTAAGGATAACCGTGAGAACATTTTGAAGGGTCCTTAATTTACTCCATGTTAATCATAACCCTTTCTTACACAGTACATTTCCCAGAGTTTGTGACCTTACCTCCTTAAATGCTTATACAGCACCTGACAGAGTACAAGCCTTATCTTGATTGGCGTCTCATTACATTTAACAGATGCCACTGTTCTCATAAAAGGCCAAACTCCTCCAACTCCCGTAACACAATTAGCAGAGAACACTCACAGCCTAACGGCCCGTGTTCAGCTCCAGCAGGCTGTGACAACGCCTCACAAAATTCATCAACCTGTTTGACCTGGAAATCATTCTGCGTTTACGCAGTTTGACCGTGTTCACAGGAACAACCATGGCAAGGGCGCAGTGTCCTGCTCACAGCAGCTAACACACTCTAGTTAGCAGCATTCAACAGGTTACCGCCCAGGATTTCTTTCACGGCCAGTGCAAATACATTCCTGGTTAGCCGTGACATTCTGCATGTAGCAGTCTTTTCCACCTTCTGTTCAGAAAGTTTTTAGTTTGCCTTACTTGAGTAATCACCTTTTGAAAAATATTTTATGACTGCATCAGGAGCTCAAAGAGGCAGAAGAAAGATGCTTTACACATACATTGGTAACTGAAATTTAAAAATTAACAGAAAAGAATTCTCACAGAACATCCTTAGTTGCCTTGAAGCACATAAAGCATTTGCACATTTTTGAGCCGGAATCAACCAAATCAGTCCAGGGAAATGTGACCTGGAATGAAATAGATGGATTTTCTGTGACACCTTATAGCTCTCTCAAAGAAAATTAACAAGTAATTCACATCTTGGGACGATGAGGCTGAGGGTGGGGAACACTATTTACTCACAGCTCAAAGAAAGCATTGCATTCTGACACAGAATAAAAGCGCATTGTCAGCTGCCACTGCTTATCGACGAATTCCACACCTAATTAATTTTTTCCACGCACAGTAAGGAACATAACACACATTAAAATAACTAACTAAATAAAGCAGCCCCGTGGCCTCAGCGGTGTTTTACCTCGGTGCAGGTGACACAAACCCTCGGAGGGGCGGTGAGTCCTCCCCGCTGCCCGCGCTCCCTGCCCCGCTCCCAGCCCCTGCACGGCCTGAGGCGGTGCTGGGAGCCGCCGGGGCAGCGGGGACGAGCGGCTGCGCTGGGCAGGACCCACTCCCCGGTGTTACTGAACAGCCCGGCACGGCCCAGCTCCGGCTCCGCGAGAGGGGAGCGGCGCCGGGCGGGGTCCGAGGGGCCGGGCCCGGCCGCGCTGCCGCCAACAGCCGGGCCGGGACCCCCGCGCGCCCCCTCAGGAGCCGTCGCCCCCTCCCTGGCGCGGCGGGAAACCCCCGGCGGGCCCTGCGCCCCGCAGGTGCTGCCGCCGGGCGGGCAGGGCAGGGCAAGGCAAGGCAAGGAAGGGAAGGGCGCTGCCTTACCTCGGAGCCGCGGCGAGGCGGGGAGGCCGCGGCAGGAGCCGGGACGGTGCTACGAGGCCCCGGGGCCGCGGCGGCCGGTGGCGGGTGGGGCGCGGCGGAGGCACCGCGACACGCCCCGCCCGCCTCAGCCAACGGCCGCGCCGGCACCGCCCTCAGCGGAGGGGGCGGGGCCGCGTGCGTCAGTGTCAGCGGCGCGGGGCAGGCACAGCCGCGCGATTGCTGCGAGAAACGTGGCGGTCCGCGTCCGGCCGCGGTCGATGGGCTGTGCGCTGGGCCCACGCGTTCAAACACAGAGTTCTCATCTTTCTGTTAATGCCAAATGGCAGATGAACCTTACGGTCAGCACGCGTTGCAGTGTGCGGTTCGCAGAACCACAGGATCACAGAATCCCAGAATGTCAGGGGTTGGAAGGGACCTGGAAAGCTCATCCAGTGCAATCCCCCCATGGAGCAGGAACACCCAGCTGAGGTTCCACAGGAAGGTGTCCAGGCGGGTTTGAATGTCTGCAGAGAAGGAGACTCCACAACCTCCCTGGGCAGCCTGGGCCAGGCTCTGACACCCTCACCATGAACAAGTTTCTTCTCAGATTTAAGTGGAACCTCCTGTGTTCCAGTTTGTACCCACTGCCCCTTGTCCTATCACTGTCACCGAGAAGAGCCTGGCTCCATCCTCCTGACACTCCCCCTTTCCATATTGATCCCCATGAATGAGTCCCCCCTCAGTCTCCTCTTCTCCAGCTCCAGAGCCCCAGCTCCCTCAGCCTTTCCTCACACGGGAGATGCTCCGCTCCCTTCAGCATCTTGGTGGCTGCGCTGGACTCTCTCCAGCAGTTCCCTGTCCTTCTGGAACTGAGGGCCCACAACTGGACACAATATTCCAGGTGTGGTCTCCCCAGGGCAGAGCAGAGGGGCAGGAGAACCTCTCTGACCTACTGACCACACCCCCAGTTCCTCTGCATAGGTTATCAATTGATAAAGGTAAAACAATAACAACAATTGAACATCTCCACTGGAGCCTTTGGGCTCTATTAGAAGTGAGATGCCCTGGTCAAGAGCACTGACCTTGGATTTTGCATTAAATCCTCAGTTCACTGTATATCCCATACAGCTGTGGTCACGTTCCCGATGTGGCCACACACAACTCATCTGGTTTCTTCAGGCCTCTGTTTCCCATTGCCAAAGAAAAAAGGAATTTCTGAACCTCCGTGCATGTGGCACAGATTGTGAGATACTCCAGGTATAACTGTGCAATGTAGTGACTTTGGCAGTAAAGATGCCCTAAGGATTTCTTGCTGTTTCGCAACCTCCCTGTCTCCGTCTTGTCACTCCAATACGCTATTCTTCTCCATTTGGAAAACTTGATTACTGTTGTTTTCCTTAGGGCTATGGGTGGGACAGGAACCAACCGAATGCAAAAGTAATAAAATATATTCCCATGTAATTGTTTTATCTCCTTGCTTCTTCAAACAGCTACTGCTCCCCCAAGGCTGACAGACTCCAAAGTTCCCTTTACATCAATACCAGAATCAGTGATTAGAAGTTTGTTAATTGGCAACAAGTTACATCAGTTGAAATCCCACTGGCACGAAACTGTTTCTGGCTCGCAACAGGGAGAAATTGATTGAACACAGAAATTTGGAAATAAACTGGTACAGTCACAGTGATCTGGCAACAGATCTGAGGGTGAAGATACAGAAAACAGCAAATTACGTTGTTCCTGTCGTACAGCGGCTGCTAATCTGGGGCACGAACGTAACACAGCTCTTTTAAGCCAGAAGAAGGGTTGATAAAAGCATTTCATTCTGGCTTTTGTTAACTGTAGTTAAAAACGGCAACGTAGCGGAACAAAGTTCAGCGAGAGATGAACAGGGCTGTGTCTTCAGGAGGTGGATGTTTCCATCCTTGGCCGAGGAAAAGGCCGCCAGGGACAGACAGACAGAACGACCTTCCACAGGGCCCGAGTGGGGATGTAAAGGACGTTACGTGGAGTATCAATGTGGAGAGAAGGAAAGCAATATCCACAGTCACAGCGGAGCAAACCCCTAGAGAGGCTGGGTTTCTATATGCTGCCAGCACAAAGTTGCATTCAACATTTTGTAGAAAGGGAAAAGCCCCTGCATTTTGCACGTGTGATCCCCAGCACAAACATGAAGGAAGGCAGCTCTTCTGGCTCTCAGAGCTACAGATCAGATTCAAAAGAGATCATTCACAGCCCACATGTAAGTTAATGGCCATTATGTTTGCTCAGACAAGGCGTGAATTTGATTAAATGGCTATGAGCACGCAGACTATACACTATATAAACAAAAATCTGGTTTGCAATGAGATTATTTATATCGAGGATCATTTCAACAGCTGCTCATGAGCTCTCACATTTGGTTAAAAATACAGTGTCCTCAAATGACTGTGACAAACAGGCCTGTTCAAACCTTTACAGAAACCTGCTGAAAAAGAAACTTGAGCATTTTGCGATTCCAGAAGCGATGCGGCAGTATCTGTGGTGTTTCAGAGCCAGTGGACTTGAGCAGGGTGGTAAACACTCAAGAATGACTGAAGTTCGACAGCAAACAAAAAGAAGCCTTGAGCTTGCTCTTGTAGTAAATGGGAGAGAAGTGAGGGAAAGCTGGGCAAAAATCAGCATAATAGTAGGCTTATTGTTGAATCTGAAAGCTTCATTTTCCAACAGTGTCCTTTTTCTGGGAAGCTGCACAACCGCTCTGAAAGCGCTTTCTATAGAGATGATAAATCTATGGCGGAGATTTATGCACGTTCAGATTAAGTCAGGAAATCAGTCCTGAAAAGGATAATTAAATAGAGAGACAAAAACCCAGAAGAAAAATTACCAAAAGCCTGCAAAACCCACACAGTTAACAATACGCCATGATATAGCAGGTCCTGGGATTCTGACTCTGCCTTTGGCGGCTATTCTTGCTCCAGCGCCGCCGGGGTGAGCACCCTCCTCATCCTCACCCTCCTCCTCATCCTCACCCTTCTCCTCACCCTCCTCCTCATCCTCATCCTCACCCTCCTCCTCATCCTCACCTCCTCCTCATCCTCACCCTCCTCATCCTCACCCTTCTCCTCATCCTCACCCTCCTCATCCTCACCCTCCTCATCACCCTCCTCATCCTCACCCTCCTCATCCTCATCCTCATCCTCACCCTCCTCCTCATCCTCACCCTGCTCCTCATCCTCACCCTCATCCTCATCCTCACCCTCCTCATCTTCACCCTCCTCCTCCTCATCCTCACCCTCCTCCTCATCCTCACCCTCCTCCTCATCCTCACCCTTTTCCTCATCCTCACCCTCATCCTCACCCTCCTCCTCATCCTCACCCTTCTCCTCGTCCTCACCCTTTTCCTCACCCTTTTCCTCATCCTCAACCTCATCCTCACCCTCATCCTCACCCTCATCCTCATCCTCACCCTCATCCTCATCCTCATCCTCACCCTCCTCCTCATCCTCACCCTCCTCCTCCTCCCTGCGGTTCCCAGGCCTCCAGAGAGGGACACTCTGCACAGCAGCACATTCTGGGCTTAGCAGAGATCTTTGGTCCTCCTATTTTAGGTGTTTAGTGCTGCACAATCTCTTAATTCATGCATAGGTGGAAAGTCATAGAAAGAAAAACTATTCCTTATTGATCCATGGGACTGGTGGAGCCCACAGCCTTCAGGGGAAGGCTGCAGAGACAGCTCTGAGTGCCACCAGCCAACCCAAAAAAGGCTGTGGTTTGCTGAAGAGTTCCCGAGGACGGCTTGCGATGTTGAAGCCGTGTCAACGCTCGCTTTGGATGGCTCCTGCCGTGCTGTGTGCTCAGCTGACCCACAGCACTGGTGGAAAAGCAGCTGCACGGGCTGAACAAAGCGGAGCGGGAAAACCCTTCTTGTTTGCACCACTGCAATTCCAAACCATGCAAACCCGGGCCTGCGTTGTGGGCCAGTAAACAAACCGCTCCGGCTTTGAAGATACAGTATACAAATACTGCAGCTCTGGGAGAATCTTTAATTTGTGCACCATGACTTTTTAATTAATTCCCTTATTTATTATTAAATCTTGTCCCACTTCTCTGAAGTGGATTCAGGCCTAGTGCCTGATTGAACTCATGTGGGAGCTAAGGACAGATGCAGATGAAAAACTCGACATCTAAGAGACGTAGATCTGCTTCCAAGTTTTGCAGTGCAAGATGATCTACAGCAGAAACTATTTACAGTCCTTTCTCCCACACCACTGGACAAAATAAAAGTTCCACATAAAGCGTGGCAGTTCCGATTTCTGCATGAGGGTTCTGTGCTAGATGGAGCACAAACTGGTGCTTCAGTCATTGCCCTCTTCTTTTTGCTAACTGGAATAAACTACAACAGTTTGAAGGTTTTTTCCCACAAGGGCTGTGTGAGTTCATAGATGGCAATTTGTTTTCTCCTACTAGCAAGCCAGGCAGAATCCTGAGGTAAACAGCACCCTGTCATTTACTGATGGCACAAATCAAGACAACGTCCCTTAAACGCTGGATCTGACAGCGAATTATTCAACTGCTGCCTTGGAGATGCGTGGGAGTTAAAGTGACACGTACGTCGGGGTAATGAATGAATCTGTGTAACAGGAGAGATGCAAAGTATGGACTGCGCTCGAGGGATCTGCATGTGAACATTTCCCTGGTCTCCTTCGCATCTGAAAGAGTCACCTACACACGATAATCCCCGCCAGAAGGGAAAAGAGGAGAGCAAAAGTGCTTCGGAGTGTGGTTCCAAAACCTGAAATTCAGTGTAAAACTTATCTGCGAAGTAACGTAAATAATAGAAAAAGCACATTTAAGTTTATTATTTAACTGCTGGAGTCAGGGTTTGGCAGTTGAGGTTATTGTTGTTGATGCAGCGACATGCCTGACAGTGCTTGAAAAAAACAGAAACCTATAATCAAGCTGGAAAAACAATAAATGCAAGGACTACAGCTTTATTGCTGTTACACAGCACGCATGGAGTTAAAGGAAATAGCTGTTAAAGTAGGAAAAACTGGATAATAATGACAGAAGAAACTAAAAGGTATCAAAAGACAGGGGTAGCAAGGCTTGATGAACTAGCAGCATGCTTGTGGAGCACAATGATGTACCAGAAAACCCAGCAGCGGCGCGGTTCAGAACACAACCCTGACAGCAGCTGCTCAGAGTCACCCCCAAATTAAACCTGCTCAGAACGGCACTCCGGCTAAAACCAGAACCAAAGCTGTATGGGTGCAGTTACTCGATTTAACTTTGGGGTTGTCCTTTGTACAAGTGCACTGCTGCATTTCACAGGGTTCAGACAGCAGTCATGGTCCCCAAATCCCCCACAATGTAATAAACATGTCCCCATTTGTGACCCATTCTATTATATAAGAATATAATTCTTTATTAATTAAAATCCTTAGGCTGGCTTCAAAATTTTGTGAGACAGATGTCATTATTAAAGGCCAGAGCACTGCTCCTTGCAGGATATCTGAGGAGTTAACGCGCACAGATGCGTATTGTTACTGACCAGCACTTCAGTGCCATTACCATGACAGCAAAGCCCATTTTGTTCTGCCCATTCCTCCCTCAGTCGACTTCCAAATTCAGGGTCTCGACAGAAACCCACATTTGAGGCTGGAGTTTGCGTTGTGTCCTAAAAGCTCGATCTGCTATGAAATGTAATGAAAAAGTGGAACAAAAGGCTGTCCTTTTGTAAGGCTAACGCACTGAGAGGCTGATTATGCTGCTTGCAGCGCAACATGCTTAAAAAGAATCAAAGAAAAGTAAGAACACGCATTTGCTGGAGTAAAATGCGCCAAAAAGGTACCTGCACCTTCTGTTGGTCACAGACAGGCCAGGGATCAGCACGTCGGTGCTGCCGACAGGACGTGTGCGCCTGATGGGACGGAGAAATGACAGTCGGTTCGTCAGGAAATAGTGTAAAACTGTACGTGAAGTCGTGGGGAACCTGCAACACGCCAGCCTTCACCATAGCTCCCATCTGCACAGCCCATACGGTGTAAATGTTAACAGAACTGGTGCGGGCTGCACGGGTGAAAACCAGGATCCAGGTCTTCTCCACCCCGCGGAGCGCTCTGCTCACGTAGGTGTTGGAGGACACGGTTACCTGAACAACCTGTTCCCTCTGGTAGAACTTGTCGTGTCAGCTGAGTTTAGCTGACCATGAACTAACAAAGTACTTGGCTGTTCCTCCATTACATCACAAACTATACGTGTGTTTCGTCTCCAGCAGAGTGAGCGTCCCCACAGGAACGGGGGCAGGCGGAGAAAGAAAGTGAGAAGGAGATAGAGCAAAGCTGCAGCCATTTGATTCTCAGCTTTAAATAAACCCTTTCAAGTGGAACAGGTTTTTTATGTTAAAATAAGCTGCTTTTCGGTATGCATCATTAGTTACGGTTGCAAAAATGACTCCACTTGAACTTGAAACTGGATATTCAGTGCAGAAATAAAGAGCAGAAATGTATGTGCAGACCCCCACCATTCCCACAGCCCTTTTGAGAAGAGGAAGAAGAGGAGGCACATCTAACAGAGATCTCAGAATGATGGGTAATGGCCACAGAGAACAACAGGAGAAATTCATTGTTATTTTCTACTGTATAGATCTTGCTTCAGCATTTAATGGGCTCACCCTTGCCACCTATGAGATCTCCAGGACTTTGTGGATTTGATGGCACTTAAGTCTGTGTCAGAACTCCCCAAGTTTCATCTTTCCTGTGAGTGATAAAAGGTCTGTATCTACTGTACACGTCAATGGATGGTGAAGAGGACCTCACCAAACACCTGCTGCGTATCTGTGGTGCTGTCAGTAACAGCTGTAAATTAAGCATCGCAAACCTGACTACGTGCGATATCAAACTCTAAGTCCCAGAAGTACTGAGCTGAAATGGAACAGTGTAGGAAGTAGTTATTATTTTAAAATAAATTCTGTAAAGGAACAGCTGCATTTCCAAGAGGGAAGCCTCAAACAACAAAAGGCAATGAAGAAAAGACAGGTCTGTACATATTCCTTCCAAAATGGCTCAGTGAAGGTAGAAAATACCAGATTTCAATATAATCTGAAGTACGACTTACAGGTACAGTAAAATGCAGTTCTGATACTTGTTCCAGGGACACCAACAGTTGGCTACAGTCCCCTTATGGAAGCATTGTGATGACAAGACAGAAGCCACACAGATGAACGGCAGCGGTTGATCCCATTTGTCACGCTTGGCACTCCGCACTCGTGCAGAGCTGCTCCCGAGATCCAGCTCCAGATTGTAACCCATCAAACCGGTCGCGGCAGGGGGTTCCTGGCTGGGTACAGCGATGGCACCGCAGGGACGGTGCCAGGAATTCATGTGTGGAGTGCGTAGAAGGCTGTGGACGAAGTGAAAAGCAGCGTGGTAATTGCTAGTAATCACAACACAGGGACAACATCAAAAGGGTTAACAAAAACAAACCACATCATTTCATGCTGATTTTCCAACGATAAATATTTAAGCCTGCTGCTCACAGTTTAAACAACAGGTGTGTCTACACATCTCTTCACCCGGCGTGGGCAGAAAAGCTCAGTTTTCTTTGCAGTCAACCCCAGCCCAGGTCCATGTGAGGGATGCTTCCCATTGCTTTTGTCACCACGACCCTTCATCTCCCATCCGTGGGATTCTTGGCTTGCATGTACATTGGTTTTCAACTAAATACAGCAGCTCCTCAGCCCTTTGCTCTCTCTGCCACAGCGTTTGCTACCTTTAATGGATCCCACATGAAATTAGGCCTAGGCTGTGTTCTAACCAACTTTGGTGACTTATGCTTTTAATTAGTCTTTCATGTTCCTCCAGCCTGCACGGATGGTGCATTATAAAGAACCCTTTCTACGTGTCATTGTGGTTTCGACTTGAGGGGAAAAAATGTTTCATAAATGGTGTGGATACAAGAAATACATGCAATTTATCATAAAACATTATGCTTTTATTCTCTCCAGCTGCAGCAGCAGACGTGTTAATATATATTTCCAATTGAAAAAGCACCGTGTGATCTACTATTCCATGAGGAGCAGGGGTCTGACAAGGCCCCTACTTGGATCCAGCCTCTATGGGATTCTCAACATACTGTAAACTGCTGGATCTGGGTAACCCCCCAAAAACCACAGAGAGCCTCTGACTGCCTTGCACGCAAAGATTTAACAGGTTAATTGACCAAATCATGCTCAGTTCAATAGCCCCTTTGTGCTCAGGATTTGACCCACAGAAGAGCTCTGCGAAGTTTTGAGCACAACAGAAGTGGTTGGTACGACTGGGTCACATTTGGAGGTTCAGAATCAGTTGTTACTGAAAGTTTTTTCAGGCAGACTTCCATTAAAGTAGAGCACTGAATCAAAAACCCGCTGAGGACCTCCACGTTTCACCCATTATTCATTATTTCGTGTATCAATTAAATGTAATGTTCTCTGACATCTTTTACTCTTGCCTGATGAAATATCGTTCCAAATAAAAGATATTCGGCTGTCACTTAACAAACCGCCTTTGCTCAAAGGTGTATTCTGGAGAAACGTTGAGCCAGACTCTGGAGATCTTATTCATTCTACTTCTGCAAACTTCAAAAGGCCTTTAACAAGGTTTTATGCAAGCATTATAATATTTCAGTCTAAGGTAAACAAAGCACACAAGGAAAACTTACTTTGTGTTCAGTCCTAGGAAAGGAAATAATCCAGCTGCTTAGATCGAATCTGACTCCTTTGAAGGCAACTGAAGTTAGCAAGGGAGAATTTGCTCCCCTCTTCCTAAAATGATAATAATAATTGAATAATTATCTCTTGCGTCTTTTCTTGGGATGCAGGTTTAAGAGATTGAAAGAAATCTGGGATTCAGAGCTTCCTGCAAACAAGTTTTTAAAGCCATCAGTAAAATGAATCAGAAGAATATTGTCCTGAGTGCGAGATAAATGAAGGGGAGAAATACTTTTCTACGCTTTTCTCTATTAATCTAAAATATGTATGCACGGAATTAAAGGAAAAAAAAGAAATTATAACTATTACATGCTCAGATTCCAGGGCAACAGCCTAATAAGTCAGGTTTGGCTTTTCCTCAAACGCAAGGCAGGAATATTTCATAATAATTTGCAATACATACAAAAAACCCATGTTCTTTTCCCATTTTTCTCCCCACTAAAATGTAACCTTGATATAGCAGAGGGGGGTTCCAGTCACGGGGAAATATGACAGCAAAGGCAAAAGTAAGTTGCTTGTGAATGGTTTTGACGAACCTGTGAAGTTACCAGACATACCCGTGCTGAGCAAAACAGATTTTCTGGTAATGTCAGAAAATACGGGCCCAGCGCGCTGGTGGAAAACTGCAGGGAAATAATAACACGGCAAGTGGACAGCCCGAGGAGTCCCAGCAGCAATGGAATGTGGTAGGAAAGCTGAGGATTTGGTGTCTCGACAGCAAGAAAATGATCCCAAAGAAAACGGGAGATTGGAATTTGTAAAGCAGGGTACGCGAAGATAAATTAAGGGAAATCAGTGCTGTGATTTAGAAGAGGCACTTTATTGAGGACAGGGCTTACCTGGCATTTAAAAAACAATCTACCTGATTTACTCCAACTCCCCAGACTTGCAGCCACTGCTACGGGCAGAACGGAACCTGCCTGGGCTTTCTTCACCCTGTTCAAGAATCTTTCAACTGCGCAGTTTTAGGAGCACTTTACCTACACGTACGTTTATTAGAAACCCCAAAGATATAAATGAACAAAACAAATTATTCTCCAGTGATGTATCTATTTCTACACGTTCTCCAGAGAAACAATGAACATCTCCCCCATGTAGAAAAAGCAACGAACATGTAGAAGGAAATTACAAAACCAGAAAGACTGATAAAATACCTCATCAACTAAGCTCATGTGCTTGAAATGCAAGCAATAGAGTTATTTACCATGAGCCAAGTGGAGAAATAACGTTTTTAGCATGACATGGTCCAGAGCCATCAAGGATGCTGAGGAGGAAGAAATACAGTATTTATTCTTTAAACAGATAAATATTTGGTGACAAAAGGGGAAGAAAGCAAGCTAGAGTGGGAGATTTAAAGAAGCGGGGGGAAAGGTATCACAAACTAACAAACCCTTCTAATGGGAGGAGTCCGAGAAGTAAATAATAAGATTTATAAAGCAAATAACACGCAGAATTTCTTGGCACAGTATTACACTAGAGTCTATCCAGAGAAATAGGAAAGTGTTAGTGTGCGCAACCCCACGCCACAGTGGATCTCAGTTTCATTCCCAAGAAAGTTAAACTGCAGAGTTGACAGAGTGTGTGTGTGCCTGATTTGCGCTTCTGAAGCCATTCATTATGTCCACAGAATACAAGTGAAGTCTAATCCAGCTATTCCTCAAACACCAATTTTAATGTGACAGAAGTTCTATAATGCATTATAATATAGGTATATTGTATTATATAATTATTCAATTATTATATAATAATTGAATTAGTGACTGCCTCCTAGAAATAACTCATACCTGGGCTAAGTCAAATGGAGCTTCTGCCTTGATATTGATGCACTTTCCAGGGAAAGCAGGATCATTTGCTTTGTGATTTCTGACATGGAGCAGGCACTGTATTGGCCATTTCTTGACACAATGGTGGACCCTTTACTACTTCACTCTCAAAGGTTCCTCTCTCACCTGCCTTGTCTAGCATATATATATATATATAATGTATAGTATATGTGGAATTATCAGCCCAAATACCGAAGCATTTTTCTAAAACAAAGCCCTACTAAAGGTTGCCTTCTTTAGCAAAATGATTTTGTGGTTCTATCATCTTTCCTTGCAGGTCTCTATCTAAATATTAGACAGAGACAATTCTTGTCCATATGTTTACTGTGATTCAAGAACACAGCGAAGAACAGGACCTGGGAATCCTTGCTCGATGCCACAATTCCACGTTTTTAGAGGAACATTCAGTCCTTTCACTAGGATGCGTATGTGATACATAGAAAATCGGAACATTTACACCACAGGAGTACGTGCGCTTCCTTTCCTACCATCCCCAAATCAAAGGCAAGAGATTTAACCACATCTCTTCCCAGAGATCCTCCGTTAATTGCGATTACCAATTCATGAGTTCACAGTAAGCCTCTTTTTGTTCAAGCTGATTTTTTCTCCTCCTTGTTTGGAAGTTGAATTAAAGCATAATTATTTGCGTTATGCCACATGTGACGGTATGAGCTGATTAGCTTGTAAAGCGCTGATTAGTTTAGGGCTACCTTAGCAGAAAACTATGAATTATGACTGGAATGTGGTCATGGATGGCTACGCCCTTTTCAGGAAAGACAGGCCAGCCAGGCGTGGTGGTGGAGTTGCTCTCTATGTGAGAGAGCAACTGCAATGTACTAAATTCTGCCCGGGAGCGGATGAGGAACGAGTTGAGAGTGTATGGGTCAGGATCAAGGGGCAGGCTGGCAGGGGTGATACTGTTGTAGGTGTCTATTACAGGCCACCAGATCAGACTGAGGAAGTTGATGAGGCCTTCTATGTGCAGCTGAGAGTGGCCTCACAGTCACAGGCCCTGGTTGTTGTGGGTGATTTTAACTTCCCTGATGTTTGCTGGAAGGACCATTTAGCCAGCCAGCCACAGTCCAGGAGGTTCCTCCAGTGCATTGATGATAACTTCCTCATGCAGATGGTGGAGGAGCCCACCAGGAGAGGTGCACTGCTGGATCTCATCCTCACTAACAAGGAGGGTCTGGTCGAAGCAGTAAAGGTTGAGGGCTGCTTGGGTTGCAGTGACCACGAGATGGTGGAGTTCAGCATCTCGTGTGGCAGGAACAGAATAGCAAGTAGAATTGCAACCCTGGACTTTGGCAGGGCTAATTTCGGCCTTTTCAAGCAATTGCTGGGGGAAATCCCATGGGCAAGACTGCTTGAAGGAAAAGGGGCCCAAGAGAGCTGGATTGCATTCAGAGATTGCTTCTTCCATGCTCAGGATCAGAGCATCCCCACACGCAGGAAGTCGAGGAAGGGAGCCAGAAGGCCTGCGTGGTTGAATAGGGATCTGTTGGGTATGCTCAAGCAGAAGAGGCGAGTTTACAGGTCATGGAAGCAGGGGCTGGCCACTTGGGAGGAATATAAGGCTGCTGTTAGAGGATGCAGGAAGGCAGCTAGGATTGCCAAGGCCTCCTTAGAATTACAGCTGGCGAGAGGGGTCAGGGACAGCAAAAAGAACTTTTTCAAATACATAGCAGATAGAACTAATACCAGAGGCAATGTAGGCCCACTGATGAATGAGGTGGGTGCCCTGGTGGCAGAAGACACAGAGAAGGCAGAATTGCTGAATGCCGCCTTTGTCTCTGTCTACTCTGCTGGAGGCTGTCCCGGGGAGCCCTGTACCCCTGAGACCCCGGATGAAGCCAGGTCAATGGAGGAGTTTGCTTTAGTTGATGAGGACTGGGTTAGGGAGCAATTAAATAGTCTGGACATCCATAAATCCAAGGGTCCAGATGGGATGCATCCGTAGGTGCTGAGGGAGCTGGCTGAAGTCATTGCTAGACCGCTCTCCATCATTTTTGCCAAGTCTTGGGAAACGGGAGAGGTGCCCGAGGATTGGAGGAAAGCAAATGTCACTCCAGTCTTTAAAAAGGGCAAGAAGGAGGACCTGGGTAATTATAGACCGGTCAGCCTCACCTCTGTCCCTGGGAAAGTAATGGAGCAGCTTATCCTGCCACCGACTGTGGCAGAATGCAAACCCCCGTCTCCCCCCCCACCTCCTTCAGTATGGAGGGAGTAGGCACATCTCCCTCTCTCTGCTACTTGAGGCTAACAGCTTCTTTTGTTTGGCCTAGAGCACCCTGGCCAGGGTCATTAGGAGAAGGGATTGCCAAGGCGCCAGTGAGCCGCTGGGCACCTGTGACCAGTGTGGGGGATGTTTGGAGGCTTCAGGGGCACCCCACACACGGTGTGGGGGTGCAGAGAAGCTTCTAGAATGCCTACAGTCAGGTCTGATCAGCCAGTATAAAAACGGGACTCTCTCGTCGAGACTGGGCCCATTGTCGCCGGTCTCTCGGAGCTGCGAGCTGAAGATGCTGCCGCCGAGAGCCCCCCCTCCCCGGGATGGAGACCCCGCTTGCCTTGCCACCACAGGTGTGAGTAAAACTTCTCACAAGATTGCGAGTATATTTATCCGTTCCGTGCACACATGCACGTGTAACTTCCCGTGCTTAATACAAGCACGTATAACTTTATTTCCTTGCACAATCGCGAGTGTAACTTTATTCCATGCACATTTGTACACGTACTTTAAATTACTTCCTCGCACAATCGCGAGTGTAACTTTATTTCCTCGCACGATTGCGAGTGTATTATAAATTTTTCCTCGCACAATCGCGAGTGTATTTTCCTCCCGTGCTTCCACATAAGCACGTGTAAGTAAATCAACCCTCGCAGAATTGCGAGTGTATTATAAATTTACCCTCGCGGAATCGCGAGTGTACGCTTTACCTGTATCTCTTTAAGAATAATCCCGCACCGTGTTCAGGCAAGTGTGTACTCCTCTGGGACTCGGGGGTGGTTCCGGCATTGTTTTGGGTTAAGCCACGTGCATGCACTCTGTGGACCGCCTGTTGTACTAGTTGCTGCCCCTTAATAATTTTCCTCAGCTGATACCTGAACCTATATTTAAGTCACTTTTGGAGTGCTAAAACCCTGTTTCTCACCAGTTTAATAAAAGTTGTTTTGGACCCTGTTGTCCCTTAAATTAGCCTCGGGGTGCCTCCGTGACAGTTGCAAACTGGCTTAAGGAGAGAAGCCAGAGAGTGGTGGTCAATGGTGCAGAGTCCAGTTGGAGGCCAGTATCTAGTGGAGTGTCTCAGGGGTCAGTACCGGGGCCAATATTATTCAATATATTCATTAACGATTTGGACAAGGGAACTGAGTGTACTATCAGCAAGTTTGCTGATGACACTAAGCTGGGAGGAGCGGCTGACACGCCAGAAGGCTGTGCTGCCATCCAGCGGGACCTGGACAGGCTGGAGAGTTGGACGGGGAATAACCTGATGAAATTTAACAAGGGAAAGTGTAGAGTCCTGCATCTGGGCAGGAACAACCCCAGGTTCCAGTATAGGTTGGGAAATTACATATTAGAGAGCAGTGTAGGGGAAAGGGACCTGGGGGTCGTGGTGGACAACAGGATGACCATGAGCCAGCACTGTGCCCTTGTGGCCAGGAAGGCCAATGGCATCCTTGGGTGTATTACAAGGGGGGTGGTCAGTAGATCGAGAGAGGTCCTCCTTCCCCTCTACTCCGCCCGGTGAGACCCCATCTGGAATATTGTGTCCAGTTGTGGCCCCTCAGTTCAAGAAGGACAGGGAACTGCTGGAAAGGGTCCAGCGTAGGGCAACAAAGACGATTAAGGGAGTGGAGCATCTGCCTTATGAAGAAAGGCTGAGGGAGCTGGGGCTCTTTAGTTTGGAGAAGAGGAGACTGAGGGGTGACCTTATTAATGTTTATAAATATATAAAGGGTGAGTGCCACGAGGATGGGGTCAGGCTCTTCTCAGTGGCAAACAATGATAGGACAAGGGGCAATGGGATCAAGCTGGAACACAAGAGGTTCCACTTAAATTTGAGAAAGAACTTGTTCTCAGTGAGGGTAACAGAGCCCTGGAACAGGCTACCCAGGGAGGTTGTGGAGTCTCCTTCCCTGGAGACATTCAAAGCCCGCCTGGACACATTCCTGTGCGACCTCACCTAGGCGTTCCTGCTCCAGCAGGGGGATTGGACTAGATGATCTTTTGAGGTCCCTTCCAACCCCAAACATGCTGTGATACTGTGATACTGTGTAATTATAATGGAATATGCAGATAAGCCTGGAGAGGTACTTATGATATGAGCCAAATGAAATTTATGTATAAAATACAACCACAGGCTCCAAGCATCCAGCTCTGTGTTTCGTAACTGACTGCCCTGCTCTTGGAACCCTTGGTGCAGCGGCCGGGCTGACCGCGGCTCCAGGGTGTTCTCTGATAGTCCTGCTGGGTAATGAGATTTTGGAACAGAAAACAGCGATAGCAACTGGGTTTAGAGCCTTTTCAGCAAGTTTTTTACTGTATTGCCGTACTTCATGGTGCATTTGCCTCTGCTGCAACACGGCATGTAATGTGCAGGCGGGAAAAGACCAAACATCACCACCTTCCTTGCAGCCCAAGGTCATGAAGTCACTCTAGGTTGCTTTGAAGTAATTAAGCAAGAATTAACGGTTCGACATATTCCTTGGGCGAGACAGACTAAACCCCAGTGAAATTTCTCCTTGCACAGAAGGCATCAGCTCTGGAAGAAGCCACAGGACCCTCTGCCTGGCTGAGGTTCACTGATGAAGGCCCAACATTGCTGCCCCTCCAGAGAGGGGTGCGCAATCGTGGAATTCTACCCACCGAATCACAGCATCCCAGAATGTCAGGGGTTGGAAGGGACCTGGAAAGCTCATCCAGTGCAATCCCCCCATGGAGCAGGAACACCCAGCTGAGGTTCCACAGGAAGGTGTCCAGGCGGGTTTGAATGTCTGCAGAGAAGGAGACTCCACAACCTCCCTGGGCAGCCTGGGCCAGGCTCTGCCACCCTCACCAGGAACAAGTTTCTTCTCAGATTTAAGTGGAACCTCCTGTGTTCCAGTTTGCACCCATTGCCCCTTGTCCTATCACTGGTTGTCACCAAGAAGAGCCTGGCTCCATCCTCCTGACACTCCCCCTTTCCACACTGATCCCCATGAATGAGTACCCCCTCAGTCTCCTCTTCTCCAGCTCCAGAGCCCCAGCTCCCTCAGCCTTTCCTCACACGGGAGATGCTCCGCTTCCGAAGGGTTCAGGGCTGCCAATCAGACAGAGCTGCCCCTGGTGTCAGCACCAGCGGGACTTGGCTTTGAGCACCAAACAAACACACCATTGCTCACGGGTCTGCAATTCCCACCATGCTCTGGCTCCATATCCCAGAGTCAGGTACAACCCTCTATTCTGAGCAGTGGCAATGTTAAACGGTTGGGAAGTTAACTCAATTTAGGGACTTACACTGACTAAGAGGGCCCTGTTCTTGTTCTTCAGAAAGTTAAGCACTCATTTTCTTCCTGGGTTGGCAGATCAGGATGCTGAGTATGCAGAAATCCCTCTAGTATGAGTAGGAAAATTCAGTTCTTGGCACTTTCTTTCACAGAATTGCCCAAATATGAATATCAGAATCTATTGCTTAGTATCCATTTTAGAAAACAATGACCTATTTTTTTCCAGTTAAGCTGAAGCTAATTTTACAGGATGTGATCCAACATTTTTTTCATGAGCCTGCTCCCCTTAATAAGTCGCCTTAACATGCTTTTGCTGTTCGTATTAGGGTAAGTGAACACAACATCCTCGGAGAGCGCGTCAGCTCGTGCAGAAGAACGCGGACGCGCTGAGGGTTTGGAATGTGGGGGATTTACAGCAGCTGAACAATGGAGGCTCCTCCAGCACAGCTCCTGCAAAGGGCACAGATCCACGTAGTTCAGGCAGCGCTTGCACTTCTATTTTAAGCAAGATTCCTCGTACTCGCTGAACTCGCATTTTGCCTACGATTTCTGCAATGACACAGCTTTTCCTTTTCTAAACAGTTGCATTGCTTTATGAAACTGTTTCTAATATTATTCACACAGAAGGAAGAAATAATCCCTTTCAACTTTAGTGATTACAAAAAATCTCCAAGATCAAAGTGAGATTATCCTTACCAAATTTTGTGAGAAAAGTATTAGTTTGTAGCCATTTATAAACACTTTTGTAAATGTCTACAGCTATAAGTCACTTGGAACAAAACAAAACAAAAAAGCGGATATTTAAAAATTAATTTTCTCTGAATTAAATGTGTTTTCTATAAATAAATTATCACCATTGCTCAGGTACAAAACCATTTAGTTCATGGTAACAAGACCACTAGCAATTATCTGCCATCTGTGACAGGTCACTCAATAGAGCAGATGATTGTGCTTCTGTTTTCTGGGCATCTACAGCTTCGTGTAATGGAAGCAATATAAAGAACTTCAAAGTGACTGATATGGGAAGAGAACAATGAACCCATTTCCCTTTAACTGGCTTCTTAATTTTCACACACTGATCAGCAGAGATAAGCCTAGAGAGATAAACTTTAAAATAATATCCAAGTTACATTTTTCCCCTATAATAAGTGTATGCTGATAAGTGAGAAAGTGCTACGAGAAATCTAAGTCATCTGCGTTACTTACTCCACAAGGCTTTTGACATTGTGACCATCAAACATCAAAGGTTCATAAGATAATTCTTCACTGTGGTGGAAAAGGACGGTGGTTATCAAACCAGCAAACTACGTTACTTATTTTTGGTTAAGCTACTTCAGTGCTTGCATACCTTTTCCTAGCATCAGCATGAATTAGCACAGGCTAATTCCAGAAATACACAAGGCTAAAGTTATCTCTCAGGTACAGCAAAGCCTATTTTGGTCTAAATTAAAACCACCTGAATTTTAATACAAAGTAATGAAAGAGTCATGTGCACATCCATTCATCCAGAGTTCGATATTTTTGAAATCTGAAGTCAAAGACAGTGATTGGTGCCCTCTGCCTGATTCAAATAAATGTTTTATTATGAAAATGAGCTTCACTCAGCTCCTAATGCAAGCAAATGAACAAAAGAAGTTAGCATTGGACAGTTCACGATGTTGGCATCATTGTTCACCTCTAGAACTACGGACAATCATGCCCCTCCGTCTGAAGTGATGGGTGACTGTGTAGGATTCATAGCAATCGCTTGTACTGGGAACAACCAAAATATTAGTTTAGGGAAAAGCCTTGGCAGAAAGACTTCAGCTTTGCATCATCGTCCTGTGCAATTCATCATGACATTACGAAGGGCAAATACCACGGTGCCTCACTGCCGGGTCTTACATTTCCAAGGTATTTTCCAGTGTGCCCTTCTGAGCAAGAACACAAGTACCATCTTTTACACATGTGGCACAAAGACGTTTTGCAGTCAGGGAATATTAAAGGGCCCACCCACAAACTCCTTTTCCCCAATACTTCCAACTCCAGGAATAATGCTTACTAAAAAGGGAATTCATTTCCCTGGAAGGAAACAGGAGTGAGTAAACGCTGCCCCCAGGGAGCATTCCATAGGCTGCACGAGCACTCTGGTAAGTTAGGGCATGCAGACTCACAGAATGGAAATGTGATGCTAAGGAAAAACACATGCTACCCATACAGAAACAATAAAAACTTTCCAAAACTGGCTTGCAAGATTCTCTTTCTCCTTCAGCCTGAGCCAACACAGTCTAATTACAGGGAGTCATTTGGGAGAATCGTGCAAAAAATAGTCCGTTCCTTGCTTCTGCTGCCTCACCACGTGAAGAGCAGGGAGGAGAGACACGGCACGGCTGTTCTGACCCACAAACCAAACTGGTAGAGGCCAGAAGAGAGTGTGGGTCTGGCACAGCTTGAGACTTCCCATCTCAAACCCCAGGACTGCGACTGGCGGAGAGCTTCAAACCAACACTTCCACCCAGGGTTTCTCGGCAACATCCTCCCCACGAGCATCTTCAATGGGTAATGCTAAAATAAGCGTCCAAAAAAACCTCTGGCTGTCTTGTAGAAATAAAGAAAAAAAAAGGATTTTTTTTTTTTTGAAAGGAATAAATGTAAGACAGTAAGATGGCTTTTGAAGAGAGAGACACCAAAGAGATTTACCAACTGCAAGCTGAATTGTAATTAAACCAGTGACACAAGGACCTCCACATAGGTACATTCACTTATTCAGGCAGGTAGGAGCACAGCCCTACAGTCATCAGGGTACCCCCCTCCATCACATTAACTGGTAATAACATTCTTAATCATTCGATCCCAGTTACCTTAAGCCATCCCAAATAAACCATTTTTCAGTTTGGGGCCTGCCTCTTTCAGTCAAATCTCCAGAAGCAGCACCGAATTCCAGGTAACAGGCAAGCTGAAGGTTAGGAATTTATTTTTAAAAATTCCCTATATTGCTTCAGAATCCTTGTTAATTTCTCCAGCCTTCCACAGATCTAAGTGTATATGCACAGGTGAGTAGAGGTGAACTATACAGGTTTTATTCTAGGGCAGGGACTAAACTGCTCAAGAAGATTTTCTGTTCGCTGAAAAGAAGTGATCCAGTTTCATCGCATAGCCTACTTTTCGTACAGTGGGAAGTAAATTCTCTGATGATTACAAAAACTGTCTAGAATAATCTAGATAGGGGAATACAAACTTGGTAATTAAATATAAAGGCACCTTTTTTTTTTTTCCTCCATATGCACATACATCAAACATTTTGAGCCGCCGTTTGCCATACAAGAACATCCTCCTGCACTCTGAGCTTCCTACCAGAAAACCTAACAGTTGGGTGCTGATGTTGCTTATATCCAAGGGACTATTATGAATTCTGGCCTTACAGAAGATGTAGTTTTAGTAAGCAGTGGGGAATTTTGTTAATGGTTATATATAAAATATATGTTGAAGGGGAATAGTGAGAGACTGTCAGCGTTCCCCATGCTTTCAAATTCTGCTGGGCTGGGAGGATTAGAAATTGCTTTCCCTTCCTAAATAGTACTGAAGAAAGCACACAGGGTAAACTACTTATAGTATTTTAAAATCTCCCTTAACCAGAAAAGGCGGAAAGGTTTAAGCCTCCGGAGACAGCCGCTGGCAGAACTGCCGTTAGGTGGCTCTGTCTTACCAAGCACAGCCTGGAAAAGCACGCCACCACCTCTTTAAAGCAGGAATATTTATGAAAAGGAAAAGAGAATCTCGAACGCCAACCCACAGATGACAAGATCTAAGGGCCTTTCTTGTTTTCACAGGCAGGTTTGGTCAGCTAGCTTGTGCATCATCTCCACCTGCAAACATGAGTAAGCATCATTATTGGCTCCTGTGATTGTTATCGTGCCTCACGTGGATCCTAAACCCTATTTCTATGCGAAGGAGGAGCAGTCTCAGCAGCACTGGAAGATACACACTCCCGGTCTTCAACGTCACAGAGAAAAGCGTCAAATAATGAGCCTTTAATGAGCGTACTACAAGAAGGACCGATCACGTACAGGGGCAGAGTGTATTAACAAACGCCATCTCACACTTCCGCAAGAGCTCATGACTGCTGGAGCAAATGGTATCTGAGCAAAGAACGCAATGGCCTCTGAGCAGGCTGCACTCCTTTGAGAGCCTGGTCTAGTTTTTATTACCACTGGCTATTTTGTCTCTTCTCTAAGAGGCACAGCTGTTAATCAGAGAGCTACACAAAGCAGGAACTAACTCCTACTTTCCTTTTCTAGTGTTTTGAAAACAGTTAATGAAGAGTCTGGGTCAGAGCTTATAAACAAGGTGAAGCTTTAAGGTAAGCTAACAAATACAGGAGATGACTTGCAAGAGAGCAAGAGCTGTGTTTCTTCTGTTTTGGCAAGTAGTACAGCAGACAACTGGATTGCTGAACCAAAATTCTCTGCGTGATGCGCTGTAATTCAAGCTCTGCCTCTTCTCGTCAATGTTCCGCACATGCCTTTCCCCCCAGACTCATCTCGACTGCCAGGAAGGTCAGACTTTGGCCCTCTGCATATCCCAGTGGACTGCTAAATAGGAAAGAGAAATATAATGTAGAAAAATAAGCCGCTGATACTCAAGTCTTAAATCAATATTAGAACAGGAAGCTTTAGTCTGGTATATAGGTCAGGGAAATATTTGAAGCACAGACATCAGGATTCGTGGAGAGAAGAGCAGCAGAGAGCTGCTGTGACGGCCAGGCTGTCCCCCCATAACACCATAGAGGATATTTCACTGCTCCACCCCACGCTAGGGCAGACCGGGTCCAGTTTCACACAAAGCCGGGCTTTGGACTGTGCTCAGCGAGGAAAGGCATTACTCCTGCTCTGTGACAAGGCAACGTGCACAGTAAAGGTCGAGAACCTGTTCTGAGTACTTCTCAAGAAAACTTATCAACCTAGGAAACTGAGGCTCAACTTTAGAAATGGAATGTAAAACTGGAACGATAACAGCTGTGACAGGCACTCTGGTCATAATTCTCACCAAAAAAACCCACCAAACCAACCCTCAAAACAAACGAAACCAAAAACCCCCAAATGAAAGTTCCTAGAAATCCTCAAAACTTAAAAAGCATAACGAAAACCCATGGTACTTCTACAGAGTATTTGGTAGGACTGGCGCTAGCACACTCAGCAGTGCCTTACACGATGGAGTACCCAGGCTCCTCTGTGAACCACAGCCTGTCCTGAAGCACCAAAAGGAGCCGTTTATAAGACTGAATATGTTTTGTGTTTTCACTAAGTCACTGAAAAGCCCTGGGTACTCAGGCCTTTACAAAAACAGAACCATCCCTCAAAACCTTAGGTTTCTGTACCCTATCCTCATGACGAATACACCAAGGGGTCAGCGCATGATACACATGGTTAAACCCCGGTTGTAAGCTGGTTAAACAGCCATAGAGCCATAAAATTAGGAAGCAGTGGAGTACACATAGTGAACAGTTGTTGTTTAGGAATTTCATTACACCTGAGAACTAAGCATGAGGAAGGTGAACGAAATGGAAACAATACTTCAAACACCAGGATTATTTTGCCAGCATGTCATGTGTTTATATAGGCCCTGTGGCACTTCTGAGGTGTTTATGCCTTATGGCACATGGGGAATTCCCCTGGTGCCTTTTATTTACCATAACGATATCCATACATGCACAGCTCACAGTGCATGGGTTCAGAATTTGGGCAGATCCACCCCAGTATGACATTCACCATGCAGCAGCTCACACGCTGTCTCAAGAAATTCCATACCCACGGCCTGCTGTGCTGGGGAAGGCAAAACAAAATGAGAAGCATTTCAAATCCATCTGTCTTCTCAGGGACAATACTGCCGTATTCCCAAAGTGACTTTTCTTCCACATTTAGTTGGTGTTGCTCTTGTCTGTATTGGTGGAAATCACAATTAAGAATACTAGGAAGAAGGCACTGAGAATAATGGGATGGATATTATAAAAAAGCTATATAAACAAGTAGTAATAAACTACTGGAGGCTGAGGTTTGGGTTCTTTATGAGTTATCTGTTTGTTTTTACCTCCTTCATCTCTAAAATATCCCCTAATCACACAGAACAGTCCATACACCAGTGACTTGCCTCTTGAACGCTCCGTGGAGTCTCCACATCTTCCTCGGTTGGTTCCTCAGACTCTCCTGAAGGCCGTGCAGAGACTCCACATCTTCCTCGCGAGTCTTCCTCCTGGGTGTCCTTCTCCTTCGTCTCCTCCAACATCTCCAAGGACACAGGTTGCGAAAGGAGAAATTCCGAGCCTGTTTGAAAGCAACAGAAAGGCAGTTTTGAAATGCAGATAGCACAACATTTACTTTTCAGGTCCTTTATCTTTCTCTCTCCCTTGCGAAACACCACAATTGAATAAGATCAGTGCACAGACGAGGAAGATGCTCAGTCACGTTCATTAGACGCGGCGCCAGCCACTCTCAGCCCAGGGCACGGTCACCTCCAGCCAAGGCCCCTTCCAGCTCCCCTCGGTTGCTGCTTTCTCTATCACAGTCAGTTCTGCTGTTGCAGTGGCCTAAGCCGGTAACCCAGACAGCGCATCTTCTTCTGCCTCGCCTGCCCTGCGTGTGTCAGTGCGGTGCTAAGGCTTCCTCGACCAGGACGCCTCCAGATTGAGAAAATGGGTACTGAACACGGTTCTGGAAGTCACCTGTTTTTCTAGCGGAGGCAAAAATGCTTTTCCCAGCAGAAGTCAGCTCCAACCCTTCTCCCTTTATGCTGTTACAACTCTTGTCTTTCACCCTGTGCAAACTCTGAGCTTTCCAAAGCTCAGTCAAAATGCAGTATTAAGACTTGCTTTTGCATTCAGTTATTTCTTGTTCACTCTTAAGATCCCTCAGAATCTTCTCTCTCTTCTGACACTCCTTATTTCCACCTTTTAGAAGCTTCTCAGCTCTGCTGAGGCTGCTTCTCGCAGATCAACACCTGCCAGAAGCTCCCAATGCTAAAGTTCACTGCGAGGCTTTTTCTTTCATATGCTACCAACATCCACCCGGTAACCATTTCAAACTGACCCACCCAGCTTTGAGATGCACCTTCATTTTGGTGCCAAAAATGCATCTGCAGTTCACAGCAGTGACACAAGGATCCTGTGGGACACAGGAAACGTTTCCATTACTGACAAAAGAGTTTCAATGATTTACAGCCTGCAAGCGATGCGTATCACTAGTGATCTATAAATACTTGCTCCTGCTGAGATTTACCTGCATACTTGGCCCTCCCTCCTTCCCCTTGTTCACTCTACCCATGCTCTTTTTTTTCGTTTTCATTACATTCCTTGAGACAGACTTCTACCCATTTGCAAAAACACCAGGACAAGACAATATAAACCCTGGCTGTGACCTTTAGGCACTATTACAATGCAAAGATAGACTGTGCGATAGAATCATTTTGGTTGAAAAACACCTCTAAGATCATGGAGTCCAGCTGTTCCCCACCCCCGGCACTGACCCGTGTCCTGAGACCCTCATGTCCGTCTGTCCAACCCTCCAGGGATGGTGACTCCAGCACTGCCCTGGGCAGCCTGTTCCAATGCCCCACAGCCCTTTGGGGAAGAAATTGTTCCCCACATCCAACCTCAGCCTCCCCTGGCGCAACTTGAGGCCGTTTCCTCTGCTCCTGGCGCTTGTTCCTGGGGAGCAGAGCCCGACCCCCCTGGCTCCAAGCTCCTTTCAGGCAGTTCAGAGATCAGAAGGTCTCCCCTCAGCTCCTGTTCTCCAGCTGAACCCCCAGGTCCCTCAGCCGCTCCCATCACACTTGTGCTCCAGCTTGGTGAGGCCAAGTCCCAGGTGGCCGGTGAGGGAACAGGTGGCATTAGGGAGGGGTGAGGGGCAGTCATCCATACAACGTCCAGCCTCACAGGACTGTTCTCCTGCCTGTCCAGATGTCTCCAGGAGACCCCCTGGATCAATATTCATTATAGAATGCTGCTATCACTTCTTGTATACACTGAAAAATGACAGAAAACAACTTGGAAAGGAAAACGCCTCCTTTATGAAATCTTGTTTGAAATCTTCTCCATGAAGTATCTGACGGAAAGCTCTCCCAGGGGTTGTCCAAGTGCTGAGGACTCTCTCAGCCGCTCCTCCCAGCAGAGCTGCTCCAGCCTCAGATCCTTCCTGTGGCTCCTCTGGCTGCTCCCGCTGTCCCGCCAGCCCAGCCGGTTACCGAGGGAACGCTCCAGTTTCTTGCCCGGTGTCCCGGAGGCAGCGCCCGGCCCCACAGGGACCCAGCGAGGGGCCAGGGCGGGCACAGGAACCGGCAGCAGCAGGTGAGGACGTGCATGGTGGTCCCCTCTGCTCTCCTTCCCTGGGGGGCTGCCCTGCAGTTATTGACAGAAAGAAAAACTTGGTGGTCTCTCCCCACCCGCCTCCTGCTTAGCAAGGTTTCAACATCATTCCTGCACACTCCAACACAAGCCCCGGCTCCGGAGGCACGAGGCACCTTCTGAAGTCTCTGGGCAGAAGCTCAGACTCACCTATGTGTCGGAAAGCGCCAGCTTCTTGGCCGGTGGCGGTGACATGGTGCTGCTGGGCTGCGGAGCAGCCCTGCCCGACAAGAAGGCTTTCAGCTTGGCCAGCACCAGGCTGGCAGGAGCCCTGCTGCGAGGGTCCCTTCCCGGTGTCCCAGTGTTCTCCCCGCTGCCCCAGGGCTCCTGGCCGGGGATGGGCTCCGGCAGCCTGGGGGAGGTGGGCAGGGGCTCAGGCTCCCAGCAGCGCTTCCGAGGAACCTGCGCTTTGGCCCCACTGGTGTTACTGGGGCTGCAAAATCCTGGAGCCGCTCTGGGCGCGGGTGGCAGCTGCGAGGAGAGCGGCTTCTTGGGCCTCTGGGCTGTGTCACCGGGAAACGCTGCAGCCGCATGTGTTGCTTTCTGGGCCAGCTTGGGTGACGGTGACCCAGAAGTCAGCTTGGCGTGGCCAGGCAGGCTGGAGGCAGCTTTGGAAATGGGAGCTTCTGAGCTCTTCCCGGGGCTGGGGATCCTGGGGAAAGCAGAGCAGGGCACATGTTAACTGCCAGTGTTTGAGCGACTGCAAAACTCTCGTCAAAGTTGCACACAAGAACCAGGAGCCAGGAGCTCCAAGGAAGTGAGGAGCTCTGGAGGTGCAGCAAAACCACGACAAGGGGCTGGAGCTCTCCCTACCACCCTCCCCTGAACCAGCACGTGCATGTGGGCACTGGGGCTACCTGGGCCAAGCTCCTTCCCACACCCAGGCACGTGGCCCCAGACCTGTCCCACGTGCTGAGCAGGGGCAGAGGGGCTGGGGACACAGGGCACGCTCACCTGAGGTAGAACAGCACATACGCCTGCTGCTTAAGGACCACTTTGATGTTACTGGGGCGGACCACGTTGTCATTCATTTGGTACCACTGCCCGTCGCTGGCCTGCGGAGGGAGAGAGAACGGGGTCGGGCTGTGTCCAGGGACGCTCTGGCCTGAGGAGCAGCAGGAACAGAGCCCGTCGGCAGAGCTCCGCTCCCCAAAAGCCCCAGGTGGCCCCGGGCAGGTGAGGGGTCTCTGAGAGAGCAGAACTCCACGCTTCCTGTGATGGAGCACAGCCCGTGCCCCCCAGTGCTCCACACCACGCGCGTCTGCTGAGCACCCTCCTGTCTGTGCATTACACGGACCCTCGAGCACCCGCCAGGCCCCAGCACAGAGAGGTGCCAAGAGAGCGCCCTGGGCTCACCTTCACGTAGCAGTAGTAGTGTCCTGAGTGGCTGCTGTACCCCGAGTGCACCAGCACCGCGTAGAGCCCGTACATGACCGGATCCCCGCTGGTCTGGGACATGTACGGGCGGATGTTCAGGAGCTCAGGGTAGCCCACGTCCTGCGGAGAGAGGATGTCACAGGAGCCGGCACAGCAGATGGCAAGAGCAGCTCAGCTGTCCTACGGGTCCCGCCTCGCGAGGGAGGGGGAACCCGCTCTCCCCAGGCAGAGCCCACAGTGAGGAAGATGCCGGGATGAGCCAAACTCCCACAGCGGCGCACAGCTGGGGAAGGGCTGCAGGGCTGCGGTAGAGCTCGCACCGCGCACAGAACCACCTCCCACCCTGCTCGGCGCAGCAGGGCCTCAGGACAGGACACAGCCCCGCTCTGGATTGCCGAGCACTCACCTTTGTGATCTTGCCTCCAGTGAAGTCGGCAAAACGCTTCAGAGCAAGCGTGAGAACCTTGGGCGCTCGGTGGATGGTGAAGCGTTTGGTTGCCGACACTTTCTTCTTGCATCTGCACAGGGAGAGCTTGAGCTATTCACGCTGTTCCACCACCCACGTGCTTGTCAGCCCTGGCCAAGCCACAGACCCCACGGAAATGACCCTGCTGAGACCGCTCCAGGGCACCTGCTCACGGCCAGGTCTGCTGGCTCAGGTCCCCGTCACAAGAGGAGCGAGATGAAGAGACAGGCTTCATCGCAGGCTTCACAGCCACATAACTCATGATTTAGAGGTGGAGCAGGTAGAGAAGCCCTCGTGTACTGCAGCTGCCCTCCTGCTTCCCACCAGCACACCCACGGCCCCTTCCCGCCCCAGCCCCGCACGCTCACTTGTCACACAGGTAGGCGTTCTCTCCGCCCAGCAGGTCTGGCTTCACAAACAGCTCCAGTGCCTGCTCTACGTTTGCGGCTTGCTGCCAGGACAGAGGAGAGGTCAGGGCCAGGCAGAGGAGGCAGCGCAACAACAGAAGTTGATTCCCTCTTGCCTGCACCGTGCCCGACACTGGCAGGTTAAACAGCCTCGAGCAGTAGCGGTGCAGCTGCAGGAACATCCCCTGCAGAGCAGAGCTCCTCCCCACCTGACCCTGCCCCGGTACCGTGATCTCCACCGGCAGGTCCAGACAGGGGTCAAATGTGTCCGAGACTCCTTTGCACATCAAGCACTTCACTGCAAGAGAAAGAGCAGTGAGCACACCCTGGCACAACACGGCACCACCACCCCCCAGCACAGCGCGGGCAGCTGCCGGCTTCCCCCTCTCCGGGTTTGGGCTCTGGGACGGCAGCACCAGCATTCGCAGTCTGGCAATTCCGCTGCGTGCTGGGACAACAAGTGTTGCTGGACAGCTGGCAGCGTGGGTTCCTTTGCTGGTGGCAATGAGCTGGGGACCCACAGCCAGCAGCTTCGGGACCCACAGATACCAAAAGACTGACCAGATGCAGCTCTGGATAATTTGCACATGCTTAGTGATTTTCCCAAGTTACTGCAAGGCTCTTGGGGAAACAGCAGCCCTGAGAGTCACAGGCCCAGGCCCTGACAGCCAGCACTCACCACGGGACCGCAGGTAACCGCCAAAGATCTGGTGGATCAGGGTAGTGGTCTGGGTCTGGCGATCCAACCTAGAGACGGCAGCTCGGATCACACACCGCCCGCCCCAACAGCCACCCTCACGGGCCAGCGCTGCGTCCTCGGGATCCAAACCCAGCCCGGTCACAGGATTTGGGGACAGAACCGCAGCTGTGCTGGGGTGGAGGTGTCAGGAGAAGGCAGACAGCAGCCCAGAGCTGTGTCACAGAGGGGCAGAGAGCTGGGCCATGTGCCCCAGACCCTGGAGTCAGCACCTCCGTCACGAGCCCAGCCCGGGGGGCACATTCACCCCACAGTTCCCTCCCGTGGGCACAGGGGACCAGCAGACAAGGGCAGTGACGGCCACCAGAGGCCCCACATACTCGGTGCAGTCGGGCAGGCAGGCCTTCTGCATGGCGTCGATGGTGAAACGGAGGAACTCGTGCGCGTCCTCTTGCCTGCCCAAGCGGATGTGCGGGGCGATCTCTGCAGGACAGGGAGGGATCAGCCGCAGCACGCGCTGCAACAGATGCAGGTCCTCCCCCCTCCCTCGGGGCAGGGGCTGCGGGGTTTGTGCTCCCTCAGCCCAAACCAGACGTCAGACTGCTGTCAGCTGTGGGGGAAGCCCCACAAGGCCCATGAAGGCCCTGGCAGGCTCAGTGAGTCGTCTCAGAAGAACCTCTGCCAAGACCTGCCCTGATCTCAAAGGTTCTGCTCCTGCAATAGTCTCTGTCCTCCTGCACGGCTACAGGAGGGGACGCGAGGGCAGCCATCCTTACTCTTGAGGTCTCGGACAAAGGACGCTGGCTTTATCACGCTGCCGCTGTTCGCCAATGCCTGCGTGACGTGGTTCTGCATGACGCACGTCATGCAGAAGCCACTTTGGTGACCTGGAGTGGGAGAGGAGAAGACGGGACACTGAGGACAAACCCAGGAGAGATGGAGGCAGTACAGGGGGCAGGGAATCTCTGGTCCAGCACGGCTCAGCCACGCTCAGTTTTCCTACGAGCTCTGTGCTGCAGCAGAGCTCTGGGGCACGCCGGGGTCACAAGGACCAGCACACACCACCCCGGCTGGCGCAGCCCCAGTCACAGCACCAGTCGCTGCAACCCCCCAGATGGGACAGCATCCACGTGAAGGGGAAACAGGACACAGGGACTTGATGAGGAGCCCACAGGTCAGCCCTGAGGGCCCCATCCCACCGGAGCTGTACGGACAGGGCTGTGAGCCCCACGTGCTCCGCTCGGTCACAGCTCGGAGCAGAGCCCCCCACCAGATTCCCCTTCAAAGCCACCCGTGAACAGCACCTGCAGCCTGTACCCAGCCTTGTGCCCTGCGCTCACACGGTCCACAGAGGCAGGGGCTGTTTGGGACCCCCCTGCTCAGCCCCAGGAACCAGCAGACCCTCATGGGCCCATCTTAGTCCTTGCTGTGCCCAGCACAGACAAAGCCTCTCAGACGCAGGATGCAGAGCTCGGGAACACTGCTACGACCAGGAAAAGTGGATGCTCCCGTACGCAGGAATGTCCTCTCCATGGAGAAATGGGCAGAGCCGTGCGCAGGGTGCTGAGCGCAGCCCGGGGACAGGCGGGCGCTCCCCTCCCCACTCACAGGTGCGGCTGTGCTCCTTGGACAGCAGGTAGTTGGCGAGCGGTGGCGTGTACGTGAGGCACTGCAGGGTGGCGTTGAGGAAACAGGTGTTTCCCAGGTTGAGCAGCCCGGCGCCGATGCGCTGGACACGCTGCCACTTCATGGCGAGGCGCTCTGCGGGGAACAGCCCCTTCTGGGGCGCAGGGACGCCATCCCCGTGGCGCCCCGGGGTCCGGACGCCACCTGCGGGGAGAGAGAGGCGGGTGAGCCGCGGGCTGCGCAGCGCAGGGAGAGCCCCCCGGCCCTCTGCACCCACCCTGCTTGCCCGGCTGTCCCTCCTCAGCGCCGCGGGGGTGCTCGGCGGGCTCGGTGCGGGGGTTGAGCAGCAGGTACTTGGCCCGCAGCAGCTCCGGCTGGCCGGAGAAGCCGTGGCTGGCGGGCTGGAACTCGATCTTGCGCTTCAGCACCTTCTTGGCCGAGGCGCTCAGCAGCCGGCCCAGTGCCCCGGCCTCACCTGCGTCCCGCCGCGCGTTCAGCAGCTCCCTCGGCTTCGCCGTGCCCGCCATGGCGTGTCACCGCACGTGCCAGCGCCTCAAGGTCACACTGGTCGCTCCCTCTCCAGCACCACGCACGCTTCCCGCGCCTCCTCCTTAAGTCCCGCCCTTCGCTGCGGTCGCTCGCGCTCGGCTGGGCCCACTGACTCCTCCCCTCGCCTTCGCCGTCCGCTCCGCTCCGCGTCCAGAACAGGACTGAGCTGCGCCTGCGCGTCCCCGGCAACGCCAGGGGTGGAGCCTGCCGGGGCGGGGCTTGTTGTGACGTCATCGCGCTCCGACCACGCCCTGGCGCCTCCCGCACGAGCGCTGGGCTGCTCGGTGCTCCCGCCCCTGGGGGTGCCCGCGACCCCCGGCCCGGCACCGCTGGAACTCTTCACTTGCTTGAGGCAGTGGCCCAGAATCATTAAATGGTCACACACGGTAGTTTCAGTGCAGGGGAACCTTGAAGCAGTGGTGGATTTGGCCAACAAAAGCCTCTGCAGGTCTTACAAGGCCAAGACGCAAGGTGTGCGCTGGGGGCAGAGCAAACCTGGTGTCCCGGGACAGGCTGGGATGTGACCGGCTGAGCAGTCCTGAGGAGAAGGGCGAGGGAGTTATGATGGGTTTATGTATATTTACTAGAAGTCTATTAGTATTTCGGTATTTTATTAAACTGTGTTTCTCTCAATCCAAATTTCTCCCTTCACTTTTGATTCTTTCCCCTATTGGGAGGAGAAGGGTTAGTGGGTGAGTGATCAGCTGCCATGGTTGTGATGCCAGCCCGGGTTAAACCACGACACGGTTGAAGGTCCAGAGGAACGTCTGTCATGGTGGGGTCAGGGGCACATGGGCTTTGTGGAGCAGCTCAGTCAATTGGGCCTCTTCAGTCTGCTGAAGGGGGGGCACAGGGCACTGGAAAAGCAGCGACTCCTGCTTGGGGAGATGAGGGGGAGGCAAACCCTTCTGCAGTGGCAGCTGGTGGCACAGAGGCAACAGCCACCAACACCCTCCAGGGAGCTTTGAACGGAGCATTAGGAAAAACTGACCAGGCGGGTGGTGCTGCCCTGCAGCAGGACACCCGGGGCCTCTCGGTGATCTCTGCCTTTGGAGGTTTTCAGCTCACCAAAATGTCACTCAGCCTCACCCTGGGGTGGGTGATACCCTACCAGAGACTGCCCCATCAGTCCCTTTCCCAAAGCCCCTTCCATGCCCCTGGAAACAGCTGTAGCTGAGGGTCTCTGCAGCAGAGGTCCATGGGACAAGTCAGGGTGACATTGTCCTGTGCTTAGGAGGTCTCCAGTCCCACCTTGATTCACCTTGATGTTTCCTGGCCAGTGTCGTTACCCCTCTGGTGCTTTAGGCTATGAAGAGAATCAAAACGAGGTGACTGTCATTTCCGTGCTGGAATGCAGGGCAGGAGATCAGAGCTGCCGGGATCCCTGCTGCACAGTTCGGCCTTCAGAGACTCCGTCAGGGCACTCCAGGGCTCAGGAGCAGCGGGTACCAGCCACAGCACCACATTCTAATTCTGCCTGCCTTTGTGCATTTTCAGAAATCTGGTATCTGTACCTTGGCCTCCTTTGGCTAAAAGAGAAACAACCACCATATTCTACCCCTCAGCCTCTTACCAAAACCAGAGAGAAAATATATTGATCAGACATCATAAAAAGGCAATTCTGTCTGAGAGGTGTAATCTTTAAATATCATTTAAATATAATTTAAACAAAGGAATAGCCCTGAGACCAAAACCGCCACTCTAAGAACCTCATGCCAGAGGCTAACTACTGAAGAATTATGCCTGCTTTGGCAAGTAAGGACCTGAAAAAGCTTCAGTTTTTCTCCTGAAGAACAAGGAGTTCCCTTACAGCACGGTCCTCTTTCTGTTATTAGTGACAGTGGCACTAATTCCAAAACACACTTGAGAGCTGCTCTATTTTTCCTTGTGTCCAAAGCTCAACCCGCTCATCCCTGGGAAGGACTCCTGCCAATCTCTGCAAAGCACATCTCTCCAACCTTGTGTCACGCCCAGGTTTCTGTTCAGCCCAGGACACTTCTCCCCATCCCTTCAGCACACTGCCAGCTCTCAGGTTTTCAGCTGCGTGGAGCCAGGCCGCTCCCTTCAAAGTCTTCCCTACAGAAGTCTTCTCTACGTGCTGATTCCAACTATATCGCCTCATGTGATGTACGGCTCCACGCTCCTTCTGCAGAGCTGCATGGACTGGGCAGTCTTCCTCTTTCTTTCATGGTTATTCACCTCTGCTTGGCGGCTCACGGAGAGGCCGGCTGCCCCGGCCCTGGGCCCTCGGGCTGGGGGGCTCTGGGGGCCGCCCCCCAACATCCCCGTCCTGCTCCAGCAGCAACTCAAGGCAACACAGACACACACCCTGGCCCGGGGGACAGCACAGCGTGGGCACCGGAGAGCACAGCCTGGGGACCCGTGGGCCCCACGACCCAGGCCCGGCGGGAGGCGGAGCCGCCCCCGGCCCACGATGCCCCCGCCCCGGCCTCTCCACGAGCTGCCGCTGCCCGGCCCGGGGCTGAGTGCAGCCGCTCCCTGACAGTCTGAGCCCTGCAGCGGCACTGACCAATCCCAGCCCAGGGCTGCGCCGCTGCCGGCGCTCATTGGCTGCTGCTGGGCCGCGGGGCGGGCCGTGGGCGGGGTTTGGAGCCCAGCAGCAGCTGCGGTTCTGCCGCCTCAAGGAACTCGGTGCCGGCCCCGGCGCTGCCGTGTCTGTGGGACGGGGCTGGAGCCCCCGCGGCCTCGCCAGGGCCCAGCACAGCCCTGGGGAGGGGGCCGGGCTGCGGCCGGAGCTGGCCCGGGCACCCCTGGACAGGCACCCGGCTGCCCAACGTACCGTGACCCCCCGCGGCGCCTTTGGTGATCGAATCGGTGTCAGCGCGTCGTCAGTAATGAATTGCCTTTGGATAATTACAATTAGTATTAACTTTCGCTCGATGAGGTTTGCTTATTTTATTAGTCTTTTGCGATGCCCTGCACTAGTGTTATTGCCATCCCATTCATCCATTGTCCCATATTGTTCATTATTTTCATTTCTTGTCAATGTTTGTTTACTGCTGTAATGCTTTGTTCTCATTCGAGAGCAAAGTCTTAGTTAATTACTGTTAATCATGCGCGTGTTCCGTATGATGGTTCCGTTCCCCACCCAGAGCTCATTCTCAGGAAAGTAATTCATTGTTAACATGACCTCCTGTGGAATAACTACTGAGAGGGCAAATTACTGAAACTAAATACCAAGGATACACTTACTGAGAATAAAGCTATATCCACATCTTCAGAATATAAGGTGGCTGCGCAGAGGGGAAGAAATCTGCTCCCTATGCTTCCACCTACATGAAACAACACAAATCAACCTTCACAAAATGGCATAAAAGCTAAACTAACGAACCTAAACCAAGATAACCCAACAAAGCTAAACCAAGCAACCTAAGCCAACCTCAACTCAACTTCACCAACCTTCAGCAACAGAAACCAACAAACCTGAAATGGGCTACAAACAGACAGCCTACAAATCGCCCATAAAGTAACTAATTCAGCATAAAACAGTCAACCCAAAATTCACCCCTCAAACCACCAGCCTTAAAAAACAGCCAAAACTAACTAATATAAACCGAGCTAAAACAAACTTAAATGAGCATTCAAACAGGGTAGAAACAAACAAGGTAGAAACACAAAAGCTGACGAAAAAAGCATGTAGAAACAAAGCAGCTACAAACTGAGAAGCTACCAACAAAGAAGCTGGAAAAAAGGAAAGCTTATAAAGAACCTAGAAGAGTGTTAAAAAAGGCTCCAAAACCAACCGACTCTAAACAAGAAACCTCAAGCAGCCAACCAGCCTCAGACAACCTAAACCAAATGACCTAAACCAACCTCAGACAAATAACCAACCTAAACCAAAACAGCCAGAACCAACCAACCTGAAAGAGCCACCGTAAACCAACCAAACTAAACCAACAAAGCCAAAACAACCTACAAAGAACCTATAAACCATGTGAATGGCAAAGGAAGTGTCAGGGACGTCCAGCAGCTGTGCCCAGCACCTGGCCACTAAGGGCAGGGACAGTCCCCTGGGCCTCGTGGGCACGGAGACCCTTGGGGACAGCACCCCAAGGGCTCCTCCAAAGGGTGCTGGGGAGAGGGGCGGTGGGGGGGCTGCACCTGGGGGCCCCGTCACCCCCATGTCACAGGGCCAGCACCCAGCATCGCAGCAGTCACAATGCCCCAGGGCAGGAGAAACAGCAGCGTCCTCCCGTGCCCACGGCCAGAGCTGGCCCGGGGCAGCCCCAAGGCATCCCAGAGAAGCCCTGGAGGAGCTGGTGTGGATGGATTCTGAGTGATCACTGAGGTTCATGCAACGCATTCCTTCGAACTCCTGACAGCCGTGACCTTGAGCTAATAAGAAGAAATCAATGGCAGCTCTGTTTTGCAGCGAAGCATGTCTTGCAGCACTGACATCTGTTAAAAGACCACCCAGGGCTGGGCTCGTAGCGTTAGCTTCTTTTGTGAGCCAGCTGTCTAGTTTTATTAAAGTTGTAAGTGCATGTGCAGTACCTACAGATGAAAAAAGGCTTGCTGAAGCTCTCTGAGCTTTATTCCAACATTCTGTGTTTGAGTTACAGGACTCTGAGAGCTGATGTATGTCTCGGTTTTGCCATATGGCTCTGTTGTGTGGTAAAATGTCAGGATGAAAGAACGTTAGTTGTCCGAAGTCACAAGGCCCTCCTAATGCTCTTCCCAGGATGCTCTTCCATGCTCGCTGCCCGCAGATCAAAACCAAATCCTCAGGTAAACCTACGGGATCTGTTCCGAGAGTGATTTGTGGTATTGCGCCACAGGGAGTGACTGGCACACATCCCTGTAGGGGACACATCAAACCCTAAACTATTTATATACCGACATGTTGTGAAATTTACATAAAAGCAAACCTGTAAGGCTCCCATGATGTCTTATTCCTGTGGTTCAAGGGACAATGCAGGAAAATCATTAAACTTATACAATTTATCACGGTACCATGTAGCTGTTTCCCACGCAGTCTGTCTCCAAGTTTCCTGACACCACAACAATGGCTGCATAACTCCTGGCTTGGTGCAATTGCTTCTGACAGTTTCATTATATAAGTTACCTAAATGTTGTTCTGTTGCTCGTACTCCTACTAAGCATGTATGAAAAGGATCTGTTGGTGTGGATAAAGAAGCACAGAGAATAGCTGCACGGGTTAAGTTCGCTAAGGTAAGCCATAAATTTTTTGCTGAATCAGGCCTCTGCTGAGGGGCCACCCAGAGACTCCAAGGAGGAGGCAACAAGGTCGTACACATCTTGACAGAATCCATTTCACTTGAGAACCTGCAGAGACACAAGCAGAGCCCCTTCCCCAGGTTACTAGATCAACAGATCCTGACCATTCGTTAGACACAGGCCTCTGAGTCAGAGAGGCTGGCTTAATGCTTCTGGAGAAGTGCCATGGATGAAGAAATTCCTTGACAAACATGGTTATCACAGATCAAATGCTCAATGAGCAGGAGGTTCCTGAAATGAACTGGAAATAACTTCTCAAGAGACATGGGTAACTTACTACTGCTGACAGAAAAATGATTGAATCTGCTTCTCCAGTGCCACTTTCATCTCCTGGTTCCTCATGCTGTAGATGACGGGGTTCACTGTTGGAGGCAACACTGAGTACAGAAAAGATACCACCAGGTCCAGGCTTGGGGAGGAGGTGGAGGGGGGCTTCAGGTAGGCAAACATGGAAGTGCTTATAAACAGGGAGACCACAACCAGGTGAGGGAGGCAGGTGGAAAAGGCTTTGTGTCGTCCCTGCTCAGAGGGGATCCTCAGCACGGCCCTGAAGATCTGCACATAGGACAGTATGATGAATAGAAAACACCCAAGTCCTAAAGAGACACTAAGCACCAGAAGCCCAGTTTCCCTGAAATAGGTGTCTGAACAGGAGAGCTTGAGGATGTGGGGGATTTCACAGAAGAACTGGTCCAGGGCATTGCCCTTGCAGAGTGGCAGTGAAAATGTATTGGCTGTGTGCAGCAGAGCATTGAGAAACCCAGTGGCCCAGGCAGCTGCTGCCATGTGGACACAAGCTCTGCTGCCCAGGAGGGTTCCGTAGTGCAGGGGTTTGCAGATGGCAACGTAGCGATCATAGGACATGATGGTGAGAAGAGAAAGCTCTGCTCCAAAGAAGAAGACAACCATTAAAACTTGGGCAGTGCATTCTTGATAGGAGATGGCTCTGGTGTCCCAGAGGGAATTGGCCATGGACTTGGGGACTGTGGTGGAAATGAAGCCCAGGTCGAGCATGGAGAGGTTGAGGAGGAAGAAGTACATGGGGGTGTGGAGGTGCTGGTCACAGGCTATGGTGGTGATGATGAGGCCGTTGCCCAGGAGGGCAGCCAGGTAGATGCCCAGGAAGAGCCAGAAGTGCAAGAGCTGCAGCTCCCATGTGTCTGCAAATGCCAGGAGGAGGAACTGGGTGATGGAGCTGCTGTTAGACATGTGCTGCCTCTGGGCATGAGGACAATGTCCTAGGAGAAAAAGACAATGACAAGCTACAAAAGAATTCTTGAGCAAAATCAAAGCCATTTCCCGTAGAAGCCCCACTGTCACACACAGACACTTTTCTTTTACCTGGAGACTGCCTTCAACTTTGTAGCTGGAGCCCTGGTTGGTGCTTGATAAGCATCTGATGAAGAACTGGCCCTCTACCTTGGGCTCCTGATAAGTCAGCCTGACTCTAAAGAAGTGAGCAGGGGAGGTGGCCAGTCCTGGTGTTCAACCTGGTCAAGTGCAAACCACTGCTAATGCAGACAGGCCTGTCAGCATCTGCAATCCCAGTGGGAAGAATCAGGAATGGTAAGGGCAGTTTCAGAGTTCTAGGATTTTATAGCTTCCACCCAATTTCACCTTGAGAGGGTTCTTGGGTGTCAGAAACCCTTAGCGTTTCTGCTACACTGGGGGAGAACAGCACGAGTTCTGTGATGCAAGAGGTTGTCTGTGGCGTAGTGCAGAGGGAGGGCAGCTGGTCTGTCCCTCTGTCTTGCTCCCAGCTGCCCTGGGTTGGCACCTTTCTGAGATGGCGGCTGATCACACTTCCATGTTGACCTGAAATGCCACCAGGCACTGCTGAGAGCAGAGGGATCCACCTCAGAGCATGACATGTCTCACCCTTTCCTAAGGTCTTAGCATCCCACGTTTAGCCCAGGACACACATGGCTCATCTCACAAACCCAACAGCATTTTCTCTGTCACAGTATCTCTGTGATTGTCCTTGGGGCTTTCAGATAACACAAGGATTCTGTGGGACACATTTTCACCCTGGAGTGAAGCTCACAGCTTGGAAGGATGCCTCAAGGAGACAGCCAAGAGTCCTAATGATGGCATTTGATTCGGAGAGATTCAGCTCATTCCCCAGCCCCACAGACTGCATTGCCCACAGCCCCACAGGGCAGAGCAAAGCTAGGACACGTGTTCCCAAGGACACACCTGCAGGAAAGGTCCCACAGGATCAGGCTGTGACTCTGCAGCTGAAACTTCCATCCCCAGAGAGCCTGACAGCAAGAACAAGATCACAGCAACAGTGACCCAGAGCAGGGGAGCAAGATGGAAAATGCGGTGAGGGCGGCTGTGAGAGAGGCCAGGGCAGAGGCAGCCGGGCACTCAGACAGCGTCACCCTTCCCCAGCTGTGCAGCCGCCTCCCAGACACCAACATTGCTGGGCAGTTGCTCTCAGCCCCTGTGCTCTGCAGAGGAACTGGAGCTCTGGCTGCACAGAAGCTGGTTCATGCCTTGGAGCCCCCGGCCCTGAGGGCAGAGGCTTTGCTGGGTGGGAGAGGGGGCGAGGGGGCTGCTCAGATGAGGGTTCTCCACTGAGGAGATCAAAGGGAGTTTTCAGAATTCTCCCTCCCCGTGGTGGACACTCCCTCGGGACACTCCTACCATATTTCTTGTGTTAGTTTCCTTTCCTTCCCATATCACAACCCTGCATTCTGGAGATTCTCACCCTGGCAGAATTTGTCTTGTGTCCTGTCTTTTCCCTGTCAGTGCTCACAGACCCCATCCCACTGTCTGTGCACTCACCCTGGCCCTACAGAAGCCTGCCTGTTTGCAGGGCACAGCCTGGGCACATACTCCTGTTTGCAGGTCGGAAAAAAGGACATGCCAGATGTTTTGCCTGATATCCAGCCAAGGTAATGCTGGTGTTTCCCACGGGCTGGGGACTGGCTGAAGGCACGTCAGGAGCCTCCTGGCAATCCTACTGATCACCCATAGTTACAGTTCAGGAGTCACAAGGACTTGTTTAAAATTAAGAACTCATTTTCCGTTTATGTCTTGCCATTTCCAAAGAGCAGGAAATCTAAAACACAGACTCAGGAAAGTTTCTTATATTGCTGTTAACCCTTTTCTTGACCTCCTTTATGAAACCTACTGTTGGAAATATTGTGGGAGTGAGCTGAAACTCTGAGCAGCCTGGACCGACACAATACCCCTCAAGAGCAGAAGGACCCTTCTATGAAGGCATCACTTCTTACACCCACAGCTTCTCCCCACAGCACCGTGGGGATCTCCCCGGGCAGGCTGAGTGCTGACCCTGGCAGGCGGCAGAGTCCCTGGCCAAGCACAGCCCCGGGGTGCAGGGACCCTGCTCTGCAGGACAGCCCTGGGTACCCCTGGGTGCACATTTACATTTAGAACCCACAGCCATCCTTGGGAGAAGGCAGCATTCACACCTTGTCCCTCTGACAGTGCAGGAGGCGATCCCTGCTCTGCAGCACATCCTTCGCCTCTGCATCAGAGTATCTCTGGGAGTTGTACTTACATCTCTTGCAGGCTCTGCAATGTGACAGTTTTCAGAAATTCTACCATGGTTTGCAAATGCAATGCCCTGCAGCCACAGACTTATTATCCGTGAAGATAAGTGAGCTCTCAGCGTTCTCCCACCCCAGACTGCATTTCCCCTCTCTCTGCCTGGCTCCTCTCCCCTCCGTGCTGCAGGCAGAGCCCTCAGCCCTGCTGCGCTGTGCAGAGGAGCTGCTCCTGGGCAGAGCTGTCTCTCTGCAGTGCTGCCTCTTGCCATGAGCTCCCTGTGTCCCAGGAGCCCAGCCCAGCTCAGCAGCACAGGAGCAGCCCAAGGTGGCACTTTCTCTGTCCCCTCTGTGCTCCCTCCAGGTGTCACTGGGGAGGAACCTGCCCTGAAACTGTCTGAAGTCATCACTGTTGTTTCCTCTCTCAGTTGGCCAGACACACATTTCTAGAAGTGTGATTTCCCCTCTCAGAGACAAAATCACCTCTAAATATCATCCTTTTTTATTTTATTGTTACATGGGACAGACAGACAGAGAAAGGGAGGGATCTCCTTTACCCCTGCTGAGGGAAGGAATTCAGCAGGGTCAACGGAGGAATCCCATCCTGCATTTCTATTCCCAGAATTTGAAGGAGACTCAGCTCCCTCCCATCTCTGTCACAAAGCCACAGGAGGTGGGATTCCTCTTTCCTCTTTTCAGGTGGGCATGAAATAGAGAAACAAAATAGGCATCTCAGCCTCTTTTCTCAACTCCAGTGCAAATTAATGGAAATGGAAGGCAGGAGTGAGATGTTCAGATGCAAATACCTGGTGACATTTGAGCGTCCAGACGTGGTGCAAGGTATGTTCAGGTAACTGCAAGCTATAATGGAGAAGTTCATAAAGACAGGGTAACATCTTAGGGATGATACATGTGAAGCTTGGAGTGAAATTCCTTTCACCAAGTGAAATGACAGCTGATGTCCCAATAAAGGCCAAAAGAACCATTTCCTAATCTTTATGTTCACGACCATTTATGAAGGTTTTCATATGAACGACTGCAGTCCTGTACCATCAGGACAACTCAGTCTCTCTCTTGTCCATCAGCTGAATTTACCAGCTCTCCAGTGACTACACTGGCATTTGTCCCATGTTCATCCCCACATTGCCTCACTGAATTCAGGGCAAATACTCGATTTCGTGTTCAAATCCAGGCCCATAGAGCTACATGAGATGCCAAGGCTAGCATGGACTACACAGGACGTCCAGGAAATCCATTCCCATTCAGGGCAGGTGTGTCACAACTGCCCAGACAGCACTGCAGAGTGGGATTTATTGTCTGTGTGCTGCTGGCTGATACAATCAGTGCAAGGCATCGGTCATCAGAGAGGCAAGGTCTGTCTCTTCTCTACCCAACAGCTGCAGGCATTGCACAAACAAGCAGCAGATCACACAGGAATCTCTGCACACTCTCCTGATGATACAGTCAATGAAAAGACCAAATACTTTCACAGTGTTCCTGGATCTATCTTGTCTGCAAGGTCAGTATCCTCAAGTACAGTGATGGTTCATATCAAAACTCAGTTGAAACTCAAAGAGGAATTCCAGGGCACCCAGATAAGCTGTTGCTTCCTCAACAACAGCTAAAGAAGAACCCTAAATTCTGTGAGACCACTACTGAATTTAGTAAGACTAGGTGTAGGTAAATCTAAGGTACTTCATGTCTTTGCCTCAGTTACCACCAGCAAGGTCTTCCAGGTCTTTGTGCTTTCAGGCAGGACTCTGGAGTAGAACAACCAGTGGTGGGTGGGGATAAAGCCAGGGGTTACATAACCAAACTGCACCCTTACCAGACCCCAGGACCAGAGGGTTTGCATCCAAGAGTGCTGAGAGAATGTTTTTCCCCAGGAGGTGCTGATCTGTTATGATCCCCGTATGAAAGGCTCTCAGACTCTGTGAGGTATTTAAAATGTTGTACTTCAGATCTAGCACTATAAGAGGAGTCATAAAGACAATCTCGTGTCCCTTTAGATGGTGGGAACCCCAGGTGGTGTGGCATTGAGTGAGCTTCCAAGCCAAACACTCCATCATGGTGCAACAGCTGAGAGAGGTATTGTGGCCGAAATGTGTATTGCCAGGACCTGTCCTTTGTCCTGTCACAGCACTGTGACATTCTTGGATTAAATGAGGTGTGGTGGGACAGCTGGTTCTTCTGGGGTGCTGCAATGGACGGATACAGGCAAGGAGGATGAGGACGGGGGATGCCCCTGTGTGAACAAGAATTTCAGATATATGGAGCTTCTCAATGAGATTGGCAACAAGTTGAGTTAGCTTGTGTGAGTGTGGAGGAGAGGAGAAGTCAGTAAGGGTGACATGGGATTTCACAGAAGAACTGGTCCACAGCATTGCCTTTGCAGAGCGGCAGTGAAAATATATTGGCCGTGTGCAGCAGAGCATTGAGAAACCCAGTGGCCCAGGCAGCTGCTGCCATGTGGACACAAGCTCTGCTGCCCTGGAGGGTCCTGTAGTGCAGGGGTTTGCAGATGGAAACGTAGCGGTCATAGGCCATCACAGTCAGAACTGCATACTCTGTGCAAAGCACGAAGAAAAACACAAAGCTGTGCAGCACATCCTACATAGGAAATGGTCCTGGCCAGAGGAACACTGGTTTCCACTTGTGAGAATGGAGAGATTTTCAGCAGTGTTCCTCCCATTTCACTGTCTTACAGAGAAGAGCTGCGGGGATTTTGTTTTCTTTCTTCTGTTCTACGTGACCCACCACATCTGAGGAGGGTTTTTAGGGCAGAAATGCTTGGTATTTCTGCTGCATTCCAAGTGAAACCTTGTAGGTGCTGACAGGCAAAGGGGCTGTCAGATTCAAACTCAGAAGTTTCTTGTAATGTTAATGGGTCCCACTGAGGAACACTGCTGAGGAACTGTCCCCAGGGTCTGGGTAGAGCAGAAAACTGGAGGCAGAGATGACAGTCCGGAAAAGCAAAGTCAAAGTGGCTCTGCCGCTGAGTAAACCTGGATGTGTGTCATTAATCAAAGCCCCAAGCCCTGACCCCCAGCCCCTGGGAAGGCAGATCCTGTCCCTCACATGTTGCCCAGGGCTCTTCCTGGGACAGTGGGATGTGGGGCTGTGCAAGGCCAAGGACAGGACTATGGTCCGACTACTACCAGGTTCCTGGGAGGGGACAAAGAGGCCATGAGGCCCCTGTGCTGTAAGGACAAGGTGTCTGCTCGCAGGAATCAGAGGTGGAAGCAACAACTGTAGATAAGGGGAGAAGGAGCCCATATCTGATGGGGGCTTTCAGTCTTTTGACATCCCTTGATCATCTCCACAACAGCCTGCCCTATGCTGTGGCATCCCCTGCACCGCTTTCCCTGCTGGCTGGAGACATCCACCCTCCTACCCCACCTTGGTCTTGTCTGAGCATCTTCCTTCCTTTGCTGATATGTCTCCATCCTCTCCAACTGTTCCTTGAAGCACAAAGCCTTGGGCTGATGCAGACTCCCTCTGGGCGACCTGCTCCAGCACAGCACTGCCCTTCCAGTCACATTCCTTTCTCTCCATGGCCAGCCTGGACCTCCCCAGCTGCACTTTGTGGCATTATTTCTTTATCAAGCTCTTTCCCACTATGAAGAAAACCTCCACCATCTCTGAAACCACCCTTCAAGCACTCTCAGTCTACTCCTACACTGCTGCAGCCTCCCCAGCGCTGCTCAGCCAAAGCAGCCCAGGTCCCTCAGCATCCCACACTATGTGTACTATGTCCCAAACCCCACCTTGGCAGAGCCCTGCACTCTCCAGTTTCTCCATACTTGTCCAAACTGGGAAGCTGCACACTGGCAGACACCCATGTGTGTGGGGTCACACCAGTGCTGAACCAAATGAGATGAGAACTCCAGGTGTCTGGGTCCCCATGCTCCTCCTCATGCAGCCCCGTATGCAGCTGCCTTGCTCATGGTGAGTGCACCACAGCCTTGTGTGGTGGCCCTTGTAGTGCCCAGGTCCTTCTCCTCAGGGTCACTGCTCAACATGTCAGGTCCTGGTCTGGATGGGGTTGTTCTCTTATCCCAACACAGAACTTGCCACTTCTCGTAGTAATTCTACAGACCTTTCTGACAGGGAAATCCCAGATTTTCGCAATGTCTGGACTCTCCCTGGAGTGAAGCTCCATTTGATCAGCTGTTAATGTTTGCATGCAGATGGCTTATCGTTATGTCATCCTGTCTCTCCCAAGAGAGCAGCACGAGGATGTGGAGGTGTTTCGTTAGAAGGAGATATATTGTTGAATTAGTCAGGCCCAAAGGAATCTCAAGGCCACTTCAAGAAGCTGAGAACAGAATCTGCTGTGAGAAAGAGGGGCGTTTCTTCATTAACAGGGCCTCAGCATGGCGTGAGTCGTCGGACCTATCATCAGTGGGGCTCCAGCGTGTGGACTGCCCATGATGTTCATTTAGCGAATCCATGCTTGGAGCGTGGATTCATGACTAGAGAATAGTTGCGTATATAAGGAGACATGTTTCTGTAATAAATGGCTTTGGCGTGATTCACATTGAATCGGAGTGCTGAGTCCTTTATCGTTCCAACACGAGGAGTTATAGGACGCTATGAATACCACCTCCTGGAGAAACTGTGGGGTCTTGTGGGTCTGGTTCTCATAATACCAGAGGTCTGGAGTCAGAGGGGAAGCTTCCCTTCATGTGGGAGAGCAGCAGGAATGTGTGGAGCTCTGTCTGGGGACAGATAATATGAGCTGAAAGCTGAGGAGACAGCATGAGAGGGCAGAACAACATGGGCAATGTTGTGGTGGGTGGACATCAGCTTCTGCCTCACTGATCAGGAAGAGGAACTAGATGAGCCCTCCTTCAGACAAATGAAAGAAGTCTCATGTTTCCAGGGCTCTGTCCTCATGGCAGACCTAAGATATCCCAATACCTGCAAGGTACCAGCCATCCAGGAGGGGTTTGGACTTCATTGGTGACAACTTCCTGATGTGATTGACTGAAGACTCAATGAGATGAGGTGCCCTGTGGGCACTTACAAGCCGGAAAGAGTTGGTCAGGGATGCAACAGTCAGAGACAAGAAAGTAGAGCTGAGGCTCCTGGAAGATGGTAACAAGGCAAAGAGCAGGATTTCAGGAGAGCAAGCTTTGGTCTGCTGAGGGACCTCCTTGGGTCCTATGGGATATGACCTTGGTGTCTACAGCATTTTGTCTCTCACATTTCCTCCCTCCTCTCTCCCACCTGCTGTTGTGCAGCGTTTTTTACCCTTTCTCAAATACAATATCCCAGAGGTGCTGCCAACATCACTGAGTGGCTCAGATTTGGCAAGGACTGGATCCATCTTGGAGCCAACTGGAATCGGTTCTGTCTGATGTCATTCAAAGTCCTGTTGTCTTCTCAGACAGGCGACGACTGTAGCACACCCACGCTCACCCCCAGTTCCAAGTCAGTGTAAATCCAGCACAGGGTGACAACGTGTTGGATGTTACAAACTACTGGATCATGGAGAACAAATGGAAACGATCTTCTGTCAGTAACCTGAGGATGTCTCCAGTCAATTAGCAGGTTCCTATGGGGAACTGTAATCGCTCTGACATTCACTGGCCAGGTAAAGCAGCAGGTGCCAAGAGTCCAGAGGATCTTGATCCAACTTCTTAACATGACTGCCTGGTTCCAACTGACTTCCCCAGATCCAACCTCAACCTCCCCTGGCGCAACTTGAGGCCCTTTCCTCTGCTCCTGGCGCTTGTTCCTGGGGAGCAGAGCCCGACCCCCCTGGCTCCAAGCTCCTTTCAGGCAGTTCAGAGATCAGAAGGTCTCCCCTCAGCTCCTGTTCTCCAGCTGAACCCCCAGGTCCCTCAGCCGCTCCCATCACACTTGTGCTCCAGCTTGGTGAGGCCAAGTCCCAGGTGGCCGGTGAGGGAACAGGTGGCATTAGGGAGGGGTGAGGGGCAGTCATCCATACAACGTCCAGCCTCACAGGACTGTTCTCCTGCCTGTCCAGATGTCTCCAGGAGACCCCCTGGATCAATATTCATTATAGAATGCTGCTATCACTTCTTGTATACACTGAAAAATGACAGAAAACAACTTGGAAAGGAAAACGCCTCCTTTATGAAATCTTGTTTGAAATCTTCTCCATGAAGTATCTGACGGAAAGCTCTCCCAGGGGTTGTCCAAGTGCTGAGGACTCTCTCAGCCGCTCCTCCCAGCAGAGCTGCTCCAGCCTCAGATCCTTCCTGTGGCTCCTCTGGCTGCTCCCGCTGTCCCGCCAGCCCAGCCGGTTACCGAGGGAACGCTCCAGTTTCTTGCCCGGTGTCCCGGAGGCAGCGCCCGGCCCCACAGGGACCCAGCGAGGGGCCAGGGCGGGCACAGGAACCGGCAGCAGCAGGTGAGGACGTGCATGGTGGTCCCCTCTGCTCTCCTTCCCTGGGGGGCTGCCCTGCAGTTATTGACAGAAAGAAAAACTTGGTGGTCTCTCCCCACCCGCCTCCTGCTTAGCAAGGTTTCAACATCATTCCTGCACACTCCAACACAAGCCCCGGCTCCGGAGGCACGAGGCACCTTCTGAAGTCTCTGGGCAGAAGCTCAGACTCACCTATGTGTCGGAAAGCGCCAGCTTCTTGGCCGGTGGCGGTGACATGGTGCTGCTGGGCTGCGGAGCAGCCCTGCCCGACAAGAAGGCTTTCAGCTTGGCCAGCACCAGGCTGGCAGGAGCCCTGCTGCGAGGGTCCCTTCCCGGTGTCCCAGTGTTCTCCCCGCTGCCCCAGGGCTCCTGGCCGGGGATGGGCTCCGGCAGCCTGGGGGAGGTGGGCAGGGGCTCAGGCTCCCAGCAGCGCTTCCGAGGAACCTGCGCTTTGGCCCCACTGGTGTTACTGGGGCTGCAAAATCCTGGAGCCGCTCTGGGCGCGGGTGGCAGCTGCGAGGAGAGCGGCTTCTTGGGCCTCTGGGCTGTGTCACCGGGAAACGCTGCAGCCGCATGTGTTGCTTTCTGGGCCAGCTTGGGTGACGGTGACCCAGAAGTCAGCTTGGCGTGGCCAGGCAGGCTGGAGGCAGCTTTGGAAATGGGAGCTTCTGAGCTCTTCCCGGGGCTGGGGATCCTGGGGAAAGCAGAGCAGGGCACATGTTAACTGCCAGTGTTTGAGCGACTGCAAAACTCTCGTCAAAGTTGCACACAAGAACCAGGAGCCAGGAGCTCCAAGGAAGTGAGGAGCTCTGGAGGTGCAGCAAAACCACGACAAGGGGCTGGAGCTCTCCCTACCACCCTCCCCTGAACCAGCACGTGCATGTGGGCACTGGGGCTACCTGGGCCAAGCTCCTTCCCACACCCAGGCACGTGGCCCCAGACCTGTCCCACGTGCTGAGCAGGGGCAGAGGGGCTGGGGACACAGGGCACGCTCACCTGAGGTAGAACAGCACATACGCCTGCTGCTTAAGGACCACTTTGATGTTACTGGGGCGGACCACGTTGTCATTCATTTGGTACCACTGCCCGTCGCTGGCCTGCGGAGGGAGAGAGAACGGGGTCGGGCTGTGTCCAGGGACGCTCTGGCCTGAGGAGCAGCAGGAACAGAGCCCGTCGGCAGAGCTCCGCTCCCCAAAAGCCCCAGGTGGCCCCGGGCAGGTGAGGGGTCTCTGAGAGAGCAGAACTCCACGCTTCCTGTGATGGAGCACAGCCCGTGCCCCCCAGTGCTCCACACCACGCGCGTCTGCTGAGCACCCTCCTGTCTGTGCATTACACGGACCCTCGAGCACCCGCCAGGCCCCAGCACAGAGAGGTGCCAAGAGAGCGCCCTGGGCTCACCTTCACGTAGCAGTAGTAGTGTCCTGAGTGGCTGCTGTACCCCGAGTGCACCAGCACCGCGTAGAGCCCGTACATGACCGGATCCCCGCTGGTCTGGGACATGTACGGGCGGATGTTCAGGAGCTCAGGGTAGCCCACGTCCTGCGGAGAGAGGATGTCACAGGAGCCGGCACAGCAGATGGCAAGAGCAGCTCAGCTGTCCTACGGGTCCCGCCTCGCGAGGGAGGGGGAACCCGCTCTCCCCAGGCAGAGCCCACAGTGAGGAAGATGCCGGGATGAGCCAAACTCCCACAGCGGCGCACAGCTGGGGAAGGGCTGCAGGGCTGCGGTAGAGCTCGCACCGCGCACAGAACCACCTCCCACCCTGCTCGGCGCAGCAGGGCCTCAGGACAGGACACAGCCCCGCTCTGGATTGCCGAGCACTCACCTTTGTGATCTTGCCTCCAGTGAAGTCGGCAAAACGCTTCAGAGCAAGCGTGAGAACCTTGGGCGCTCGGTGGATGGTGAAGCGTTTGGTTGCCGACACTTTCTTCTTGCATCTGCACAGGGAGAGCTTGAGCTATTCACGCTGTTCCACCACCCACGTGCTTGTCAGCCCTGGCCAAGCCACAGACCCCACGGAAATGACCCTGCTGAGACCGCTCCAGGGCACCTGCTCACGGCCAGGTCTGCTGGCTCAGGTCCCCGTCACAAGAGGAGCGAGATGAAGAGACAGGCTTCATCGCAGGCTTCACAGCCACATAACTCATGATTTAGAGGTGGAGCAGGTAGAGAAGCCCTCGTGTACTGCAGCTGCCCTCCTGCTTCCCACCAGCACACCCACGGCCCCTTCCCGCCCCAGCCCCGCACGCTCACTTGTCACACAGGTAGGCGTTCTCTCCGCCCAGCAGGTCTGGCTTCACAAACAGCTCCAGTGCCTGCTCTACGTTTGCGGCTTGCTGCCAGGACAGAGGAGAGGTCAGGGCCAGGCAGAGGAGGCAGCGCAACAACAGAAGTTGATTCCCTCTTGCCTGCACCGTGCCCGACACTGGCAGGTTAAACAGCCTCGAGCAGTAGCGGTGCAGCTGCAGGAACATCCCCTGCAGAGCAGAGCTCCTCCCCACCTGACCCTGCCCCGGTACCGTGATCTCCACCGGCAGGTCCAGACAGGGGTCAAATGTGTCCGAGACTCCTTTGCACATCAAGCACTTCACTGCAAGAGAAAGAGCAGTGAGCACACCCTGGCACAACACGGCACCACCACCCCCCAGCACAGCGCGGGCAGCTGCCGGCTTCCCCCTCTCCGGGTTTGGGCTCTGGGACGGCAGCACCAGCATTCGCAGTCTGGCAATTCCGCTGCGTGCTGGGACAACAAGTGTTGCTGGACAGCTGGCAGCGTGGGTTCCTTTGCTGGTGGCAATGAGCTGGGGACCCACAGCCAGCAGCTTCGGGACCCACAGATACCAAAAGACTGACCAGATGCAGCTCTGGATAATTTGCACATGCTTAGTGATTTTCCCAAGTTACTGCAAGGCTCTTGGGGAAACAGCAGCCCTGAGAGTCACAGGCCCAGGCCCTGACAGCCAGCACTCACCACGGGACCGCAGGTAACCGCCAAAGATCTGGTGGATCAGGGTAGTGGTCTGGGTCTGGCGATCCAACCTAGAGACGGCAGCTCGGATCACACACCGCCCGCCCCAACAGCCACCCTCACGGGCCAACGCTGCGTCCTCGGGATCCAAACCCAGCCCGGTCACAGGATTTGGGGACAGAACCGCAGCTGTGCTGGGGTGGAGGTGTCAGGAGAAGGCAGACAGCAGCCCAGAGCTGTGTCACAGAGGGGCAGAGAGCTGGGCCATGTGCCCCAGACCCTGGAGTCAGCACCTCCGTCACGAGCCCAGCCCGGGGGGCACATTCACCCCACAGTTCCCTCCCGTGGGCACAGGGGACCAGCAGACAAGGGCAGTGACGGCCACCAGAGGCCCCACATACTCGGTGCAGTCGGGCAGGCAGGCCTTCTGCATGGCGTCGATGGTGAAACGGAGGAACTCGTGCGCGTCCTCTTGCCTGCCCAAGCGGATGTGCGGGGCGATCTCTGCAGGACAGGGAGGGATCAGCCGCAGCACGCGCTGCAACAGATGCAGGTCCTCCCCCCTCCCTCGGGGCAGGGGCTGCGGGGTTTGTGCTCCCTCAGCCCAAACCAGACGTCAGACTGCTGTCAGCTGTGGGGGAAGCCCCACAAGGCCCATGAAGGCCCTGGCAGGCTCAGTGAGTCGTCTCAGAAGAACCTCTGCCAAGACCTGCCCTGATCTCAAAGGTTCTGCTCCTGCAATAGTCTCTGTCCTCCTGCACGGCTACAGGAGGGGACGCGAGGGCAGCCATCCTTACTCTTGAGGTCTCGGACAAAGGACGCTGGCTTTATCACGCTGCCGCTGTTCGCCAATGCCTGCGTGACGTGGTTCTGCATGACGCACGTCATGCAGAAGCCACTTTGGTGACCTGGAGTGGGAGAGGAGAAGACGGGACACTGAGGACAAACCCAGGAGAGATGGAGGCAGTACAGGGGGCAGGGAATCTCTGGTCCAGCACGGCTCAGCCACGCTCAGTTTTCCTACGAGCTCTGTGCTGCAGCAGAGCTCTGGGGCACCCCGGGGTCACAAGGACCAGCACACACCACCCCGGCTGGCGCAGCCCCAGTCACAGCACCAGTCGCTGCAACCCCCCAGATGGGACAGCATCCACGTGAAGGGGAAACAGGACACAGGGACTTGATGAGGAGCCCACAGGTCAGCCCTGAGGGCCCCATCCCACCGGAGCTGTACGGACAGGGCTGTGAGCCCCACGTGCTCCGCTCGGTCACAGCTCGGAGCAGAGGCCCCCACCAGATTCCCCTTCAAAGCCACCCGTGAACAGCACCTGCAGCCTGTACCCAGCCTTGTGCCCTGCGCTCACACGGTCCACAGAGGCAGGGGCTGTTTGGGACCCCCCTGCTCAGCCCCAGGAACCAGCAGACCCTCATGGGCCCATCTTAGTCCTTGCTGTGCCCAGCACAGACAAAGCCTCTCAGACGCAGGATGCAGAGCTCGGGAACACTGCTACGACCAGGAAAAGTGGATGCTCCCGTACGCAGGAATGTCCTCTCCATGGAGAAATGGGCAGAGCCGTGCGCAGGGTGCTGAGCGCAGCCCGGGGACAGGCGGGCGCTCCCCTCCCCACTCACAGGTGCGGCTGTGCTCCTTGGACAGCAGGTAGTTGGCGAGCGGTGGCGTGTACGTGAGGCACTGCAGGGTGGCGTTGAGGAAACAGGTGTTTCCCAGGTTGAGCAGCCCGGCGCCGATGCGCTGGACACGCTGCCACTTCATGGCGAGGCGCTCTGCGGGGAACAGCCCCTTCTGGGGCGCAGGGACGCCATCCCCGTGGCGCCCCGGGGTCCGGACGCCACCTGCGGGGAGAGAGAGGCGGGTGAGCCGCGGGCTGCGCAGCGCAGGGAGAGCCCCCCGGCCCTCTGCACCCACCCTGCTTGCCCGGCTGTCCCTCCTCAGCGCCGCGGGGGTGCTCGGCGGGCTCGGTGCGGGGGTTGAGCAGCAGGTACTTGGCCCGCAGCAGCTCCGGCTGGCCGGAGAAGCCGTGGCTGGCGGGCTGGAACTCGATCTTGCGCTTCAGCACCTTCTTGGCCGAGGCGCTCAGCAGCCGGCCCAGCGCCCCGGCCTCGCCTGCGTCCCGCCGCGCGTTCAGCAGCTCCCTCGGCTTCGCCGTGCCCGCCATGGCGTGTCACCGCACGTGCCAGCGCCTCAAGGTCACACTGGTCGCTCCCTCTCCAGCACCACGCACGCTTCCCGCGCCTCCTCCTTAAGTCCCGCCCTTCGCTGCGGTCGCTCGCGCTCGGCTCGGCCCACTGACTCCTCCCCTCGCCTTCGCCGTCCGCTCCGCTCCGCGTCCAGAACAGGACTGAGCTGCGCCTGCGCGTCCCCGGCAACGCCAGGGGTGGAGCCTGCCGGGGCGGGGCTTGTTGTGACGTCATCGCGCTCCGACCACGCCCTGGCGCCTCCCGCACGAGCGCTGGGCTGCTCGGTGCTCCCGCCCCTGGGGGTGCCCGCGACCCCCGGCCCGGCACCGCTGGAACTCTTCACTTGCTTGAGGCAGTGGCCCAGAATCATTAAATGGTCACACACGGTAGTTTCAGTGCAGGGGAACCTTGAAGCAGTGGTGGATTTGGCCAACAAAAGCCTCTGCAGGTCTTACAAGGCCAAGACGCAAGGTGTGCGCTGGGGGCAGAGCAAACCTGGTGTCCCGGGACAGGCTGGGATGTGACCGGCTGAGCAGTCCTGAGGAGAAGGGCGAGGGAGTTATGATGGGTTTATGTATATTTACTAGAAGTCTATTAGTATTTCGGTATTTTATTAAACTGTGTTTCTCTCAATCCAAATTTCTCCCTTCACTTTTGATTCTTTCCCCTATTGGGAGGAGAAGGGTTAGTGGGTGAGTGATCAGCTGCCATGGTTGTGATGCCAGCCCGGGTTAAACCACGACACGGTTGAAGGTCCAGAGGAACGTCTGTCATGGTGGGGTCAGGGGCACATGGGCTTTGTGGAGCAGCTCAGTCAATTGGGCCTCTTCAGTCTGCTGAAGGGGGGGCACAGGGCACTGGAAAAGCAGCGACTCCTGCTTGGGGAGATGAGGGGGAGGCAAACCCTTCTGCAGTGGCAGCTGGTGGCACAGAGGCAACAGCCACCAACACCCTCCAGGGAGCTTTGAACGGAGCATTAGGAAAAACTGACCAGGCGGGTGGTGCTGCCCTGCAGCAGGACACCCGGGGCCTCTCGGTGATCTCTGCCTTTGGAGGTTTTCAGCTCACCAAAATGTCACTCAGCCTCACCCTGGGGTGGGTGATACCCTACCAGAGACTGCCCCATCAGTCCCTTTCCCAAAGCCCCTTCCATGCCCCTGGAAACAGCTGTAGCTGAGGGTCTCTGCAGCAGAGGTCCATGGGACAAGTCAGGGTGACATTGTCCTGTGCTTAGGAGGTCTCCAGTCCCACCTTGATTCACCTTGATGTTTCCTGGCCAGTGTCGTTACCCCTCTGGTGCTTTAGGCTATGAAGAGAATCAAAACGAGGTGACTGTCATTTCCGTGCTGGAATGCAGGGCAGGAGATCAGAGCTGCCGGGATCCCTGCTGCACAGTTCGGCCTTCAGAGACTCCGTCAGGGCACTCCAGGGCTCAGGAGCAGCGGGTACCAGCCACAGCACCACATTCTAATTCTGCCTGCCTTTGTGCATTTTCAGAAATCTGGTATCTGTACCTTGGCCTCCTTTGGCTAAAAGAGAAACAACCACCATATTCTACCCCTCAGCCTCTTACCAAAACCAGAGAGAAAATATATTGATCAGACATCATAAAAAGGCAATTCTGTCTGAGAGGTGTAATCTTTAAATATCATTTAAATATAATTTAAACAAAGGAATAGCCCTGAGACCAAAACCGCCACTCTAAGAACCTCATGCCAGAGGCTAACTACTGAAGAATTATGCCTGCTTTGGCAAGTAAGGACCTGAAAAAGCTTCAGTTTTTCTCCTGAAGAACAAGGAGTTCCCTTACAGCACGGTCCTCTTTCTGTTATTAGTGACAGTGGCACTAATTCCAAAACACACTTGAGAGCTGCTCTATTTTTCCTTGTGTCCAAAGCTCAACCCGCTCATCCCTGGGAAGGACTCCTGCCAATCTCTGCAAAGCACATCTCTCCAACCTTGTGTCACGCCCAGGTTTCTGTTCAGCCCAGGACACTTCTCCCCATCCCTTCAGCACACTGCCAGCTCTCAGGTTTTCAGCTGCGTGGAGCCAGGCCGCTCCCTTCAAAGTCTTCCCTACAGAAGTCTTCTCTACGTGCTGATTCCAACTATATCGCCTCATGTGATGTACGGCTCCACGCTCCTTCTGCAGAGCTGCATGGACTGGGCAGTCTTCCTCTTTCTTTCATGGTTATTCACCTCTGCTTGGCGGCTCACGGAGAGGCCGGCTGCCCCGGCCCTGGGCCCTCGGGCTGGGGGGCTCTGGGGGCCGCCCCCCAACATCCCCGTCCTGCTCCAGCAGCAACTCAAGGCAACACAGACACACACCCTGGCCCGGGGGACAGCACAGGGTGGGCACCGGAGAGCACAGCCTGGGGACCCGTGGGCCCCACGACCCAGGCCCGGCGGGAGGCGGAGCCGCCCCCGGCCCACGATGCCCCCGCCCCGGCCTCTCCACGAGCTGCCGCTGCCCGGCCCGGGGCTGAGTGCAGCCGCTCCCTGACAGTCTGAGCCCTGCAGCGGCACTGACCAATCCCAGCCCAGGGCTGCGCCGCTGCCGGCGCTCATTGGCTGCTGCTGGGCCGCGGGGCGGGCCGTGGGCGGGGTTTGGAGCCCAGCAGCAGCTGCGGTTCTGCCGCCTCAAGGAACTCGGTACCGGCCCCGGCGCTGCCGTGTCCGTGGGACGGGGCTGGAGCCCCCGCGGCCTCGCCAGGGCCCAGCACAGCCCTGGGGAGGGGGCCGGGCTGCGGCCGGAGCTGGCCCGGGCACCCCTGGACAGGCACCCGGCTGCCCAACGTACCGTGACCCCCCGCGGCGCCTTTGGTGATCGAATCGGTGTCAGCGCGTCGTCAGTAATGAATTGCCTTTGGATAATTACAATTAGTATTAACTTTCGCTCGATGAGGTTTGCTTATTTTATTAGTCTTTTGCGATGCCCTGCACTAGTGTTATTGCCATCCCATTCATCCATTGTCCCATATTGTTCATTATTTTCATTTCTTGTCAATGTTTGTTTACTGCTGTAATGCTTTGTTCTCATTCGAGAGCAAAGTCTTAGTTAATTACTGTTAATCATGCGCGTGTTCCGTATGATGGTTCCGTTCCCCACCCAGAGCTCATTCTCAGGAAAGTAATTCATTGTTAACATGACCTCCTGTGGAATAACTACTGAGAGGGCAAATTACTGAAACTAAATACCAAGGATACACTTACTGAGAATAAAGCTATATCCACATCTTCAGAATATAAGGTGGCTGCGCAGAGGGGAAGAAATCTGCTCCCTATGCTTCCACCTACATGAAACAACACAAATCAACCTTCACAAAATGGCATAAAAGCTAAACTAACGAACCTAAACCAAGATAACCCAACAAAGCTAAACCAAGCAACCTAAGCCAACCTCAACTCAACTTCACCAACCTTCAGCAACAGAAACCAACAAACCTGAAATGGGCTACAAACAGACAGCCTACAAATCGCCCATAAAGTAACTAATTCAGCATAAAACAGTCAACCCAAAATTCACCCCTCAAACCACCAGCCTTAAAAAACAGCCAAAACTAACTAATATAAACCGAGCTAAAACAAACTTAAATGAGCATTCAAACAGGGTAGAAACAAACAAGGTAGAAACACAAAAGCTGACGAAAAAAGCATGTAGAAACAAAGCAGCTACAAACTGAGAAGCTACCAACAAAGAAGCTGGAAAAAAGGAAAGCTTATAAAGAACCTAGAAGAGTGTTAAAAAAGGCTCCAAAACCAACCGACTCTAAACAAGAAACCTCAAGCAGCCAACCAGCCTCAGACAACCTAAACCAAATGACCTAAACCAACCTCAGACAAATAACCAACCTAAACCAAAACAGCCAGAACCAACCAACCTGAAAGAGCCACCGTAAACCAACCAAACTAAACCAACAAAGCCAAAACAACCTACAAAGAACCTATAAACCATGTGAATGGCAAAGGAAGTGTCAGGGACGTCCAGCAGCTGTGCCCAGCACCTGGCCACTAAGGGCAGGGACAGTCCCCTGGGCCTCGTGGGCACGGAGACCCTTGGGGACAGCACCCCAAGGGCTCCTCCAAAGGGTGCTGGGGAGAGGGGCGGTGGGGGGGCTGCACCTGGGGGCCCCGTCACCCCCATGTCACAGGGCCAGCACCCAGCATCGCAGCAGTCACAATGCCCCAGGGCAGGAGAAACAGCAGCGTCCTCCCGTGCCCACGGCCAGAGCTGGCCCGGGGCAGCCCCAAGGCATCCCAGAGAAGCCCTGGAGGAGCTGGTGTGGATGGATTCTGAGTGATCACTGAGGTTCATGCAACGCATTCCTTCGAACTCCTGACAGCCGTGACCTTGAGCTAATAAGAAGAAATCAATGGCAGCTCTGTTTTGCAGCGAAGCATGTCTTGCAGCACTGACATCTGTTAAAAGACCACCCAGGGCTGGGCTCGTAGCGTTAGCTTCTTTTGTGAGCCAGCTGTCTAGTTTTATTAAAGTTGTAAGTGCATGTGCAGTACCTACAGATGAAAAAAGGCTTGCTGAAGCTCTCTGAGCTTTATTCCAACATTCTGTGTTTGAGTTACAGGACTCTGAGAGCTGATGTATGTCTCGGTTTTGCCATATGGCTCTGTTGTGTGGTAAAATGTCAGGATGAAAGAACGTTAGTTGTCCGAAGTCACAAGGCCCTCCTAATGCTCTTCCCAGGATGCTCTTCCATGCTCGCTGCCCGCAGATCAAAACCAAATCCTCAGGTAAACCTACGGGATCTGTTCCGAGAGTGATTTGTGGTATTGCGCCACAGGGAGTGACTGGCACACATCCCTGTAGGGGACACATCAAACCCTAAACTATTTATATACCGACATGTTGTGAAATTTACATAAAAGCAAACCTGTAAGGCTCCCATGATGTCTTATTCCTGTGGTTCAAGGGACAATGCAGGAAAATCATTAAACTTATACAATTTATCACGGTACCATGTAGCTGTTTCCCACGCAGTCTGTCTCCAAGTTTCCTGACACCACAACAATGGCTGCATAACTCCTGGCTTGGTGCAATTGCTTCTGACAGTTTCATTATATAAGTTACCTAAATGTTGTTCTGTTGCTCGTACTCCTACTAAGCATGTATGAAAAGGATCTGTTGGTGTGGATAAAGAAGCACAGAGAATAGCTGCACGGGTTAAGTTCGCTAAGGTAAGCCATAAATTTTTTGCTGAATCAGGCCTCTGCTGAGGGGCCACCCAGAGACTCCAAGGAGGAGGCAACAAGGTCGTACACATCTTGACAGAATCCATTTCACTTGAGAACCTGCAGAGACACAAGCAGAGCCCCTTCCCCAGGTTACTAGATCAACAGATCCTGACCATTCGTTAGACACAGGCCTCTGAGTCAGAGAGGCTGGCTTAATGCTTCTGGAGAAGTGCCATGGATGAAGAAATTCCTTGACAAACATGGTTATCACAGATCAAATGCTCAATGAGCAGGAGGTTCCTGAAATGAACTGGAAATAACTTCTCAAGAGACATGGGTAACTTACTACTGCTGACAGAAAAATGATTGAATCTGCTTCTCCAGTGCCACTTTCATCTCCTGGTTCCTCATGCTGTAGATGACGGGGTTCACTGTTGGAGGCAACACTGAGTACAGAAAAGATACCACCAGGTCCAGGCTTGGGGAGGAGGTGGAGGGGGGCTTCAGGTAGGCAAACATGGAAGTGCTTATAAACAGGGAGACCACAACCAGGTGAGGGAGGCAGGTGGAAAAGGCTTTGTGTCGTCCCTGCTCAGAGGGGATCCTCAGCACGGCCCTGAAGATCTGCACATAGGACAGTATGATGAATAGAAAACACCCAAGTCCTAAAGAGACACTAAGCACCAGAAGCCCAGTTTCCCTGAAATAGGTGTCTGAACAGGAGAGCTTGAGGATGTGGGGGATTTCACAGAAGAACTGGTCCAGGGCATTGCCCTTGCAGAGTGGCAGTGAAAATGTATTGGCTGTGTGCAGCAGAGCATTGAGAAACCCAGTGGCCCAGGCAGCTGCTGCCATGTGGACACAAGCTCTGCTGCCCAGGAGGGTTCCGTAGTGCAGGGGTTTGCAGATGGCAACGTAGCGATCATAGGACATGATGGTGAGAAGAGAAAGCTCTGCTCCAAAGAAGAAGACAACCATTAAAACTTGGGCAGTGCATTCTTGATAGGAGATGGCTCTGGTGTCCCAGAGGGAATTGGCCATGGACTTGGGGACTGTGGTGGAAATGAAGCCCAGGTCGAGCATGGAGAGGTTGAGGAGGAAGAAGTACATGGGGGTGTGGAGGTGCTGGTCACAGGCTATGGTGGTGATGATGAGGCCGTTGCCCAGGAGGGCAGCCAGGTAGATGCCCAGGAAGAGCCAGAAGTGCAAGAGCTGCAGCTCCCATGTGTCTGCAAATGCCAGGAGGAGGAACTGGGTGATGGAGCTGCTGTTAGACATGTGCTGCCTCTGGGCATGAGGACAATGTCCTAGGAGAAAAAGACAATGACAAGCTACAAAAGAATTCTTGAGCAAAATCAAAGCCATTTCCCGTAGAAGCCCCACTGTCACACACAGACACTTTTCTTTTACCTGGAGACTGCCTTCAACTTTGTAGCTGGAGCCCTGGTTGGTGCTTGATAAGCATCTGATGAAGAACTGGCCCTCTACCTTGGGCTCCTGATAAGTCAGCCTGACTCTAAAGAAGTGAGCAGGGGAGGTGGCCAGTCCTGGTGTTCAACCTGGTCAAGTGCAAACCACTGCTAATGCAGACAGGCCTGTCAGCATCTGCAATCCCAGTGGGAAGAATCAGGAATGGTAAGGGCAGTTTCAGAGTTCTAGGATTTTATAGCTTCCACCCAATTTCACCTTGAGAGGGTTCTTGGGTGTCAGAAACCCTTAGCGTTTCTGCTACACTGGGGGAGAACAGCACGAGTTCTGTGATGCAAGAGGTTGTCTGTGGCGTAGTGCAGAGGGAGGGCAGCTGGTCTGTCCCTCTGTCTTGCTCCCAGCTGCCCTGGGTTGGCACCTTTCTGAGATGGCGGCTGATCACACTCCCATGTTGACCTGAAATGCCACCAGGCACTGCTGAGAGCAGAGGGATCCACCTCAGAGCATGACATGTCTCACCCTTTCCTAAGGTCTTAGCATCCCACGTTTAGCCCAGGACACACATGGCTCATCTCACAAACCCAACAGCATTTTCTCTGTCACAGTATCTCTGTGATTGTCCTTGGGGCTTTCAGATAACACAAGGATTCTGTGGGACACATTTTCACCCTGGAGTGAAGCTCACAGCTTGGAAGGATGCCTCAAGGAGACAGCCAAGAGTCCTAATGATGGCATTTGATTCGGAGAGATTCAGCTCATTCCCCAGCCCCACAGACTGCATTGCCCACAGCCCCACAGGGCAGAGCAAAGCTAGGACACGTGTTCCCAAGGACACACCTGCAGGAAAGGTCCCACAGGATCAGGCTGTGACTCTGCAGCTGAAACTTCCATCCCCAGAGAGCCTGACAGCAAGAACAAGATCACAGCAACAGTGACCCAGAGCAGGGGAGCAAGATGGAAAATGCGGTGAGGGCGGCTGTGAGAGAGGCCAGGGCAGAGGCAGCCGGGCACTCAGACAGCGTCACCCTTCCCCAGCTGTGCAGCCGCCTCCCAGACACCAACATTGCTGGGCAGTTGCTCTCAGCCCCTGTGCTCTGCAGAGGAACTGGAGCTCTGGCTGCACAGAAGCTGGTTCATGCCTTGGAGCCCCCGGCCCTGAGGGCAGAGGCTTTGCTGGGTGGGAGAGGGGGCGAGGGGGCTGCTCAGATGAGGGTTCTCCACTGAGGAGATCAAAGGGAGTTTTCAGAATTCTCCCTCCCCGTGGTGGACACTCCCTCGGGACACTCCTACCATATTTCTTGTGTTAGTTTCCTTTCCTTCCCATATCACAACCCTGCATTCTGGAGATTCTCACCCTGGCAGATTTTGTCTTGTGTCCTGTCTTTTCCCTGTCAGTGCTCACAGACCCCATCCCACTGTCTGTGCACTCACCCTGGCCCTACAGAAGCCTGCCTGTTTGCAGGGCACAGCCTGGGCACATACTCCTGTTTGCAGGTCGGAAAAAAGGACATGCCAGATGTTTTGCCTGATATCCAGCCAAGGTAATGCTGGTGTTTCCCACGGGCTGGGGACTGGCTGAAGGCACGTCAGGAGCCTCCTGGCAATCCTACTGATCACCCATAGTTACAGTTCAGGAGTCACAAGGACTTGTTTAAAATTAAGAACTCATTTTCCGTTTATGTCTTGCCATTTCCAAAGAGCAGGAAATCTAAAACACAGACTCAGGAAAGTTTCTTATATTGCTGTTAACCCTTTTCTTGACCTCCTTTATGAAACCTACTGTTGGAAATATTGTGGGAGTGAGCTGAAACTCTGAGCAGCCTGGACCGACACAATACCCCTCAAGAGCAGAAGGACCCTTCTATGAAGGCATCACTTCTTACACCCACAGCTTCTCCCCACAGCACCGTGGGGATCTCCCCGGGCAGGCTGAGTGCTGACCCTGGCAGGCGGCAGAGTCCCTGGCCAAGCACAGCCCCGGGGTGCAGGGACCCTGCTCTGCAGGACAGCCCTGGGTACCCCTGGGTGCACATTTACATTTAGAACCCACAGCCATCCTTGGGAGAAGGCAGCATTCACACCTTGTCCCTCTGACAGTGCAGGAGGCGATCCCTGCTCTGCAGCACATCCTTCGCCTCTGCATCAGAGTATCTCTGGGAGTTGTACTTACATCTCTTGCAGGCTCTGCAATGTGACAGTTTTCAGAAATTCTACCATGGTTTGCAAATGCAATGCCCTGCAGCCACAGACTTATTATCCGTGAAGATAAGTGAGCTCTCAGCGTTCTCCCACCCCAGACTGCATTTCCCCTCTCTCTGCCTGGCTCCTCTCCCCTCCGTGCTGCAGGCAGAGCCCTCAGCCCTGCTGCGCTGTGCAGAGGAGCTGCTCCTGGGCAGAGCTGTCTCTCTGCAGTGCTGCCTCTTGCCATGAGCTCCCTGTGTCCCAGGAGCCCAGCCCAGCTCAGCAGCACAGGAGCAGCCCAAGGTGGCACTTTCTCTGTCCCCTCTGTGCTCCCTCCAGGTGTCACTGGGGAGGAACCTGCCCTGAAACTGTCTGAAGTCATCACTGTTGTTTCCTCTCTCAGTTGGCCAGACACACATTTCTAGAAGTGTGATTTCCCCTCTCAGAGACAAAATCACCTCTAAATATCATCCTTTTTTATTTTATTGTTACATGGGACAGACAGACAGAGAAAGGGAGGGATCTCCTTTACCCCTGCTGAGGGAAGGAATTCAGCAGGGTCAACGGAGGAATCCCATCCTGCATTTCTATTCCCAGAATTTGAAGGAGACTCAGCTCCCTCCCATCTCTGTCACAAAGCCACAGGAGGTGGGATTCCTCTTTCCTCTTTTCAGGTGGGCATGAAATAGAGAAACAAAATAGGCATCTCAGCCTCTTTTCTCAACTCCAGTGCAAATTAATGGAAATGGAAGGCAGGAGTGAGATGTTCAGATGCAAATACCTGGTGACATTTGAGCGTCCAGACGTGGTGCAAGGTATGTTCAGGTAACTGCAAGCTATAATGGAGAAGTTCATAAAGACAGGGTAACATCTTAGGGATGATACATGTGAAGCTTGGAGTGAAATTCCTTTCACCAAGTGAAATGACAGCTGATGTCCCAATAAAGGCCAAAAGAACCATTTCCTAATCTTTATGTTCACGACCATTTATGAAGGTTTTCATATGAACGACTGCAGTCCTGTACCATCAGGACAACTCAGTCTCTCTCTTGTCCATCAGCTGAATTTACCAGCTCTCCAGTGACTACACTGGCATTTGTCCCATGTTCATCCCCACATTGCCTCACTGAATTCAGGGCAAATACTCGATTTCGTGTTCAAATCCAGGCCCATAGAGCTACATGAGATGCCAAGGCTAGCATGGACTACACAGGACGTCCAGGAAATCCATTCCCATTCAGGGCAGGTGTGTCACAACTGCCCAGACAGCACTGCAGAGTGGGATTTATTGTCTGTGTGCTGCTGGCTGATACAATCAGTGCAAGGCATCGGTCATCAGAGAGGCAAGGTCTGTCTCTTCTCTACCCAACAGCTGCAGGCATTGCACAAACAAGCAGCAGATCACACAGGAATCTCTGCACACTCTCCTGATGATACAGTCAATGAAAAGACCAAATACTTTCACAGTGTTCCTGGATCTATCTTGTCTGCAAGGTCAGTATCCTCAAGTACAGTGATGGTTCATATCAAAACTCAGTTGAAACTCAAAGAGGAATTCCAGGGCACCCAGATAAGCTGTTGCTTCCTCAACAACAGCTAAAGAAGAACCCTAAATTCTGTGAGACCACTACTGAATTTAGTAAGACTAGGTGTAGGTAAATCTAAGGTACTTCATGTCTTTGCCTCAGTTACCACCAGCAAGGTCTTCCAGGTCTTTGTGCTTTCAGGCAGGACTCTGGAGTAGAACAACCAGTGGTGGGTGGGGATAAAGCCAGGGGTTACATAACCAAACTGCACCCTTACCAGACCCCAGGACCAGAGGGTTTGCATCCAAGAGTGCTGAGAGAATGTTTTTCCCCAGGAGGTGCTGATCTGTTATGATCCCCGTATGAAAGGCTCTCAGACTCTGTGAGGTATTTAAAATGTTGTACTTCAGATCTAGCACTATAAGAGGAGTCATAAAGACAATCTCGTGTCCCTTTAGATGGTGGGAACCCCAGGTGGTGTGGCATTGAGTGAGCTTCCAAGCCAAACACTCCATCATGGTGCAACAGCTGAGAGAGGTATTGTGGCCGAAATGTGTATTGCCAGGACCTGTCCTTTGTCCTGTCACAGCACTGTGACATTCTTGGATTAAATGAGGTGTGGTGGGACAGCTGGTTCTTCTGGGGTGCTGCAATGGACGGATACAGGCAAGGAGGATGAGGACGGGGGATGCCCCTGTGTGAACAAGAATTTCAGATATATGGAGCTTCTCAATGAGATTGGCAACAAGTTGAGTTAGCTTGTGTGAGTGTGGAGGAGAGGAGAAGTCAGTAAGGGTGACATGGGATTTCACAGAAGAACTGGTCCACAGCATTGCCTTTGCAGAGCGGCAGTGAAAATATATTGGCCGTGTGCAGCAGAGCATTGAGAAACCCAGTGGCCCAGGCAGCTGCTGCCATGTGGACACAAGCTCTGCTGCCCTGGAGGGTCCTGTAGTGCAGGGGTTTGCAGATGGAAACGTAGCGGTCATAGGCCATCACAGTCAGAACTGCATACTCTGTGCAAAGCACAAAGAAAAACACAAAGCTGTGCAGCACATCCTACATAGGAAATGGTCCTGGCCAGAGGAACACTGGTTTCCACTTGTGAGAATGGAGAGATTTTCAGCAGTGTTCCTCCCATTTCACTGTCTTACAGAGAAGAGCTGCGGGGATTTTGTTTTCTTTCTTCTGTTCTACGTGACCCACCACATCTGAGGAGGGTTTTTAGGGCAGAAATGCTTGGTATTTCTGCTGCATTCCAAGTGAAACCTTGTAGGTGCTGACAGGCAAAGGGGCTGTCAGATTCAAACTCAAAAGTTTCTTGTAATGTTAATGGGTCCCACTGAGGAACACTGCTGAGGAACTGTCCCCAGGGTCTGGGTAGAGCAGAAAACTGGAGGCAGAGATGACAGTCCGGAAAAGCAAAGTCAAAGTGGCTCTGCCGCTGAGTAAACCTGGATGTGTGTCATTAATCAAAGCCCCAAGCCCTGACCCCCAGCCCCTGGGAAGGCAGATCCTGTCCCTCACATGTTGCCCAGGGCTCTTCCTGGGACAGTGGGATGTGGGGCTGTGCAAGGCCAAGGACAGGACTATGGTCCGACTACTACCAGGTTCCTGGGAGGGGACAAAGAGGCCATGAGGCCCCTGTGCTGTAAGGACAAGGTGTCTGCTCGCAGGAATCAGAGGTGGAAGCAACAACTGTAGATAAGGGGAGAAGGAGCCCATATCTGATGGGGGCTTTCAGTCTTTTGACATCCCTTGATCATCTCCACAACAGCCTGCCCTATGCTGTGGCATCCCCTGCACCGCTTTCCCTGCTGGCTGGAGACATCCACCCTGCTACCCCACCTTGGTCTTGTCTGAGCATCTTCCTTCCTTTGCTGATATGTCTCCATCCTCTCCAACTGTTCCTTGAAGCACAAAGCCTTGGGCTGATGCAGACTCCCTCTGGGCGACCTGCTCCAGCACAGCACTGCCCTTCCAGTCACATTCCTTTCTCTCCATGGCCAGCCTGGACCTCCCCAGCTGCACTTTGTGGCATTATTTCTTTATCAAGCTCTTTCCCACTATGAAGAAAACCTCCACCATCTCTGAAACCACCCTTCAAGCACTCTCAGTCTACTCCTACACTGCTGCAGCCTCCCCAGCGCTGCTCAGCCAAAGCAGCCCAGGTCCCTCAGCATCCCACACTATGTGTACTATGTCCCAAACCCCACCTTGGCAGAGCCCTGCACTCTCCAGTTTCTCCATACTTGTCCAAACTGGGAAGCTGCACACTGGCAGACACCCATGTGTGTGGGGTCACACCAGTGCTGAACCAAATGAGATGAGAACTCCAGGTGTCTGGGTCCCCATGCTCCTCCTCATGCAGCCCCGTATGCAGCTGCCTTGCTCATGGTGAGTGCACCACAGCCTTGTGTGGTGGCCCTTGTAGTGCCCAGGTCCTTCTCCTCAGGGTCACTGCTCAACATGTCAGGTCCTGGTCTGGATGGGGTTGTTCTCTTATCCCAACACAGAACTTGCCACTTCTCGTAGTAATTCTACAGACCTTTCTGACAGGGAAATCCCAGATTTTCGCAATGTCTGGACTCTCCCTGGAGTGAAGCTCCATTTGATCAGCTGTTAATGTTTGCATGCAGATGGCTTATCGTTATGTCATCCTGTCTCTCCCAAGAGAGCAGCACGAGGATGTGGAGGTGTTTCGTTAGAAGGAGATATATTGTTGAATTAGTCAGGCCCAAAGGAATCTCAAGGCCACTTCAAGAAGCTGAGAACAGAATCTGCTGTGAGAAAGAGGGGCGTTTCTTCATTAACAGGGCCTCAGCATGGCGTGAGTCGTCGGACCTATCATCAGTGGGGCTCCAGCGTGTGGACTGCCCATGATGTTCATTTAGCGAATCCATGCTTGGAGCGTGGATTCATGACTAGAGAATAGTTGCGTATATAAGGAGACATGTTTCTGTAATAAATGGCTTTGGCGTGATTCACATTGAATCGGAGTGCTGAGTCCTTTATCGTTCCAACACGAGGAGTTATAGGACGCTATGAATACCACCTCCTGGAGAAACTGTGGGGTCTTGTGGGTCTGGTTCTCATAATACCAGAGGTCTGGAGTCAGAGGGGAAGCTTCCCTTCATGTGGGAGAGCAGCAGGAATGTGTGGAGCTCTGTCTGGGGACAGATAATATGAGCTGAAAGCTGAGGAGACAGCATGAGAGGGCAGAACAACATGGGCAATGTTGTGGTGGGTGGACATCAGCTTCTGCCTCACTGATCAGGAAGAGGAACTAGATGAGCCCTCCTTCAGACAAATGAAAGAAGTCTCATGTTTCCAGGGCTCTGTCCTCATGGCAGACCTAAGATATCCCAATACCTGCAAGGTACCAGCCATCCAGGAGGGGTTTGGACTTCATTGGTGACAACTTCCTGATGTGATTGACTGAAGACTCAATGAGATGAGGTGCCCTGTGGGCACTTACAAGCCGGAAAGAGTTGGTCAGGGATGCAACAGTCAGAGACAAGAAAGTAGAGCTGAGGCTCCTGGAAGATGGTAACAAGGCAAAGAGCAGGATTTCAGGAGAGCAAGCTTTGGTCTGCTGAGGGACCTCCTTGGGTCCTATGGGATATGACCTTGGTGTCTACAGCATTTTGTCTCTCACATTTCCTCCCTCCTCTCTCCCACCTGCTGTTGTGCAGCGTTTTTTACCCTTTCTCAAATACAATATCCCAGAGGTGCTGCCAACATCACTGAGTGGCTCAGATTTGGCAAGGACTGGATCCATCTTGGAGCCAACTGGAATCGGTTCTGTCTGATGTCATTCAAAGTCCTGTTGTCTTCTCAGACAGGCGACGACTGTAGCACACCCACGCTCACCCCCAGTTCCAAGTCAGTGTAAATCCAGCACAGGGTGACAACGTGTTGGATGTTACAAACTACTGGATCATGGAGAACAAATGGAAACGATCTTCTGTCAGTAACCTGAGGATGTCTCCAGTCAATTAGCAGGTTCCTATGGGGAACTGTAATCGCTCTGACATTCACTGGCCAGGTAAAGCAGCAGGTGCCAAGAGTCCAGAGGATCTTGATCCAACTTCTTAACATGACTGCCTGGTTCCAACTGACTTCCCCAGATCCAACCTCAACCTCCCCTGGCGCAACTTGAGGCCCTTTCCTCTGCTCCTGGCGCTTGTTCCTGGGGAGCAGAGCCCGACCCCCCTGGCTCCAAGCTCCTTTCAGGCAGTTCAGAGATCAGAAGGTCTCCCCTCAGCTCCTGTTCTCCAGCTGAACCCCCAGGTCCCTCAGCCGCTCCCATCACACTTGTGCTCCAGCTTGGTGAGGCCAAGTCCCAGGTGGCCGGTGAGGGAACAGGTGGCATTAGGGAGGGGTGAGGGGCAGTCATCCATACAACGTCCAGCCTCACAGGACTGTTCTCCTGCCTGTCCAGATGTCTCCAGGAGACCCCCTGGATCAATATTCATTATAGAATGCTGCTATCACTTCTTGTATACACTGAAAAATGACAGAAAACAACTTGGAAAGGAAAACGCCTCCTTTATGAAATCTTGTTTGAAATCTTCTCCATGAAGTATCTGACGGAAAGCTCTCCCAGGGGTTGTCCAAGTGCTGAGGACTCTCTCAGCCGCTCCTCCCAGCAGAGCTGCTCCAGCCTCAGATCCTTCCTGTGGCTCCTCTGGCTGCTCCCGCTGTCCCGCCAGCCCAGCCGGTTACCGAGGGAACGCTCCAGTTTCTTGCCCGGTGTCCCGGAGGCAGCGCCCGGCCCCACAGGGACCCAGCGAGGGGCCAGGGCGGGCACAGGAACCGGCAGCAGCAGGTGAGGACGTGCATGGTGGTCCCCTCTGCTCTCCTTCCCTGGGGGGCTGCCCTGCAGTTATTGACAGAAAGAAAAACTTGGTGGTCTCTCCCCACCCGCCTCCTGCTTAGCAAGGTTTCAACATCATTCCTGCACACTCCAACACAAGCCCCGGCTCCGGAGGCACGAGGCACCTTCTGAAGTCAATGGGCAGAAGCTCAGACTCACCTATGTGTCGGAAAGCGCCAGCTTCTTGGCCGGTGGTGGTGACATGGTGCTGCTGGGCTGCGGAGCAGCACTGCACGACAAGAAGGCTTTCAGCTTGGCCAGCACCAGGCTGGCAGGAGCCCTGCTGCGAGGGTCCCTTCCCGGTGTCCCAGTGTTCTCCCCGCTGCCCCAGGGCTCCTGGCCGGGGATGGGCTCCGGCAGCCTGGGGGAGGCGGGCAGGGGCTCAGGCTCCCAGCAGCGCTTCCGAGGAACCTGCGCTTTGGCCCCACTGGTGTTACTGGGGCTGCAAAATCCTGGAGCCGCTCTGGGCGCGGGTGGCAGCTGCGAGGAGAGCGGCTTCTTGGGCCTCTGGGCTGTGTCACCGGGAAACGCTGCAGCCGCGTTTGTGGCTTTCCGGGCCAGCTTGGGTGACGGTGACCCAGAAGTCAGCTTGGCGTGGCCAGGCAGGCTGGAGGCAGCTTTGGAAATGGGAGCTTCTGAGCTCTTCCCGGGGCTGGGGATCCTGGGGAAGGCAGAGCAGGGCACATGTTAACTGCCAGTGTTTGAGTGACTGCAACACTCTCGTCAAAGTTGCACACAAGAACCAGGAGCCAGAAGCTCCGAGGAAGTGAGGAGCTCTGGAGGTGCAGCAAAACCACGACAAGGGGCTGGAGCTCTCCCTGCCACCCTCCCCTGAACCAGCACATGCATGTGGGCACTGGGGCTACCTGGGCCAAGCTCCTTCCCACACCCAGGCACGTGGCCCCAGACCTGTCCCACATGCTGAGCAGGGGCAGAGGGGCTGGGGACACAGGGCACGCTCACCTGAGGTAGAACAGCACATACGCCTGCTGCTTAAGGACCACTTTGATGTTACTGGGGCGGACCACGTTGTCATTCATTTGGTACCACTGCCCGTCGCTGGCCTGCGGAGGGAGAGAGAACGGGGTTGGGACGCTCTGGCCTGAGGAGCAGCAGGAACAGCGCTCGTTGGCAGAGCTCCGCTCCCCAAAAGCCCCATGGGGGCCCGGGCAGGTGAGGGGTCTCTGAGAGAGCAGAACTCCACACTTCCTGTGACGGAGCACAGCCCGTACCCCCCAGTGCTCCACACCACGCGCGTCTGCTGAGCACCCTCCTGTCTGCGCATTACACGGACCCTCGAGCACCCGCCGGGCCCCAGCACAGAGAGGTGCCAAGAGAGCTCCCTGGGCTCACCTTCACGTAGCAGTAGTAGTGTCCTGAGTGGCTGCTGTACCCCGAGTGCACCAGCACCGCGTAGAGCCCGTACATGACCGGATCCCCGCTGGTCTGGGACATGTACGGGCGGACGTTCAGGAGCTCAGGGTAGCCCACGTCCTGCGGAGAGAGGATGTCACAGGAGCCGGCACAGCAGATGGCAAGAGCAGCTCAGCTGTCCTACAAGTCCCGTCTCGCGAGGGAGGGGGAACCCGCTCTCCCCAGGCAGAGCCCACGGTGAGGAAGATGCCGGGATGAGCCAAACTCCCACAGCGGCGCACAGCTGGGGAAGGGCTGCAGGGCTGCGGTAGAGCTCGCACCGCGCACAGAACCACCTCCCACCCTGCTCGGCGCAGCAGGGCCTCAGGACAGGACACAGCCCCGCTCTGGATTGCCGAGCACTCACCTTTGTGATCTTGCCTCCAGTGAAGTCGGCAAAACGCTTCAGAGCAAGCGTGAGAACCTTGGGCGCTCGGTGGATGGTGAAGCGTTTGGTTGCCGACACTTTCTTCTTGCATCTGCACAGGGAGAGCTTGAGCTATTCACGCTGTTCCACCACCCAGGTGCTTGTCAGCCCTGGCCAAGCCACAGACCCCACGGAAATGACCCTGCTGAGAGCAGGTACCGCTCCAGGGCACCTCCTCATGGCCAGGTCTGCTGGCTCAGGTCCCCGTCACAAGAGGAGCGAGATGAAGAGACAGGCTTCATCGCAGGCTTCACAGCCACATAACTCATGATTTAGAGGTGGAGCAGGTAGAGAAGCCCTCGTGTACTGCAGCTGCCCTCCTGCTTCCCACCAGCACACCCGCGGCCCCTTCCCGCCCCAGCCCCGCACACTCACTTGTCACACAGGTAGGCGTTCTCTCCGCCCAGCAGGTCTGGCTTCACAAACAGCTCCAGTGCCTGCTCTACGTTTGCGGCTTGCTGCCAGGACAGAGGAGAGGTCAGGGCCAGGCAGAGGAGGCAGCGCAACAACAGAAGCTGATTCCCTCTTGCCTGCACCGTGCCCGACACTGGCAGGTTAAACAGCCTCGAGCAGTAGCGGTGCAGCTGCAGGAACATCCCCTGCAGAGCAGAGCTCCTCCCCACCTGACCCTGCCCCGGTACCGTGATCTCCACCGGCAGGTCCAGACAGGGGTCAAATGTGTCCGAGACTCCTTTGCACATCGAGCACTTCACTGCAAGAGAAAGAGCAGTGAGCACACCCTGGCACAACACGGCACCACCACCCCCCAGCACAGCGCGGGCAGCTGCCGGCTTCCCCCTCTCCGGGTTTGGGCTCTGGGACGGCAGCACCAGCATTCGCAGTCTGGCAATTCCGCTGCGTGCTGGGACAACAAGTGTTGCTGGACAGCTGGCAGCGTGGGTTCCTTTGCTGGTGGCAATGAGCTGGGGACCCACAGCCAGCAGCTTCGGGACCCACAGATACCAAAAGACTGACCAGATGCAGCTCTGGATAATTTGCACATGCTTAGTGATTTTCCCAAGTTACTGCGAGGCTCTTGGGGAAACAGCAGCCCTGAGAGTCACAGGCCCAGGCCCTGGCAGCCAGCACTCACCACGGGACCGCAGGTAACCGCCAAAGATCTGGTGGATCAGGGTAGTGGTCTGGGTCTGGCGATCCAACCTAGAGACGGCAGCTCGGATCACACACCGCCCGCCCCAACAGCCACCCTCACGGGCCAGCGCTGCGTCCTCGGGATCCAAACCCAGCCCGGTCACAGGATTTGGGGACAGAACCGCAGCTGTGCTGGGGTGGAGGTGTCAGGAGAAGGCAGACAGCAGCCCAGAGCTGTGTCACAGAGGGGCAGAGAGCTGGGCCATGTGCCCCAGACCCTGGAGTCAGCACCTCCGTCATGAGCCCAGCCCGGGGGACACGTTCACCCCACAGTCCCCTCCCGCGGGCACAGGGGACCAGCAGACAAGGGCAGTGACGGCCACCAGAGGCCCCACATACTCGGTGCAGTCGGGCAGGCAGGCCTTCTGCATGGCGTCGATGGTGAAACGGAGGAACTCGTGCGCGTCCTCTTGCCTGCCCAAGCGGATGTGCAGGGCGATCTCTGCAGGACAGGGAGGGATCAGCCGCAGCACGCGCTGCAACAGATGCAGGTCCTCCCCCCTCCCTTGGGGCAGGGGCTGCGGGGTTTGAGCTCCCTCAGCCCAAACCAGACGTCAGACTCATGTCGGCTGTGGGGGAAGCCCCACACGGCCCTCAAAGGCCCTGGTGGGCTCAGTGAGTCATCTCAGAAGAACCTCTGCCAAGACCTGCCCTGATCTCAAAGGTTCTGCTCCTGCAATAGTCTCTGTCCTCCTGCACGGCTACAGGAGGGGACGCGAGGGCAGCCATCCTTACTCTTGAGGTCTCGGACAAAGGACGCTGGCTTTATCACGCTGCCGCTGTTCGCCAATGCCTGCGTGACGTGGTTCTGCATGACGCACGTCATGCAGAAGCCACTTTGGTGACCTGGAGTGGGAGAGGAGAAGACGGGACACTGAGGACAAACCCAGGAGAGATGGAGGCAGTACAGGGGGCAGGGAATCTCTGGTCCAGCATGACTCAGTTTTCCTACAAGCTCTGCGCTGCAACAGAGCTCTGGGGCACCCCAGGGTCACAAGGACCAGCACACACCACCCCGGCTGGCGCAGCCCCAGTCACAGCACCAGTCGCTGCAACCCCCCAGATGGGACAGCATCCACGTGAAGGGGAAACAGGACACAGGGACTCGATGAGGAGCCCACAGGTCAGCCCTGAGGGCCCCATCCCACCGGAGCTGTACGGACAGGGCTGTGAGCCCCATGTGCTCCGCTCGGTCACGGCTCGGAGCAGAGCCCCCCACCAGATTCCCCTTCAAAGCCACCCGTGAACAGCACCTGCAGCCTGTACCCAGCCTCGTGCCCTGCGCTCACACGGTCCACACAGGCAGGGGCTGTTTGGGACCCCCCTGCTCAGCCCCAGGAACCAGCAGACCCTCATGGGCCCATCTTAGTCCTGGCTGTGTCCAGCACAGAGAAAGCCTCTCAGATGCAGGATGCAGAGCTCGGGAACACTGCTACGGCCAGGAAAAGTGGATGCTCCCGTACGCAGGAATGTCCTCTCCATGGAGAAACGGGCAGAGCCGTGCGCAGGGTGCTGAGCGCAGCCCCGGGACAGGCGGGCGCTCCCCTCCCCACTCACAGGTGCGGCTGTGCTCCTTGGACAGCAGGTAGTTGGCGAGCGGTGGCGTGTACGTGAGGCACTGCAGGGTGGCGTTGAGGAAACAGGTGTTTCCCAGGTTGAGCAGCCCGGCGCCGATGCGCTGGACACGCTGCCACTTCATGGCGAGGCGCTCTGCGGGGAACAGCCCCTTCTGGGGCGCAGGGACGCCATCCCCATGGCGCCCCGGGGTCCGGACGCCACCTGCGGGGAGAGAGAGGCGGGTGAGCCGCGGGCTGCGCAGCGCAGGGAGAGCCCCCCGGCCCTCTGCACCCACCCTGCTTGCCCGGCTGTCCCTCCTCAGCGCCGCGGGGGTGCTCGGCGGGCTCGGTGCGGGGGTTGAGCAGCAGGTACTTGGCCCGCAGCAGCTCCGGCTGGCCGGAGAAGCCGTGGCTGGCGGGCTGGAACTCGATCTTGCGCTTCAGCACCTTCTTGGCCGAGGTGCTCAGCAGCCGGCCCAGCGCCCCGGCCTCGCCTGCGTCCCGCCGCGCGTTCAGCAGCTCCCTCGGCTTCGCCGTGCCCGCCATGGCGTGTCACCGCACGTGCCAGCGCCTCAAGGTCACACTGGTCGCTCCCTCTCCAGCACCACGCACGCTTCCCGCGCCTCCTCCTTAAGTCCCGCCCTTCGCTGCGGTCGCTCGCGCTCGGCTCGGCCCACTGACTCCTCCCCTCGCCTTCGCCGTCCGCTCCGCTCCGCGTCCAGAACAGGACTGAGCTGCGCCTGCGCGTCCCCGGCAACGCCAGGGGTGGAGCCTGCCGGGTCGGGGCTTGTTGTGACGTCATCGCGCTCCGACCACGCCCTGGCGCCTCCCGCACGAGCGCTGGGCTGCTCGGTGCTCCCGCCCCTGGGGGTGCCCGCGACCCCCGGCCCGGCACCGCTGGAACTCTTCACTTGCTTGAGGCAGTGGCCCAGAATCATCAAATGGTTACACACGGTAGTTTCAGCGCAGGGGAACCTTGAAGCAGTGGTGGATTTGGCCAACAAAAGCCTCTGCAGGTCTTACAAGGCCAAGACGCAAGGTGTGCGCTGGGGGCAGAGCAAACCTGGTGTCCCGGGACAGGCTGGGATGTGACCGGCTGAGCAGTCCTGAGGAGAAGGGCGAGGGAGTTATGATGGGTTTATGTATACTTACTAGAAGTCTACTAGTATTTTGTTATTTTATTAAACTGTGTTTCTCTCAATCCAAATTTCTCCCTTCACTTTCGATTCTTTCCCCTATTGGGAGGAGAAGGGTTAGTGGGTGAGTGATCAGCTGCCATGGTTGAGATGCCAACCTGGGTTAAACCACGACACGGTTGAAGGTCCAGAGGAACATCTGTCATGGTGGGGTCAGGGGCACATGGGCTTTGTGGAGCAGCTCAGTCAATTGGGCCTCTTCAGTCTGCTGAAGGGGGGGCACAGGGCACTGGAAAAGCAGCGACTCCTGCCTGGGGAGATGAGGGGGAGGCAAACCCTTCTGCAGTGGCAGCTGGTGGCACAGAGGCAACAGCCACCAACACCCTCCAGGGAGCTTTGAACGGAGCATTAGGAAAAACTGACCAGGCGGGTGGTGCTGCCCTGCAGCAGGACACCCGGGGCCTCTCGGTGATCTCTGCCTTTGGAGGTTTTCAGCTCACCAAAATGTCACCCAGCCTCACCCTGGGGTGGGTGATACCCTACCAGAGACTGCCCCATCGGTCCCTTTCCCAAAGCCCCTTCCATGCCCCTGGAAACAGCTGTAGCTGAGGGTCTCTGCAGCAGAGGTCCATGGGACAAGTCAGGGTGACATTGTCCTGTGCTTAGGAGGTCTCCAGTCCCACCTTGATTCACCTTGATGTTTCCTGGCCAGTGTCGTTACCCCTCTGGTGCTTTAGGCTATGAAGAGAATCAAAACGAGGTGACTGTCATTTCCGTGCTGGAATGCAGGGCAGGAGATCAGAGCTGCCGGGATCCCTGCTGCACAGTTCGGCCTTCAGAGACTCCGTCAGGGCACTCCAGGGCTCAGGAGCAGCGGGTACCAGCCACAGCACCACATTCTAATTCTGCCTGCCTTTGTGCATTTTCAGAAATCTGGTATCTGTACCTTGGCCTCCTTTGGCTAAAAGAGAAACAACCACCATATTCTACCCCTCAGCCTCTTACCAAAACCAGAGAGAAAATATATTGATCAGACATCATAAAAAGGCAATTCTGTCTGAGAGGTGTAATCTTTAAATATCATTTAAATATAATTTAAACAAAGGAATAGCCCTGAGACCAAAACCGCCACTCTAAGAACCTCATGCCAGAGGCTAACTACTGAAGAATTATGCCTGCTTTGGCAAGTAAGGACCTGAAAAAGCTTCAGTTTTTCTCCTGAAGAACAAGGAGTTCCCTTACAGCACGGTCCTCTTTCTGTTATTAGTGACAGTGGCACTAATTCCAAAACACACTTGAGAGCTGCTCTATTTTTCCTTGTGTCCAAAGCTCAACCCGCTCATCCCTGGGAAGGACTCCTGCCAATCTCTGCAAAGCACATCTCTCCAACCTTGTGTCACCCCCAGGTTTCTGTTCAGCCCAGGACACTTCTCCCCATCCCTTCAGCACACTGCCAGCTCTCAGGTTTTCAGCTGCGTGGAGCCAGGCCGCTCCCTTCAAAGTCTTCCCTACAGAAGTCTTCTCTACGTGCTGATTCCAACTATATCGCCTCATGTGATGTACGGCTCCACGCTCCTTCTGCAGAGCTGCATGGACTGGGCAGTCTTCCTCTTTCTTTCATGGTTATTCACCTCTGCTTGGCAGCTCACGGAGAGGCCGGCTGCCCCGGCCCTGGGCCCTCGGGCTGGGGGGGCTCTGGGGGCCGCCCCCCAACATCCCCGTCCTGCTCCAGCAGCAACTCAAGGCAACACAGACACGCACCCTGGCCCGGGGGACAGCACAGGGTGGGCACCGGAGAGCACAGCCTGGGGACCCGTGGGCCCCACGACCCAGGCCCGGCGGGAGGCGGAGCCGCCCCCGGCCCACGATGCCCCCGCCCCGGCCTCTCCATGAGCTGCCGCCGCCCGGCCCGGGGCTGAGTGCAGCCGCTCCCTGACAGTCTGAGCCCTGCAGCGGCACTGACCAATCCCAGCCCAGGGCTGCGCCGCTGCCGGCGCTCATTGGCTGCTGCTGGGCCGCGGGGCGGGCCGTGGGCGGGGTTTGGAGCCCAGCAGCAGCTGCGGTTCTGCCGCCTCAAGGAACTCGGTGCCGGCCCCGGCGCTGCCGTGTCCGTGGGACGGGGCTGGAGCCCCCGCGGCCTCGCCAGGGCCCAGCACAGCCCTGGGGAGGGGGCCGGGCTGCGGCCGGAGCTGGCCCGGGCACCCCTGGACAGGCACCCGGCTGCCCAACGTACCGTGACCCCCCGCGGCGCTTTTGGTGATCGAATCGGTGTCAGCGCGTCGTCAGTAATGAATTGCCTTTGGATAATTACAATTAGTATTAACTTTCGCTCGATGAGGTTTGCTTATTTTATTAGTCTTTTGCGATGCCCTGCACTAGTGTTATTGCCATCCCATTCATCCATTGTCCCATATTGTTCATTATTTTCATTTCTTGTCAATGTTTGTTTACTGCTGTAATGCTTTGTTCTCATTCGAGAGCAAAGTCTTAGTTAATTACTGTTAATCATGCACGTGTTCCGTATGATGGTTCCGTTCCCCACCCAGAGCTCATTCTCAGGAAAGTAATTCATTGTTAACATGACCTCCTGTGGAATAACTACTGAGAGGGCAAATTACTGAAACTGAATACCAAGGATACACTTACTGAGAATAAAGCTATATCCACATCTTCAGAATATAAGGTAGCTGCGCAGAGGGGAAGAAATCTGCTCCCTATGCTTCCACCTACATGAAACAACACAAATCAACCTTCACAAAATGGCATAAAAGCTAAACTAACGAACCTAAACCAAGATAACCCAACAAAGCTAAACCAAGCAACCTAAGCCAACCTCAACTCAACTTCACCAACCTTCAGCAACAGAAACCAACAAACCTGAAATGGGCTACAAACAGACAGCCTACAAATCGCCCATAAAGTAACTAATTCAGCATAAAACAGTCAACCCAAAATTCACCCCTCAAACCACCAGCCTTAAAAAACACCCAAAACTAACTAATATAAACCGAGCTAAAACAAACTTAAATGAGCATTCAAACAGGGTAGAAACAAACAAGGTAGAAACGCAAAAGCTGACGAAAAAAGCATGTAGAAACAAAGCAGCTACAAACTGAGAAGCTACCAACAAAGAAGCTGGAAAATAGGAAAGCTTATAAAAAACCTAGAAGAGTGTTAAAAAAAGGCTCCAAAACCAACCGACTCTAAACAAGAAACCTCAAGCAGCCAACCAGCCTCAGACAACCTAAACCAAATGACCTAAACCAACCTCAGACAAATAACCAACCTAAACCAAAACAGCCAGAACCAACCAACCTGAAAGAGCCACCGTAAACCAACCAAACTAAACCAACAAACCCAAAACAACCTACAAAGAACCTATAAACCATGTGAATGGCAAAGGAAGTGTCAGGGACGTCCAGCAGCTGTGCCCAGCACCTGGCCACTAAGGGCAGGGACAGTCCCCTGGGCCTCGTGGGCACGGAGACCCTTGGGGACAGCACCCCAAGGGCTCCTCCAAAGGGTGCTGGGGAGAGGGGCGGTGGGGGGGCTGCACCTGGGGGCCACGTCACCCCCATGTCACAGGGCCAGCACCCAGCATCGCAGCAGTCACAATGCCCCAGGGCAGGAGAAACAGCAGCGTCCTCCCGTGCCCACGGCCAGAGCTGGCCCGGGGCAGCCCCAAGGCATCCCAGAGAAGCCCTGGAGGAGCTGATGTGGATGGATTCTGAGTGATCACTGAGGTTCATGCAACGCATTCCTTCGAACTCCTGACAGCCGTGACCTTGAGCTAATAAGAAGAAATCAATGGCAGCTCTGTTTTGCAGCGAAGCATGTCTTGCAGCACTGACATCTGTTAAAAGACCACCCAGGGCTGGGCTCGTAGCGTTAGCTTCTTTTGTGAGCCAGCTGTCTAGTTTTATTAAAGTTGTAAGTGCATGTGCAGTACCTACAGATGAAAAAAGGCTTGCTGAAGCTCTCTGAGCTTTATTCCAACATTCTGTGTTTGAGTTACAGGACTCTGAGAGCTGATGTATGTCTCGGTTTTGCCATATGGCTCTGTTGTGTGGTAAAATGTCAGGATGAAAGAACGTTAGTTGTCCGAAGTCACAAGGCCCTCCTAATGCTCTTCCCAGGATGCTCTTCCATGCTCGCTGCCCGCAGATCAAAACCAAATCCTCAGGTAAACCTACGGGATCTGTTCCAAGAGTGATTTGTGGTATTGCGCCACAGGGAGTGACTGGCACACATCCCTGTAGGGGACACATCAAACCCTAAACTATTTATATACCGACATGTTGTGAAATTTACATAAAAGCAAACCTGTAAGGCTCCCATGATGTCTTATTCCTGTGGTTCAAGGGGCAGTGCAGGAAAATCATTAAACTTATACAATTTATCACGGTACCATGTAGCTGTTTCCCACGCAGTCTGTCTCCAAGTTTCCTGACACCACAACAATGGCTGCATAACTCCTGGCTTGGTGCAATTGCTTCTGACAGTTTCATTATATAAGTTACCTAAATGTTGTTCTGTTGCTCGTACTCCTACTAAGCATGTATGAAAAGGATCTGTTGGTGTGGATAAAGAAGCACAGAGAATAGCTGCACGGGTTAAGTTCGCTAAGGTAAGCCATAAATTTTTTGCTGAATCAGGCCTCTGCCGAGGGGCCACCCAGAGACTCCAAGGAGGAGGCAACAAGGTCGTACACATCTTGACGGAATCCATTTCACTTGAGAACCTGCAGAGACACAAGCAGAGCCCCTTCCCCAGGTTACTAGATCAACAGATCCTGACCATTCGTTAGACACAGGCCTCTGAGTCAGAGAGGCTGGCTTAATGCTTCTGGAGAAGTGCCATGGATGAAGAAATTCCTTGACAAACATGGTTATCACAGATCAAATGCTCAATGAGCAGGAGGTTCCTGAAATGAACTGGAAATAACTTCTCAAGAGACATGGGTAACTTACTACTGCTGACAGAAAAATGATTGAATCTGCTTCTCCAGTGCCACTTTCATCTCCTGGTTCCTCATGCTGTAGATGACGGGGTTCACTGTTGGAGGCAACACTGAGTACAGAAAAGATACCACCAGGTCCAGGCTTGGGGAGGAGGTGGAGGGGGGCTTCAGGTAGGCAAACATGGAAGTGCTTATAAACAGGGAGACCACAACCAGGTGAGGGAGGCAGGTGGAAAAGGCTTTGTGTCGTCCCTGCTCAGAGGGGATCCTCAGCACGGCCCTGAAGATCTGCACATAGGACAGTATGATGAATAGAAAACACCCAAGTCCTAAAGAGACACTAAGCACCAGAAGCCCAGTTTCCCTGAAATAGGTGTCTGAACAGGAGAGCTTGAGGATGTGGGGGATTTCACAGAAGAACTGGTCCAGGGCATTGCCCTTGCAGAGTGGCAGTGAAAATGTATTGGCTGTGTGCAGCAGAGCATTGAGAAACCCAGTGGCCCAGGCAGCTGCTGCCATGTGGACACAAGCTCTGCTGCCCAGGAGGGTTCCGTAGTGCAGGGGTTTGCAGATGGCAACGTAGCGATCATAGGACATGATGGTGAGAAGAGAAAGCTCTGCTCCAAAGAAGAAGACAACCATTAAAACTTGGGCAGTGCATTCTTGATAGATGGCTCTGGTGTCCCAGAGGGAATTGGCCATGGACTTGGGGACTGTGGTGGAAATGAAGCCCAGGTCGAGCATGGAGAGGTTGAGGAGGAAGAAGTACATGGGGGTGTGGAGGTGCTGGTCACAGGCTATGGTGGTGATGATGAGGCCGTTGCCCAGGAGGGCAGCCAGGTAGATGCCCAGGAAGAGCCAGAAGTGCAAGAGCTGCAGCTCCCATGTGTCTGCAAATGCCAGGAGGAGGAACTGGGTGATGGAGCTGCTGTTAGACATGTGCTGCCTCTGGGCATGAGGACAATGTCCTAGGAGAAAAAGACAATGACAAGCTACAAAAGAATTCTTGAGCAAAATCAAAGCCATTTCCCGTAGAAGCCCCACTGTCACACACAGACACTTTTCTTTTACCTGGAGACTGCCTTCAACTTTGTAGCTGGAGCCCTGGTTGGTGCTTGATAAGCATCTGATGAAGAACTGGCCCTCTACCTTGGGCTCCTGATAAGTCAGCCTGACTCTAAAGAAGTGAGCAGGGGAGGTGGCCAGTCCTGGTGTTCAACCTGGTCAAGTGCAAACCACTGCTAATGCAGACAGGCCTGTCAGCATCTGAAATCACAGTGGGAAGAATCAGGAATGGTAAGGGCAGTTTCAGAGTTCTAGGATTTTATAGCTTCCACCCAATTTCACCTTGAGAGGGTTCTTGGGTGTCAGAAACCCTTAGCGTTTCTGCTACACTGGGGGAGAACAGCACGAGTTCTGTGATGCAAGAGGTTGTCTGTGGCGTAGTGCAGAGGGAGGGCAGCTGGTCTGTCCCTCTGTCTTGCTCCCAGCTGCCCTGGGTTGGCACCTTTCTGAGATGGCGGCTGATCACACTCCCATGTTGACCTGAAATGCCACCAGGCACTGCTGAGAGCAGAGGGATCCACCTCAGAGCATGACATGTCTCAGCCTTTCCTAAGGTCTTAGCATCCCACGTTTAGCCCAGGACACAGATGGCTCATCTCACAAACCCAACAGCATTTTCTCTGTCACAGTATCTCTGTGATTGTCCTTGGGGCTTTCAGATAACACAAGGATTCTGTGGGACACATTTTCACCCTGGAGTGAAGCTCACAGCTTGGAAGGATGCCTCAAGGAGACAGCCAAGAGTCCTAATGATGGCATTTGATTCGGAGAGATTCAGCTCATTCTCCAGCCCCACAGACTGCATTGCCCACAGCCCCACAGGGCAGAGCAAAGCTGGGACACGTGTTCCCATGGACACACCTGCAGGAAAGGTCCCACAAGATCAGGCTGTGACTCTGCAGCTGAAACTCCCATCCCCAGAGAGCCTGACAGCAAGAACAGGATCACAGAAACAGCGACCCAGAGCAGGGGAGCAAGACGGAAAATGCGGTGAGGGCGGGTGTGAGAGAGGCCAGGGCAGAGGCAGCCGGGCACTCAGACAGCGTCACCCTTCCCCAGCTGTGCAGCCACCTCCCAGACACCAACATTGCCGGGCAGCTGCTCTCAGCCCCTGTGCTCTGCAGAGGAACTGGAGCTCTGGCTGCACAGGAGCTGGTTCATGCCTTGGAGCCCCCGGCCCTGAGGGCAGAGGCTTTGCTGGGTGGGAGAGGGGGCAAGGGGGCTGCTCAGATGAGGGTTCTCCACTGAGGAGATCAAAGGGAGTTTTCAGAATTCTCCCTCCCCGTGGTGGACACTCCCTCGGGACACTCCTACCATATTTCTTGTGTTAGTTTCCTTTCCTTCCCATATCACAACCCTGCATTCTGGAGATTCTCACCCTGGCAGATTTTGTCTTGTGTCCTGTCTTTTCCCTGTCAGTGCTCACAGACCCCATCCCACTGTCTGTGCACTCACCCTGGCCCTACAGAAGCCTGCCTGTTTGCAGGGCACAGCCTGGGCACATACTCCTGTTTGCAGGTCGGAAAAAAGGACATGCCAGATGTTTTGCCTGATATCCAGCCAAGGTAATGCTGGTGTTTCCCACGGGCTGGGGACTGGCTGAAGGCACGTCAGGAGCCTCCTGGCAATCCTACTGATCACCCATAGTTACAGTTCAGGAGTCACAAGGACTTGTTTAAAATAAAGAACTCCTTTTCCGTTTATGTCTTGCCATTTCCAAAGAGCAGGAAATCTAAAACACAGACTCAGGAAAGTTTCTTATATTGCTGTTAACCCTTTTCTTGACCTCCTTTATGAAACCTACTGTTGGAAATATTGTGGGAGTGAGCTGAAACTCTGAGCAGCCTGGACCGACACAATACCCCTCAAGAGCAGAAGGACCCTTCTATGAAAGCATCACTTCTTACACCCACAGCTTCTCCCCACAGCACCGTGGGGATCTCCCCGGGCAGGCTGAGTGCTGACCCTGGCAGGCGGCAGAGTCCCTGGCCCAGCACAGCCCTGGGGTGCAGGGACCCTGCTCTGCAGGACAGCCCTGGGCACCCCTGGGTGCACATTTACATTTAGAACCCACAGCCATCCTTGGGAGAAGGCAGCATTCACACCTTGTCCCTCTGACAGTGCAGGAGGCGATCCCTGCTCTGCAGCACATCCTTCGCCTCTGCATCAGAGTATCTCTGGGAGTTGTACTTACATCTCTTGCAGGCTCTGCAATGTGACAGTTTTCAGAAATTCTACCATGGTTTGCAAATGCAATGCCCTGCAGCCACAGACTTATTATCCGTGAAGATAAGTGAGCTCTCAGCGTTCTCCCACCCCAGACTGCATTTCCCCTCTCTCTGCCTGGCTCCTCTCCCCTCCGTGCTGCAGGCAGAGCCCTCAGCCCTGCTGCGCTGTGCAGAGGAGCTGCTCCTGGGCAGAGCTGTCTCTCTGCAGTGCTGCCTCTTGCCATGAGCTCCCTGTGTCCCAGGAGCCCAGTCCAGCTCAGCAGCACAGGAGCAGCCCAAGGTGGCACTTTCTCTGTCCCCTCTGTGCTCCCTCCAGGTGTCACTGGGGAGGAACCTGCCCTGAAACTGTCTGAAGTCATCACTGTTGTTTCCTCTCTCAGTTGGCCAGACACACATTTCTAGAAGTGTGATTTCCCCTCTCAGAGACAAAATCACCTCTAAATATCATCCTTTTTTATTTTATTGTTACATGGGACAGACAGACAGAGAAAGGGAGGGATCTCCTTTACCCCTGCTGAGGGAAGGAATTCAGCAGGGTCAACGGAGGAATCCCATCCTGCATTTCTATTCCCAGAATTTGAAGGAGACTCAGCTCCCTCCCATCTCTGTCACAAACCCACAGGAGGTGGGATTCCTCTTTCCTCTTTTCAGGTGGGCATGAAATAGACAAACAAAATAGGCATCTCAGCCTCTTTTCTCAACTCCAGTGCAAATTAATGGAAATGGAAGGCAGGAGTGAGATGTTCAGATGCAAATACCTGGTGACATTTGAGCGTCCAGACGTGGTGCAAGGTATGTTCAGGTAACTGCAAGCTATAATGGAGAAGTTCATAAAGACAGGGTAACATCTTAGGGATGATACATGTGAAGCTTGGAGTGAAATTCCTTTCACCAAGTGAAATGACAGCTGATGTCCCAATAAAGGCCAAAAGAACCATTTCCTAATCTTTATGTTCACGACCATTTATGAAGGTTTTCATATGAACGACTGCAGTCCTGTACCATCAGGACAACTCAGTCTCTCTCTTGTCCATCAGCTGAATTTACCAGCTCTCCAGTGACTACACTGGCATTTGTCCCATGTTCATCCCCACATTGCCTCCCTGAATTCAGGGCAAATACTCGATTTCGTGTTCAAATCCAGGCCCATAGAGCTATATGAGATGCCAAGGCTAGCATGGACTACACAGGACGTCCAGGAAATCCATTCCCATTCAGGGCAGGTGTGTCACAACTGCCCAGACAGCACTGCAGAGTGGGATTTATTGTCTGTGTGCTGCTGGCTGATACAATCAGTGCAAGGCATCGGTCATCAGAGAGGCAAGGTCTGTCTCTTCTCTACCCAACAGCTGCAGGCATTGCACAAACAAGCAGCAGATCACACAGGAATCTCTGCTCACTCTCCTGATGATACAGTCAATGAAAAGACCAAATACTTTCACAGTGTTCCTGGATCCATCTTGTCTGCAAGGTCAGTATCCTCAAGTACAGTGATGGTTCATATCAAAACTCAGTTGAAACTCAAAGAGGAATTCCAGGGCACCCAGATAAGCTGTTGCTTCTTCAACAACAGCTAAAGAAGAACCCTAAATTCTGTGAGACCACCACTGAATTTAGTAAGACTAGGTGTAGGTAAATCTAAGGTACTTCATGTCTTTGCCTCAGTTACCACCAGCAAGGTCTTCCAGGTCTTTGTGCTTTCAGGCAGGACTCTGGAGTAGAACAACCAGTGGTGGGTGGGGATAAAGCCAGGGGTTACATAACCAAACTGCACCCTTACCAGACCCCAGGACCAGAGGGTTTGCATCCAAGAGTGCTGAGAGAATGTTTTTCCCCAGGAGGTGCTGATCTGTTATGATCCCCGTACGAAAGGCTCTCAGACTCTGTGAGGTATTTAAAATGTTGTACTTCAGATCTAGCACTATAAGAGGAGTCATAAAGACAATCTCATGTCCCTTTAGATGGTGGGAACCCCAGGTGGTGTGGCATTGAGTGAGCCTCCAAGCCAAACACTCCATCATGGTGCAACAGCTGAGAGAGGTACTGTGGCCGAAATGTGGACTGCCAGGACCTGTCCTTTGTCCTGTCACAGCACTGTGACATTCTTGGATTAAATGAGGTGTGGTGGGACAGCTGGTTCTTCTGGGGTGCTGCAATGGACGGATACAGGCAAGGAGGATGAGGACGGGGGATGCCCCTGTGTGAACAAGAATTTCAGATATATGGAGCTTCTCAATGAGATTGGCAACAAGTTGAGTTAGCTTGTGTGAGTGTGGAGGAGAGGAGAAGTCAGTAAGGGTGACATGGGATTTCACAGAAGAACTGGTCCACAGCATTGCCTTTGCAGAGCGGCAGTGAAAATGTATTGGCCGTGTGCAGCAGAGCATGGAGAAACCCAGTGGCCCAGGCAGCTGCTGCCATGTGGACACAAGCTCTGCTGCCCAGGAGGGTCCTGTAGTGCAGGGGTTTGCAGATGGAAACGTAGCGGTCATAGGCCATCACAGTCAGAACTGCATACTCTGTGCAAAGCACGAAGAAAAACACAAAGCTGTGCAGCACATCCTACATAGGAAATGGTCCTGGCCAGAGGAACACTGGTTTCCACTTGTGAGAATGGAGAGATTTTCAGCAGTGTTCCTCCCATTTCACTGTCTTACAGAGAAGAGCTGCGGGGATTTTGGGACAGTGGGAGGTGGGGCTGTGCAAGGCCAAGGACAGGACTATGGTCCGACTACTACCAGGTTCCTGGGAGGGGACAAAGAGGCCATGAGGCCCCTGTGCTGTAAGGACAAGGTGTCTGCTCGCAGGAATCAGAGGTGGAAGCAACAACTGTAGATAAGGGGAGAAGGAGCCCATATCTGATGGGGGCTTTCAGTCTTTTGACATCCCTTGATCATCTCCACAACAGCCTGTCCTATGCTGTGGCATCCCCTGCACCGCTTTCCCTGCTGGCTGGAGACATCCACCCTCCTACCCCACCTTGGTCTTGTCTGAGCATCTTCCTTCCTTTGCTGATATGTCTCCATCCTCTCCAACTGTTCCTTGAAGCACAAAGCCTTGGGCTGATGCAGACTCCCTCTGGGCGACCTGCTCCAGCACAGCACTGCCCTTCCAGTCACATTCCTTTCTCTCAATGGCCAGCCTGGACCTACTCAGCTGCACTTTGTGCCATTTTTTATTTCTCAAGCTCTTTCCCACTACGAAGAAAACCTCCACCATCTCTGAAACCACCCTTCAAGCACTCTCAGTCTACTCCTACACTGCTGCAGCCTCCCCAGCGCTGCTCAGCCAAAGCAGCCCAGGTCCCTCAGCATCCCACACTATGTGTACTATGTCCCAAACCCCACCTTGGCAGAGCCCTGCACTCTCCAGTTTCTCCATACTTGTCCAAACTGGGAAGCCGCACACTGGCAGACACCCATGTGTGTGGGGTCACACCAGTGCTGAACCAAATGAGATGAGAACTCCAGGTGTCTGGGTCCCCATGCTCCTCCTCATGCAGCCCCGTATGCAGCTGCCTTGCTCATGGTGAGTGCACCACAGCCTTGTGTGGTGGCCCTTGTAGTGCCCAGGTCCTTCTCCTCAGGGTCACTGCTCAACATGTCAGGTCCTGGTCTGGATGGGGTTGTTCTCCTATCCCAACACAGAACTTGCCACTTCTCGTAGTAATTCTACAGACCTTTCTGACAGGGAAATCCCAGATTTTCGCAACGTCTGGACTCTCCCTGGAGTGAAACTCCATTTGCTCAGCTGTTAATGTTAGCATGCAGATGGCTTATCCTTATGTCATCCTGTCTCTCCCAAGAGAGCAGCACGAGGATGTGGAGGTGTTTCGTTAGAAGGAGATATATTGTTGAATTAGTCAGGCCCAAAGGAATCTCAAGGCCACTTCAAGAAGCTGAGAACAGAATCTGCTGTGAGAAAGAGGGGCGTTTCTTCATTAACAGGGCCTCAGCATGGCGTGAGTCGTCGGACCTATCATCAGTGGGGCTCCAGCGTGTGGACTGCCCATGATGTTCATTTAGCGAATCCATGCTTGGAGCGTGGATTCATGACTAGAGAATAGTTGCGTATATAAGGAGACATGTTTCTGTAATAAATGGCATTGCGTGATTCACATTGAATCGGAGTGCTGAGTCCTTTATCGTTCCAACACGAGGAGTTATAGGACGCTATGAATACCAGCTCCTGGAGAAACTGTGGGGTCTTGTGGGTCTGGTTCTCATAATACCAGAGGTCTGGAGTCAGAGGGGAAGCTTCCCTTCATGTGGGAGAGCAGCAGGAATGTGTGGAGCTCTGTCTGGGGACAGATAATATGAGCTGAAAGCTGAGGAGACAGCATGAGAGGGCAGAACAACATGGGCAATGTTGTGGTGGGTGGACATCAGCTTCTGCCTCACTGATCAGGAAGAGGAACTAGATGAGCCCTCCTTCAGACAAATGAAAGAAGTCTCATGTTTCCAGGGCTCTGTCCTCATGGCAGACCTAAGATATCCCAATACCTGCAAGGTACCAGCCATCCAGGAGGGGTTTGGACTTCATTGGTGACAACTTCCTGATGTGATTGACTGAAGACTCAATGAGATGAGGTGCCCTGTGGGCACTTACAAGCCGGAAAGAGTTGGTCAGGGATGCAACAGTCAGAGACAAGAAAGTAGAGCTGAGGCTCCTGGAAGATGATAACAAGGCAAAGAGCAGGATTTCAGGAGAGCAAGCTTTGGTCTGCTGAGGGACCTCCTTGGGTCCTATGGGATATGACCTTGGTGTCTACAGCATTTTGTCTCTCACATTTCCTCCCTCCTCTCTCCCACCTGCTGTTGTGCAGCGTTTTTTACCCTTTCTCAAATACAATATCCCAGAGGTGCTGCCAACATCACTGAGTGGCTCAGATTTGGCAAGGACTGGATCCATCTTGGAGCCAACTGGAATCGGTTCTGTCTGATGTCATTCAAAGTCCTGTTGTCTTCTCAGACAGGCGACGACTGTAGCACACCCACGCTCACCCCTAGTTCCAAGTCAGTGTAAATCCAGCACAGGGTGACAACGTGTTGGATGTTACAAACTACTGGATCATGGAGAACAAATGGAAACGATCTTCTGTCAGTAACCTGAGGATGTCTCCAGTCAATTAGCAGGTTCCTATGGGGAACTGTAATCGCTCTGACATTCACTGGCCAGGTAAAGCAGCAGGTGCCAAGAGTCCAGAGGATCTTGATCCAACTTCTTAACATGACTGCCTGGTTCCAACTGACTTCCCCAGATCCAACCTCAACCTCCCCTGGCGCAACTTGAGGCCCTTTCCTCTGCTCCTGGCGCTTGTTCCTGGGGAGCAGAGCCCGACCCCCCTGGCTCCAAGCTCCTTTCAGGCAGTTCAGAGATCAGAAGGTCTCCCCTCAGCTCCTGTTCTCCAGCTGAACCCCCAGGTCCCTCAGCCGCTCCCATCACACTTGTGCTCCAGCTTGGTGAGGCCAAGTCCCAGGTGGCCGGTGAGGGAACAGGTGGCATTAGGGAGGGGTGAGGGGCAGTCATCCATACAACGTCCAGCCTCACAGGACTGTTCTCCTGCCTGTCCAGATGTCTCCAGGAGACCCCCTGGATCAATATTCATTATAGAATGCTGCTATCACTTCTTGTATACACTGAAAAATGACAGAAAACAACTTGGAAAGGAAAACGCCTCCTTTATGAAATCTTGTTTGAAATCTTCTCCATGAAGTATCTGACGGAAAGCTCTCCCAGGGGTTGTCCAAGTGCTGAGGACTCTCTCAGCCGCTCCTCCCAGCAGAGCTGCTCCAGCCTCAGATCCTTCCTGTGGCTCCTCTGGCTGCTCCCGCTGTCCCGCCAGCCCAGCCGGTTACCGAGGGAACGCTCCAGTTTCTTGCCCGGTGTCCCGGAGGCAGCGCCCGGCCCCACAGGGACCCAGCGAGGGGCCAGGGCGGGCACAGGAACCGGCAGCAGCAGGTGAGGACGTGCATGGTGGTCCCCTCTGCTCTCCTTCCCTGGGGGGCTGCCCTGCAGTTATTGACAGAAAGAAAAACTTGGTGGTCTCTCCCCACCCGCCTCCTGCTTAGCAAGGTTTCAACATCATTCCTGCACACTCCAACACAAGCCCCGGCTCCGGAGGCACGAGGCACCTTCTGAAGTCAATGGGCAGAAGCTCAGACTCACCTATGTGTCGGAAAGCGCCAGCTTCTTGGCCGGTGGTGGTGACATGGTGCTGCTGGGCCGCGGAGCAGCACTGCACGACAAGAAGGCTTTCAGCTTGGCCAGCACCAGGCTGGCAGGAGCCCTGCTGCGAGGGTCCCTTCCCGGTGTCCCAGTGTTCTCCCCGCTGCCCCAGGGCTCCTGGCCGGGGATGGGCTCCGGCAGCCTGGGGGAGGCGGGCAGGGGCTCAGGCTCCCAGCAGCGCTTCCGAGGAACCTGCACTTTGGCCCCACTGGTGTTACTGGGGCTGCAAAATCCTGGAGCCGCTCTGGGCGCGGGTGGCAGCTGCGAGGAGAGCGGCTTCTTGGGCCTCTGGGCTGTGTCACCGGGAAACGCTGCAGCCGCGTTTGTGGCTTTCCGGGCCAGCTTGGGTGACGGTGACCCAGAAGTCAGCTTGGCGTGGCCAGGCAGGCTGGAGGCAGCTTTGGAAATGGGAGCTTCTGAGCTCTTCCCGGGGCTGGGGATCCTGGGGAAGGCAGAGCAGGGCACATGTTAACTGCCAGTGTCTGAGTGACTGCAACACTCTCGTCAAAGTTGCACACAAGAACCAGGAGCCAGAAGCTCCGAGGAAGTGAGGAGCTCTGGAGGTGCAGCAAAACCACGACAAGGGGCTGGAGCTCTCCCTGCCACCCTCCCCTGAACCAGCACATGCATGTGGGCACTGGGGCTACCTGGGCCAAGCTCCTTCCCACACCCAGGCACGTGGCCCCAGACCTGTCCCACATGCTGAGCAGGGGCAGAGGGGCTGGGGACACAGGGCACGCTCACCTGAGGTAGAACAGCACATACGCCTGCTGCTTAAGGACCACTTTGATGTTACTGGGGCGGACCACGTTGTCATTCATTTGGTACCACTGCCCGTCGCTGGCCTGCGGAGGGAGAGAGAACGGGGTTGGGACGCTCTGGCCTGAGGAGCAGCAGGAACAGCGCTCGTTGGCAGAGCTCCGCTCCCCAAAAGCCCCATGGGGGCCCGGGCAGGTGAGGGGTCTCTGAGAGAGCAGAACTCCACACTTCCTGTGACGGAGCACAGCCCGTACCCCCCAGTGCTCCACACCACGCGCGTCTGCTGAGCACCCTCCTGTCTGCGCATTACACGGACCCTCGAGCACCCGCCGGGCCCCAGCACAGAGAGGTGCCAAGAGAGCTCCCTGGGCTCACCTTCACGTAGCAGTAGTAGTGTCCTGAGTGGCTGCTGTACCCCGAGTGCACCAGCACCGCGTAGAGCCCGTACATGACCGGATCCCCGCTGGTCTGGGACATGTACGGGCGGACGTTCAGGAGCTCAGGGTAGCCCACGTCCTGCGGAGAGAGGATGTCACAGGAGCCGGCACAGCAGATGGCAAGAGCAGCTCAGCTGTCCTACGAGTCCCGTCTCGCGAGGGAGGGGGAACCCGCTCTCCCCAGGCAGAGCCCACGGTGAGGAAGATGCCGGGATGAGCCAAACTCCCACAGCGGCGCACAGCTGGGGAAGGGCTGCAGGGCTGCGGTAGAGCTCGCACCGCGCACAGAACCACCTCCCACCCTGCTCGGCGCAGCAGGGCCTCAGGACAGGACACAGCCCCGCTCTGGATTGCCGAGCACTCACCTTTGTGATCTTGCCTCCAGTGAAGTCGGCAAAACGCTTCAGAGCAAGCGTGAGAACCTTGGGCGCTCGGTGGATGGTGAAGCGTTTGGTTGCCGACACTTTCTTCTTGCATCTGCACAGGGAGAGCTTGAGCTATTCACGCTGTTCCACCACCCAGGTGCTTGTCAGCCCTGGACAAGCCACAGACCCCACGGAAATGACCCTGCTGAGAGCAGGTACCGCTCCAGGGCACCTCCTCATGGCCAGGTCTGCTGGCTCAGGTCCCCGTCACAAGAGGAGCGAGATGAAGAGACAGGCTTCATCGCAGGCTTCACAGCCACATAACTCATGATTTAGAGGTGGAGCAGGTAGAGAAGCCCTCGTGTACTGCAGCTGCCCTCCTGCTTCCCACCAGCACACCCGCGGCCCCTTCCCGCCCCAGCCCCGCACACTCACTTGTCACACAGGTAGGCGTTCTCTCCGCCCAGCAGGTCTGGCTTCACAAACAGCTCCAGTGCCTGCTCTACGTTTGCGGCTTGCTGCCAGGACAGAGGAGAGGTCAGGGCCAGGCAGAGGAGGCAGCGCAACAACAGAAGCTGATTCCCTCTTGCCTGCACCGTGCCCGACACTGGCAGGTTAAACAGCCTCGAGCAGTAGCGGTGCAGCTGCAGGAACATCCCCTGCAGAGCAGAGCTCCTCCCCACCTGACCCTGCCCCGGTACCGTGATCTCCACCGGCAGGTCCAGACAGGGGTCAAATGTGTCCGAGACTCCTTTGCACATCGAGCACTTCACTGCAAGAGAAAGAGCAGTGAGCACACCCTGGCACAACACAGCACCACCACCCCCCAGCACAGCGCGGGCAGCTGCCGGCTTCCCCCTCTCCAGGTTTGGGCTCTGGGACGGCAGCACCAGCATTCGCAGTCTGGCAATTCCGCTGCGTGCTGGGACAACAAGTGTTGCTGGACAGCTGGCAGCGTGGGTTCCTTTGCTGGTGGCAATGAGCTGGGGACCCACAGCCAGCAGCTTCGGGACCCACAGATACCAAAAGACTGACCAGATGCAGCTCTGGATAATTTGCACGTGCTTAGTGATTTTCCCAAGTTACTGCGAGGCTCTTGGGGAAACAGCAGCCCTGAGAGTCACAGGCCCAGGCCCTGGCAGCCAGCACTCACCACGGGACCGCAGGTAACCGCCAAAGATCTGGTGGATCAGGGTAGTGGTCTGGGTCTGGCGATCCAACCTAGAGACGGCAGCTCGGATCACACACCGCCCGCCCCAACAGCCACCCTCACGGGCCAGCGCTGCGTCCTCGGGATCCAAACCCAGCCCGGTCACAGGATTTGGGGACAGAACCGCAGCTGTGCTGGGGTGGAGGTGTCAGGAGAAGGCAGACAGCAGCCCAGAGCTGTGTCACAGAGGGGCAGAGAGCTGGGCCATGTGCCCCAGACCCTGGAGTCAGCACCTCCGTCATGAGCCCAGCCCGGGGGACACGTTCACCCCACAGTCCCCTCCCGCGGGCACAGGGGACCAGCAGACAAGGGCAGTGACGGCCACCAGAGGCCCCACATACTCGGTGCAGTCGGGCAGGCAGGCCTTCTGCATGGCGTCGATGGTGAAACGGAGGAACTCGTGCGCGTCCTCTTGCCTGCCCAAGCGGATGTGCGGGGCGATCTCTGCAGGACAGGGAGGGATCAGCCGCAGCACGCGCTGCAACAGATGCAGGTCCTCCCCCCTCCCTCGGGGCAGGGGCTGCGGGGTTTGAGCTCCCTCAGCCCAAACCAGACGTCAGACTCATGTCGGCTGTGGGGGAAGCCCCACACGGCCCTCAAAGGCCCTGGTGGGCTCAGTGAGTCATCTCAGAAGAACCTCTGCCAAGACCTGCCCTGATCTCAAAGGTTCTGCTCCTGCAATAGTCTCTGTCCTCCTGCACGGCTACAGGAGGGGACGCGAGGGCAGCCATCCTTACTCTTGAGGTCTCGGACAAAGGACGCTGGCTTTATCACGCTGCCGCTGTTCGCCAATGCCTGCGTGACGTGGTTCTGCATGACGCACGTCATGCAGAAGCCACTTTGGTGACCTGGAGTGGGAGAGGAGAAGACGGGACACTGAGGACAAACCCAGGAGAGATGGAGGCAGTACAGGGGGCAGGGAATCTCTGGTCCAGCATGACTCAGTTTTCCTACAAGCTCTGCGCTGCAACAGAGCTCTGGGGCACCCCAGGGTCAAAAGGACCAGCACACACCACCCCGGCTGGCGCAGCCCCAGTCACAGCACCAGTCGCTGCAACCCCCCAGATGGGACAGCATCCACGTGAAGGGGAAACAGGACACAGGGACTCGATGAGGAGCCCACAGGTCAGCCCTGAGGGCCCCATCCCACCGGAGCTGTACGGACAGGGCTGTGAGCCCCATGTGCTCCGCTCGGTCACGGCTCGGAGCAGAGCCCCCCACCAGATTCCCCTTCAAAGCCACCCGTGAACAGCACCTGCAGCCTGTACCCAGCCTCGTGCCCTGCGCTCACAAGGTCCACACAGGCAGGGACTGTTTGGGACCCCCCTGCTCAGCCCCAGGAACCAGCAGACCCTCATGGGCCCATCTTAGTCCTGGCTGTGTCCAGCACAGAGAAAGCCTCTCAGATGCAGGATGCAGAGCTCGGGAACACTGCTACGGCCAGGAAAAGTGGATGCTCCCGTACGCAGGAATGTCCTCTCCATGGAGAAACGGGCAGAGCCGTGCACAGGGTGCTGAGCGCAGCCCCGGGACAGGCGGGCGCTCCCCTCCCCACTCACAGGTGCGGCTGTGCTCCTTGGACAGCAGGTAGTTGGCGAGCGGTGGCGTGTACGTGAGGCACTGCAGGGTGGCGTTGAGGAAACAGGTGTTTCCCAGGTTGAGCAGCCCGGCGCCGATGCGCTGGACACGCTGCCACTTCATGGCGAGGCGCTCTGCGGGGAACAGCCCCTTCTGGGGCGCAGGGACGCCATCCCCGTGGCGCCCCGGGGTCCGGACGCCACCTGCGGGGAGAGAGAGGCGGGTGAGCCGCGGGCTGCGCAGCGCAGGGAGAGCCCCCCGGCCCTCTGCACCCACCCTGCTTGCCCGGCTGTCCCTCCTCAGCGCCGCGGGGGTGCTCGGCGGGCTCGGTGCGGGGGTTGAGCAGCAGGTACTTGGCCCGCAGCAGCTCCGGCTGGCCGGAGAAGCCGTGGCTGGCGGGCTGGAACTCGATCTTGCGCTTCAGCACCTTCTTGGCCGAGGCGCTCAGCAGCCGGCCCAGCGCCCCGGCCTCGCCTGCGTCCCGCCGCGCGTTCAGCAGCTCCCTCGGCTTCGCCGTGCCCGCCATGGCGTGTCACCGCACGTGCCAGCGCCTCAAGGTCACACTGGTCGCTCCCTCTCCAGCACCACGCACGCTTCCCGCGCCTCCTCCTTAAGTCCCGCCCTTCGCTGCGGTCGCTCGCGCTCGGCTCGGCCCACTGACTCCTCCCCTCGCCTTCGCCGTCCGCTCCGCTCCGCGTCCAGAACAGGACTGAGCTGCGCCTGCGCGTCCCCGGCAACGCCAGGGGTGGAGCCTGCCGGGTCGGGGCTTGTTGTGACGTCATCGCGCTCCGACCACGCCCTGGCGCCTCCCGCACGAGCGCTGGGCTGCTCGGTGCTCTCGCCCCTGGGGGTGCCCGCGACCCCCGGCCCGGCACCGCTGGAACTCTTCACTTGCTTGAGGCAGTGGCCCAGAATCATCAAATGGTCACACACGGTAGTTTCAGCGCAGGGGAACCTTGAAGCAGTGGTGGATTTGGCCAACAAAAGCCTCTGCAGGTCTTACAAGGCCAAGACGCAAGGTGTGCGCTGGGGGCAGAGCAAACCTGGTGTCCCGGGACAGGCTGGGATGTGACCGGCTGAGCAGTCCTGAGGAGAAGGGCGAGGGAGTTATGATGGGTTTATGTATACTTACTAGAAGTCTACTAGTATTTTGTTATTTTATTAAACTGTGTTTCTCTCAATCCAAATTTCTCCCTTCACTTTCGATTCTTTCCCCTATTGGGAGGAGAAGGGTTAGTGGGTGAGTGATCAGCTGCCATGGTTGAGATGCCAACCTGGGTTAAACCACGACACGGTTGAAGGTCCAGAGGAACATCTGTCATGGTGGGGTCAGGGGCACATGGGCTTTGTGGAGCAGCTCAGTCAATTGGGCCTCTTCAGTCTGCTGAAGGGGGGGCACAGGGCACTGGAAAAGCAGCGACTCCTGCTTGGGGAGATGAGGGGGAGGCAAACCCTTCTGCAGTGGCAGCTGGTGGCACAGAGGCAACAGCCACCAACACCCTCCAGGGAGCTTTGAACGGAGCATTAGGAAAAACTGACCAGGCGGGTGGTGCTGTCCTGCAGCAGGACACCCGGGGCCTCTCGGTGATCTCTGCCTTTGGAGGTTTTCAGCTCACCAAAATGTCACCCAGCCTCACCCTGGGGTGGGTGATACCCTACCAGAGACTGCCCCATCGGTCCCTTTCCCAAAGCCCCTTCCATGCCCCTGGAAACAGCTGTAGCTGAGGGTCTCTGCAGCAGAGGTCCATGGGACAAGTCAGGGTGACATTGTCCTGTGCTTAGGAGGTCTCCAGTCCCACCTTGATTCACCTTGATGTTTCCTGGCCAGTGTCGTTACCCCTCTGGTGCTTTAGGCTATGAAGAGAATCAAAACGAGGTGACTGTCATTTCCGTGCTGGAATGCAGGGCAGGAGATCAGAGCTGCCGGGATCCCTGCTGCACAGTTCGGCCTTCAGAGACTCTGTCAGGGCACTCCAGGGCTCAGGAGCAGCGGGTACCAGCCACAGCACCACATTCTAATTCTGGCTGCCTTTGTGCATTTTCAGAAATCTGGTATCTGTACCTTGGCCTCCTTTGGCTAAAAGAGAAACAACCACCATATTCTACCCCTCAGCCTCTTACCAAAACCAGAGAGAAAATATATTGATCAGACATCATAAAAAGGCAATTCTGTCTGAGAGGTGTAATCTTTAAATATCATTTAAATATAATTTAAACAAAGGAATAGCCCTGAGACCAAAACCGCCACTCTAAGAACCTCATGCCAGAGGCTAACTACTGAAGAATTATGCCTGCTTTGGCAAGTAAGGACCTGAAAAAGCTTCAGTTTTTCTCCTGAAGAACAAGGAGTTCCCTTACAGCACGGTCCTCTTTCTGTTATTAGTGACAGTGGCACTAATTCCAAAACACACTTGAGAGCTGCTCTATTTTTCCTTGTGTCCAAAGCTCAACCCGCTCATCCCTTGGAAGGACTCCTGCCAATCTCTGCAAAGCACATCTCTCCAACCTTGTGTCACCCCCAGGTTTCTGTTCAGCCCAGGACACTTCTCCCCATCCCTTCAGCACACTGCCAGCTCTCAGGTTTTCAGCTGCGTGGAGCCAGGCCGCTCCCTTCAAAGCCTTCCCTACAGAAGTCTTCTCTACGTGCTGATTCCAACTATATCGCCTCATGTGATGTACGGCTCCACGCTCCTTCTGCAGAGCTGCATGGACTGGGCAGTCTTCCTCTTTCTTTCATGGTTATTCACCTCTGCTTGGCAGCTCACGGAGAGGCCGGCTGCCCCGGCCCTGGGCCCTCGGGCTGGGGGGGCTCTGGGGGCCGCCCCCCAACATCCCCGTCCTGCTCCAGCAGCAACTCAAGGCAACACAGACACGCACCCTGGCCCGGGGGACAGCACAGGGTGGGCACCGGAGAGCACAGCCTGGGGACCCGTGGGCCCCACGACCCAGGCCCGGCGGGAGGCGGAGCCGCCCCCGGCCCACGATGCCCCCGCCCCGGCCTCTCCATGAGCTGCCGCCGCCCGGCCCGGGGCTGAGTGCAGCCGCTCCCTGACAGTCTGAGCCCTGCAGCGGCACTGACCAATCCCAGCCCAGGGCTGCGCCGCTGCCGGCGCTCATTGGCTGCTGCTGGGCCGCGGGGCGGGCCGTGGGCGGGGTTTGGAGCCCAGCAGCAGCTGCGGTTCTGCCGCCTCAAGGAACTCGGTGCCGGCCCCGGCGCTGCCGTGTCCGTGGGACGGGGCTGGAGCCCCCGCGGCCTCGCCAGGGCCCAGCACAGCCCTGGGGAGGGGGCCGGGCTGCGGCCGGAGCTGGCCCGGGCACCCCTGGACAGGCACCCGGCTGCCCAACGTACCGTGACCCCCCGCGGCGCTTTTGGTGATCGAATCGGTGTCAGCGCGTCGTCAGTAATGAATTGCCTTTGGATAATTACAATTAGTATTAACTTTCGCTCGATGAGGTTTGCTTATTTTATTAGTCTTTTGCGATGCCCTGCACTAGTGTTATTGCCATCCCATTCATCCATTGTCCCATATTGTTCATTATTTTCATTTCTTGTCAATGTTTGTTTACTGCTGTAATGCTTTGTTCTCATTCGAGAGCAAAGTCTTAGTTAATTACTGTTAATCATGCGCGTGTTCCGTATGATGGTTCCGTTCCCCACCCAGAGCTCATTCTCAGGAAAGTAATTCATTGTTAACATGACCTCCTGTGGAATAACTACTGAGAGGGCAAATTACTGAAACTGAATACCAAGGATACACTTACTGAGAATAAAGCTATATCCACATCTTCAGAATATAAGGTAGCTGCGCAGAGGGGAAGAAATCTGCTCCCTATGCTTCCACCTACATGAAACAACACAAATCAACCTTCACAAAATGGCATAAAAGCTAAACTAACGAACCTAAACCAAGATAACCCAACAAAGCTAAACCAAGCAACCTAAGCCAACCTCAACTCAACTTCACCAACCTTCAGCAACAGAAACCAACAAACCTGAAATGGGCTACAAACAGACAGCCTACAAATCGCCCATAAAGTAACTAATTCAGCATAAAACAGTCAACCCAAAATTCACCCCTCAAACCACCAGCCTTAAAAAACACCCAAAACTAACTAATATAAACCGAGCTAAAACAAACTTAAATGAGCATTCAAACAGGGTAGAAACAAACAAGGTAGAAACGCAAAAGCTGACGAAAAAAGCATGTAGAAACAAAGCAGCTACAAACTGAGAAGCTACCAACAAAGAAGCTGGAAAATAGGAAAGCTTATAAAAAACCTAGAAGAGTGTTAAAAAAAGGCTCCAAAACCAACCGACTCTAAACAAGAAACCTCAAGCAGCCAACCAGCCTCAGACAACCTAAACCAAATGACCTAAACCAACCTCAGACAAATAACCAACCTCAGACAAATAACCAACCTAAACCAAAACAGCCAGAACCAACCAACCTGAAAGAGCCACCGTAAACCAACCAAACTAAACCAACAAACCCAAAACAACCTACAAAGAACCTATAAACCATGTGAATGGCAAAGGAAGTGTCAGGGACGTCCAGCAGCTGTGCCCAGCACCTGGCCACTAAGGGCAGGGACAGTCCCCTGGGCCTCGTGGGCACGGAGACCCTTGGGGACAGCACCCCAAGGGCTCCTCCAAAGGGTGCTGGGGAGAGGGGCGGTGGGGGGGCTGCACCTGGGGGCCCCGTCACCCCCATGTCACAGGGCCAGCACCCAGCATCGCAGCAGTCACAATGCCCCAGGGCAGGAGAAACAGCAGCGTCCTCCCGTGCCCACGGCCAGAGCTGGCCCGGGGCAGCCCCAAGGCATCCCAGAGAAGCCCTGGAGGAGCTGATGTGGATGGATTCTGAGTGATCACTGAGGTTCATGCAACGCATTCCTTCGAACTCCTGACAGCCGTGACCTTGAGCTAATAAGAAGAAATCAATGGCAGCTCTGTTTTGCAGCGAAGCATGTCTTGCAGCACTGACATCTGTTAAAAGACCACCCAGGGCTGGGCTCGTAGCGTTAGCTTCTTTTGTGAGCCAGCTGTCTAGTTTTATTAAAGTTGTAAGTGCATGTGCAGTACCTACAGATGAAAAAAGGCTTGCTGAAGCTCTCTGAGCTTTATTCCAACATTCTGTGTTTGAGTTACAGGACTCTGAGAGCTGATGTATGTCTCGGTTTTGCCATATGGCTCTGTTGTGTGGTAAAATGTCAGGATGAAAGAACGTTAGTTGTCCGAAGTCACAAGGCCCTCCTAATGCTCTTCCCAGGATGCTCTTCCATGCTCGCTGCCCGCAGATCAAAACCAAATCCTCAGGTAAACCTACGGGATCTGTTCCAAGAGTGATTTGTGGTATTGCGCCACAGGGAGTGACTGGCACACATCCCTGTAGGGGACACATCAAACCCTAAACTATTTATATACCGACATGTTGTGAAATTTACATAAAAGCAAACCTGTAAGGCTCCCATGATGTCTTATTCCTGTGGTTCAAGGGACAATGCAGGAAAATCATTAAACTTATACAATTTATCACGGTACCATGTAGCTGTTTCCCACGCAGTCTGTCTCCAAGTTTCCTGACACCACAACAATGGCTGCATAACTCCTGGCTTGGTGCAATTGCTTCTGACAGTTTCATTATATAAGTTACCTAAATGTTGTTCTGTTGCTCGTACTCCTACTAAGCATGTATGAAAAGGATCTGTTGGTGTGGATAAAGAAGCACAGAGAATAGCTGCACGGGTTAAGTTCGCTAAGGTAAGCCATAAATTTTTTGCTGAATCAGGCCTCTGCCGAGGGGCCACCCAGAGACTCCAAGGAGGAGGCAACAAGGTCGTACACATCTTGACGGAATCCATTTCACTTGAGAACCTGCAGAGACACAAGCAGAGCCCCTTCCCCAGGTTACTAGATCAACAGATCCTGACCATTCGTTAGACACAGGCCTCTGAGTCAGAGAGGCTGGCTTAATGCTTCTGGAGAAGTGCCATGGATGAAGAAATTCCTTGACAAACATAGTTATCACAGATCAAATGCTCAATGAGCAGGAGGTTCCTGAAATGAACTGGAAATAACTTCTCAAGAGACATGGGTAACTTACTACTGCTGACAGAAAAATGATTGAATCTGCTTCTCCAGTGCCACTTTCATCTCCTGGTTCCTCATGCTGTAGATGACGGGGTTCACTGTTGGAGGCAACACTGAGTACAGAAAAGATACCACCAGGTCCAGGCTAGGGGAGGAGGTGGAGGGGGGCTTCAGGTAGGCAAACATGGAAGTGCTTATAAACAGGGAGACCACAACCAGGTGAGGGAGGCAGGTGGAAAAGGCTTTGTGTCGTCCCTGCTCAGAGGGGATCCTCAGCACGGCCCTGAAGATCTGCACATAGGACAGTATGATGAATAGAAAACACCCAAGTCCTAAAGAGACACTAAGCACCAGAAGCCCAGTTTCCCTGAAATAGGTGTCTGAACAGGAGAGCTTGAGGATGTGGGGGATTTCACAGAAGAACTGGTCCAGGGCATTGCCCTTGCAGAGTGGCAGTGAAAATGTATTGGCTGTGTGCAGCAGAGCATTGAGAAACCCAGTGGCCCAGGCAGCTGCTGCCATGTGGACACAAGCTCTGCTGCCCAGGAGGGTTCCGTAGTGCAGGGGTTTGCAGATGGCAACGTAGCAGTCGTAGGACATGATGGTGAGAAGAGAAAGCTCTGCTCCAAAGAAGAAGACAACCATTAAAACTTGGGCAGTGCATTCTTGATAGGAGATGGCTCTGGTGTCCCAGAGGGAATTGGCCATGGACTTGGGGACTGTGGTGGAAATGAAGCCCAGGTCAAGCATGGAGAGGTTGAGGAGGAAGAAGTACATGGGGGTGTGGAGGTGCTGGTCACAGGCTATGGTGGTGATGATGAGGCCGTTGCCCAGGAGGGCAGCCAGGTAGATGCCCAGGAAGAGCCAGAAGTGCAAGAGCTGCAGCTCCCATGTGTCTGCAAATGCCAGGAGGAGGAACTGGGTGATGGAGCTGCTGTTAGACATGTGCTGCCTCTGGGCATGAGGACAATGTCCTAGGAGAAAAAGACAATGACAAGCTACAAAAGAATTCTTGAGCAAAATCAAAGCCATTTCCCGTAGAAGCCCCACTGTCACACACAGACACTTTTCTTTTACCTGGAGACTGCCTTCAACTTTGTAGCTGGAGCCCTGGTTGGTGCTTGATAAGCATCTGATGAAGAACTGGCCCTCTACCTTGGGCTCCTGATAAGTCAGCCTGACTCTAAAGAAGTGAGCAGGGGAGGTGGCCAGTCCTGGTGTTCAACCTGGTCAAGTGCAAACCACTGCTAATGCAGACAGGCCTGTCAGCATCTGAAATCACAGTGGGAAGAATCAGGAATGGTAAGGGCAGTTTCAGAGTTCTAGGATTTTATAGCTTCCACCCAATTTCACCTTGAGAGGGTTCTTGGGTGTCAGAAACCCTTAGCGTTTCTGCTACACTGGGGGAGAACAGCACGAGTTCTGTGATGCAAGAGGTTGTCTGTGGCGTAGTGCAGAGGGAGGGCAGCTGGTCTGTCCCTCTGTCTTGCTCCCAGCTGCCCTGGGTTGGCACCTTTCTGAGATGGCGGCTGATCACACTCCCATGTTGACCTGAAATGCCACCAGGCACTGCTGAGAGCAGAGGGATCCACCTCAGAGCATGACATGTCTCAGCCTTTCCTAAGGTCTTAGCATCCCACGTTTAGCCCAGGACACACATGGCTCATCTCACAAACCCAACAGCATTTTCTCTGTCACAGTATCTCTGTGATCGTCCTTGGGGCTTTCAGATAACACAAGGATTCTGTGGGACACATTTTCACCCTGGAGTGAAGCTCACAGCTTGGAAGGATGCCTCAAGGAGACAGCCAAGAGTCCTAATGATGGCATTTGATTCGGAGAGATTCAGCTCATTCCCCAGCCCCACAGACTGCATTGCCCACAGCCCCACAGGGCAGAGCAAAGCTGGGACACGTGTTTCCAAGGACACACCTGCAGGAAAGGACCCACAAGATCAGGCTGTGACTCTGCAGCTGAAACTCCCATCCCCAGAGAGCCTGACAGCAAGAACAGGATCACAGAAACAGTGACCCAGAGCAGGGGAGCAAGACGGAAAATGCGGTGAGGGCGGGTGTGAGAGAGGCCAGGGCAGAGGCAGCCGGGCACTCAAACAGCGTCACCCTTCCCCAGCTGTGCAGCCACCTCCCAGACACCAACATTGCCGGGCAGCTGCTCTCAGCCCCTGTGCTCTGCAGAGGAACTGGAGCTCTGGCTGCACAGGAGCTGCTTCATGCCTTGGAGCCCCCGGCCCTGAGGGCAGAGGCTTTGCTGGGTGGGAGAGGGGGCGAGGGGGCTGCTCAGATGAGGGTTCTCCACTGAGGAGATCAAAGGGAGTTTTCAGAATTCTCCCTCCCCGTGGTGGACACTCCCTCGGGACACTCCTACCACATTTCTTGTGTTAGTTTCCTTTCCTTCCCATATCACAACCCTGCATTCTGGAGATTCTCACCCTGGCAGATTTTGTCTTGTGTCCTGTCTTTTCCCTGTCAGTGCTCACAGACCCCATCCCACTGTCTGTGCACTCACCCTGGCCCTACAGAAGCCTGCCTGTTTGCAGGGCACAGCCTGGGCACATACTCCTGTTTGCAGGTCGGAAAAAAGGACATGCCAGATGTTTTACCTGATATCCAGCCAAGGTAATGCTGGTGTTTCCCACAGGCTGGGGACTGGCTGAAGGCACGTCAGGAGCCTCCTGGCAATCCTACTGATCACCCATAGTTACAGTTCAGGAGTCACAAGGACTTGTTTAAAATTAAGAACTCCTTTTCCGTTTATGTCTTGCCATTTCCAAAGAGCAGGAAATCTAAAACACAGACTCAGGAAAGTTTCTTATATTGCTGTTAACCCTTTTCTTGACCTCCTTTATGAAACCTACTGTTGGAAATATTGTGGGAGTGAGCTGAAACTCTGAGCAGCCTGGACCGACACAATACCCCTCAAGAGCAGAAGGACCCTTCTATGAAGGCATCACTTCTTACACCCACAGCTTCTCCCCACAGCACCGTGGGGATCTCCCCGGGCAGGCTGAGTGCTGACCCTGGCAGGCGGCAAAGTCCCTGGCCCAGCACAGCCCCGGGGTGCAGGGACCCTGCTCTGCAGGACAGCCCTGGGCACCCCTGGGTGCACATTTACACTTAGAACCCACAGCCATCCTTGGGAGAAGGCAGCATTCACACCTTGTCCCTCTGACAGTGCAGGAAGCGATCCCTGCTCTGCAGCACATCCTTCGCCTCTGCATCAGAGTATCTCTGGGAGTTGTACTTACATCTCTTGCAGGCTCTGCAATGTGACAGTTTTCAGAAATTCTACCATGGTTTGCAAATGCAATGCCCTGCAGCCACAGACTTATTATCCGTGAAGATTTATCTCCCAGTGAGCTCTCAGCATTCTCCCACCCCAGACTGCATTTCCCCTCTCTCTGCCTGGCTCCTCTCCCCTCCGTGCTGCAGGCAGAGCCCTCAGCCCTGCTGCGCTCTGCAGAGGAGCTGCTCCTGGGCAGAGCTGTCTCTCTGCAGCGCTGCCTCTTGCCATGAGCTCCCTGTGTCCCAGGAGCCCAGCCCAGCTCAGCAGCACAGGAGCAGCCCAAGGTGGCACTTTCTCTGTCCCCTCTGTGCTCCCTCCAGGTGTCACTGGGGAGGAACCTGCCCTGAAACTGTCTGAAGTCATCACTGTTGTTTCCTCTCTCAGTTGGCCAGACACACATTTCTAGAAGTGTGATTTCCCCTCTCAGAGACAAAATCACCTCTAAATATCATCCTTTTTTATTTTATTGTTACATGGGACAGACAGACAGAGAAAGGGAGGGATCTCCTTTACCCCTGCTGAGGGAAGGAATTCAGCAGGGTCAACGGAGGAATCCCATCCTGCATTTCTATTCCCAGAATTTGAAGGAGACTCAGCTCCCTCCCATCTCTGTCACAAAGCCACAGGAGGTGGGATTCCTCTTTCCTCTTTTCAGGTGGGCATGAAATAGAGAAACAAAATAGGCATCTCAGCCTCTTTTCTCAACTCCAGTGCAAATTAATGGAAATGGAAGGCAGGAGTGAGATGTTCAGATGCAAATACCTGGTGACATTTGAGCGTCCAGACGTGGTGCAAGGTATGTTCAGGTAACTGCAAGCTATAATGGAGAAGTTCATAAAGACAGGGTAACATCTTAGGGATGATACATGTGAAGCTTGGAGTGAAATTCCTGTCACCAAGTGAAATGACAGCTGATGTCCCAATAAAGGCCAAAAGAACCATTTCCTAATCTTTATGTTCACGACCATTTATGAAGGTTTTCATATGAACGACTGCAGTCCTGTACCATCAGGACAACTCAGTCTCTCTCTAGTCCATCAGCTGAATTTACCAGCTCTCCAGTGACTACACTGGCAGTTGTCCCATGTTCATCCCCACATTGCCTCACTGAATTCAGGGCAAATACTCGATTTCGTGTTCAAATCCAGGCCCATAGAGCTACATGAGATGCCAAGGCTAGCATGGACTACACAGGATGTCCAGGAAATCCATTCCCATTCAGGGCAGGTGTGTCACAACTGCCCAGACAGCACTGCAGAGTGGGATTTATTGTCTGTGTGCTGCTGGCTGATACAATCAGTGCAAGGCATCGGTCATCAGAGAGGCAAGGTCTGTCTCTTCTCTACCCAACAGCTGCAGGCATTGCACAAACAAGCAGCAGATCACACAGGAATCTCTGCTCACTCTCCTGATGATACAGTCAATGAAAAGACCAAATACTTTCACAGTGTTCCTGGATCTATCTTGTCTGCAAGGTCAGTATCCTCAAGTACAGTGATGGTTCATATCAAAACTCAGTTGAAACTCAAAGAGGAATTCCAGGGCACCCAGATAAGCTGTTGCTTCTTCAACAACAGCTAAAGAAGAACCCTAAATTCTGTGAGACCACTACTGAATTTAGTAAGACTAGGTGTAGGTAAATCTAAGGTACTTCATGTCTTTGCCTCAGTTACCACCAGCAAGGTCTTCCAGGTCTTTGTGCTTTCAGGCAGGACTCTGGAGTAGAACAACCAGTGGTGGGTGGGGATAAAGCCAGGGGTTACATAACCAAACTGCACCCTTACCAGACCCCAGGACCAGAGGGTTTGCATCCAAGAGTGCTGAGAGAATGTTTTTCCCCAGGAGGTGCTGATCTGTTATGATCCCCGTATGAAAGGCTCTCAGACTCTGTGAGGTATTTAAAATGTTGTACTTCAGATCTAGCACTATAAGAGGAGTCATAAAGACAATCTCATGTCCCTTTAGATGGTGGGAACCCCAGGTGGTGTGGCATTGAGTGAGCTTCCAAGCCAAACACTCCATCATGGTGCAACAGCTGAGAGAGGTACTGTGGCCGAAATGTGGACTGCCAGGACCTGTCCTTTGTCCTGTCACAGCACTGTGACATTCTTGGATTAAATGAGGTGTGGTGGGACAGCTGGTTCTTCTGGGGTGCTGCAATGGACGGATACAGGCAAGGAGGATGAGGACGGGGGATGCCCCTGTGTGAACAAGAATTTCAGATATATGGAGCTTCTCAATGAGATTGGCAACAAGTTGAGTTAGCTTGTGTGAGTGTGGAGGAGAGGAGAAGTCAGTAAGGGTGACATGGGATTTCACAGAAGAACTGGTCCACAGCATTGCCTTTGCAGAGCGGCAGTGAAAATGTATTGGCCGTGTGCAGCAGAGCACGGAGAAACCCAGTGGCCCAGGCAGCTGCTGCCATGTGGACACAAGCTCTGCTGCCCTGGAGGGTCCTGTAGTGCAGGGGTTTGCAGATGGAAACGTAGCGGTCATAGGCCATCACAGTCAGAACTGCATACTCTGTGCAAAGCACGAAGAAAAACACAAAGCTGTGCAGCACATCCTACATAGGAAATGGTCCTGGCCAGAGGAACACTGGTTTCCACTTGTGAGAATGGAGAGATTTTCAGCAGTGTTCCTCCCATTTCACTGTCTTACAGAGAAGAGCTGCGGGGATTTTGTTTTCTTTCTTCTGTTCTACGTGACCCACCACATCTGAGGAGGGTTTTTAGGGCAGAAATGCTTGGTATTTCTGCTGCATTCCAAGTGAAACCTTGTAGGTGCTGACAGGCAAAGGGGCTGTCAGATTCAAACTCAAAAGTTTCTTGTAATGTTAATGGGTCCCACTGAGGAACACTGCTGAGGAACTGTCCCCAGGGTCTGGGTAGAGCAGAAAACTGGAGGCAGAGATGACAGGTCAGGAAAAGCAAAGTCAAAGTGGCTCTGCCGCTGAGTAAACCTGGATGTGTGTCATTAATCAAAGCCCCAAGCCCTGACCCCCAGCCCCTGGGAAGGCAGATCCTGTCCCTCACATGTTGCCCAGGGCTCTTCCTGGGACAGTGGGATGCGGGGCTGTGCAAGGCCAAGGACAGGACTATGGTCTGACTACTACCAGGTTCCTGGGAGGGGACAAAGAGGCCATGAGGCCCCTGTGCTGTAAGGACAAGGTGTCTGCTCGCAGGAATCAGAGGTGGAAGCAACAACTGTAGATAAGGGGAGAAGGAGCCCATATCTGATGGGGGCTTTCAGTCTTTTGACATCCCTTGATCATCTCCACAACAGCCTGTCCTATGCTGTGGCATCCCCTGCACCGCTTTCCCTGCTGGCTGGAGACATCCACCCTCCTACCCCACCTTGGTCTTGTCTGAGCATCTTCCTTCCTTTGCTGATATGTCTCCATCCTCTCCAACTGTTCCTTGAAGCACAAAGCCTTGGGCTGATGCAGACTCCCTCTGGGGGACCTGCTCCAGCACAGCACTGCCCTTCTAGTCACATTCCTTTCTCTCCATGGCCAGCCTGGACCTCCCCAGCTGAACTTTGTGCCATTTTTTATTTCTCAAGCTCTTTCCCACTATGAAGAAAACCTCCACCATCTCTGAAACCACCCTTCAAGCACTCTCAGTCTACTCCTACACTGCTGCAGCCTCCCCAGCGCTGCTCAGCCAAAGCAGCCCAGGTCCCTCAGCATCCCACACTATGTGTACTATGTCCCAAACCCCACCTTGGCAGAGCCCTGCACTCTCCAGTTTCTCCATACTTGTCCAAACTGGGAAGCCGCACACTGGCAGACACCCATGTGTGTGGGGTCACACCAGTGCTGAACCGAATGGGATGAGAACTCCAGGTGTCTGGGTCCCCACGCTCCTCCTCATGCAGCCCCGTGTGCAGCTGCCTTGTTCATGGTGAGTGCACCACAGCCTTGTGTGGTGGCCCTTGTAGTGCCCAGGTCCTTCTCCTCAGGGTCACTGCTCAACATGTCAGGTCCTGGTCTGGATGGGGTTGTTCTCCTATCCCAACACAGAACTTGCAACTTCTCGTAGTAATTCTACAGACCTTTCTGACAGGGAAATCCCAGATTTTCGCAACGTCTGGACTCTCCCTGGAGTGAAGCTCCATTTGCTCAGCTGTTAATGTTTGCATGCAGATGGCTTATCGTTATGTCATCCTGTCTCTCCCAAGAGAGCAGCACGAGGATGTGGAGGTGTTTCGTTAGAAGGAGATATGTTGTTGAATTAGTCAGGCCCAAAGGAATCTCAAGGCCACTTCAAGAAGCTGAGAACAGAATCTGCTGTGAGAAAGAGGGGCGTTTCTTCATTAACAGGGCCTCAGCATGGTGTGAGTCGTCGGACCTATCATTGGTGAGGCTCCAGCGTGTGGACTGCCCATGATGTTCATTTAGCGAATCCATGCTTGGAGCGTGGATTCATGACTAGAGAATAGTTGCGTATATAAGGAGACATGTTTCTGTAATAAATGGCATTGCGTGATTCACATTGAATCGGAGTGCTGAGTCCTTTATCGTTCCAACACGAGGAGTTATAGGACGCTATGAATACCACCTCCTGGAGAAACTGTGGGGTCTTGTGGGTCTGGTTCTCATAATACCAGAGGTCTGGAGTCAGAGGGGAAGCTTCCCTTCATGTGGGAGAGCAGCAGGAATGTGTGGAGCTCTGTCTGGGGACAGATAATATGAGCTGAAAGCTGAGGAGACAGCATGAGAGGGCAGAACAACATGGGCAATGTTGTGGTGGGTGGACATCAGCTTCTGCCTCACTGATCAGGAAGAGGAACTAGATGAGCCCTCCTTCAGACAAATGAAAGAAGTCTCATGTTTCCAGGGCTAGGTCCTCATGGCAGACCTAAGATATCCCAATACCTGCAAGGTACCAGCCATCCAGGAGGGGTTTGGACTTCATTGGTGACAACTTCCTGATGTGATTGACTGAAGACTCAATGAGATGAGGTGCCCTGTGGGCACTTACAAGCTGGAAAGAGTTGGTCAGGGATGCAACAGTCAGGGACAAGAAAGTAGAGCTGAGGCTCCTGGAAGATGATAACAAGGCAAAGAGCAGGATTTCAGGAGAGCAAGCTTTGGCCTGCTGAGGGACCTCCTTGGGTCCTATGGGATATGACCTTGGTGTCTACAGCATTTTGTCTCTCACATTTCCTCCCTCCTCTCTCCCACCTGCTGTTGTGCAGCGTTTTTTACCCTTTCTCAAATACAATATCCCAGAGGTGCTGCCAACATCACTGAGTGGCTCAGATTTGGCAAGGACTGGATCCATCTTGGAGCCAACTGGAATCGGTTCTGTCTGATGTCATTCAAAGTCCTGTTGTCTTCTCAGACAGGCGATGACTGTAACACACCCACACTCACCCCCAGTTCCAAGTCAGTGTAAATCCAGTACAGGGTGACAACGTGTTGGATGTTTCAAACTACTTGGTCATGGAGAACAAATGGAAACGATCTTCTGTCAGTAACCTGAGGATGTCTCCAGTCAATTAGCAGGTTCCTATGGGGAACTGTAATCGCTCTGACATTCACTGGCCAGGTAAAGCAGCAGGTGCCAAGAGTCCAGAGGATCTTGGTCCAACTTCTTAACATGACTGCCTGGTGGGCCAACAAGGGAGATGCTCAAAGGGATCTGTTACTAGCAAACAACGAAGAGTTGCTGAGGGATGTGAACATCAGTGTCCACCTTGGTTGCCATGACCACAAAACAGTGCAGTCTCAGGCACCAGAGGGGAGGGAGGAAGGCCAGTAGCAGAGCACAGGCTGGTGGGCTCCAGAGGAGAAGACTTTGACATACTGGGGGATGGCAGCCAAGCTGGTGACATGGTGACATGGAAGTAGGTCTGAAGGTTGAAGGAGCTCAGGAAGTTGGATAGGCCTTACAGGACAGCCTGCTCCAAGCACAAGAATGATCTCTCCAAGTACCCCTGAAAAGCAGCATTTATCTTGTGAGGTTGCTCATCTGATCTGATGGAGCTCCAGGGCAAAAAGGCAGCACACAGGAGCTGGAAGCGGGGGAACCTGAAAAGGAAGAATTTAGAAGCGTTGCCCATGGATGTAAGGATGATGCCTAAGTTTCCCTGGGTTTGGCACCTGCAGGGGAGGGTGAGGGCAGCAAGATGAGCTGAAACTGCTTCACTTGCAGTAAAAGAATAGGCAGCGCTAATGTGGGCCTTCTAGCGCACTTTGTAAGAGTAGAAACAGGCAGGACTGACACACTATGTGGCTTCCTTGCCTCCGTCTTCACCAGCAAGGTCACCTGGGACTTTGTTCTGGAAGGCAGGAGTCAGAAGAACAAACAGGAGTGACCCCTCAAGTCAGGGGTTCCCTACGCAAACTCAGACACCATTACAGAAAAGGAGATGGGTCATTTGACCAGCTCCCTGAACACAAGTATCGCTGTGCTGTGGCACCTGAGATTCCCAGGAACACCCACCTCTTGATCCAGAGTAGTGTGACTCCTCTTGAGGTATCCTGGCCTGTCTCCTCACTCACATGGTGCTTCAGGCACCCACTTTTCTGACAAGTTCAGTCTTTATCAGGAGACGCTCCTGGTCAATATGAATCAGATATCGCTGATACCATCTGTTCTGGAAGTGAGGGCACAGGAAAGGGGAAGGAAATCCAATAAATTTGGTTTTATTGCTATTTATTATGGAAATGCTCTCTGTTTGGCTATTCCTGAAAACTCCCTAATCATCCACACCAGACTTGAAGCCTTTAGGAAAATGTGGCAGAGAGCCTTGGCTTCTAAGGGTATTTTGGATGTTAATGAGCTCTCTGCTGCCATGATACTGACTGCAGATACTGAAAAAATGAACAAACCTCCAATGAATTAAAAGGCAGAAGGAAACTCAAGTTTCTGAGGGTGTTTGGGATCCCACAAAGGGCCATCGCTGACACAGCTGTGAAGGAAACAAACAGTCCCTGTCCCTGGAGGCTGGTGAAGCAAAAACTCAGGCACTGGTTACAGGTGATAAAGGCGATGCAGAGATGGCTCTGATGCCATGTCATCCCTTCATGGTGCTTTATCATCAGAAAGTCCAAGCCCTGACCCCCAGGGTCTGGCAAAGGACACCCTTTCAATCGAATGTTTCTCAAGGTTCTGCCTTTTGTCAGTGTGAGTGTATCTGTGTTTCGAGTGTGGGTTTGATGACAAGTGCTGTCGCTTTAAGCACAAGGCTCTGTTTTTCTTAGGAGCTGGCAATGCCTGTGAGGATCCCAAAGCCCATCCAGCTTCTTTCATAGACCTGACAATGGTCCTCAATCACCTAAGCTGTCCCAGTCCCAAACTTGCTTCAATCCTCAATTTGGATCCATGGCCTAGCACCAAATTGCACAAGTTCCTTCTTCTGTTGCCCTAAAATTAAAACAAAACAAAACCCCCAAACATAACAAAAAACCCACCAAAACCCAACAACAAACAACAACAACAAAACAGTCTATTCCACATTAGCATGACCAGCCCATGGTGTTCAGATCTTCTTGCCTTTAAAGCACTTAATGCTACACATAGACCACTCTCTTCCTGCACTCCCATGTGTCTCACAAACCTTTCACTCTTGTCCTCTAGTAATGGGCCAACACTCCAGGATGCTGGTGCTTCCTCCAGGGTCATGGACGATTACTGAGAACTATCAAAGTCTGGGGAGTGTAAGAGAGGAGCAGAGTAAGGTCAGCTCATGGGCCATGGCTGAGCATTGCCACTCCCAGCAGCAGACATTCCCCATCTCCCAGGCACAGCCATGCTCACAGCATGCCAATGTCACTGCCATATATGATTAGCCCGAGAGAAGCCTGCCTTCTTTCTTTAACCCTCCAAAAACACTTCATCCTTCTCTGCCTCTACCTGTAAACATCAACCACATTCACATCAAACACAACCCAGACATGGCTGTAAAGATTTGCTAAAGTCATCAGCCATCACCCTTTTCTACTTCAAATCTCCTGACCTTCTCTTCCACTGGGGAGGGGAGACCTTTTTGCTGTCTACAAATACCTGAAAGAAGGCTGGAGCATGGAGGGTTTTGGTCTCTCCTCCCAAGTAGTAAGTGATAGGACAAGAGGAAATGGCCTCCAGTTGCACCTGGGGAGGTTTAGGTTGGATATTAGGAAAAAATTCTTCACAGAAAAGGTTGTCAGTCATTGGAACAGGCTGTCCCTGGAGGCGTTTAAAAGGTATTTAGACGAGGTTCTTAGGGACATGGTTTAGTGCTAGAGTTGGGTTAGATTATGATTGGACTCGATGATCTTGAGGGTCTCTTCGAACCAAAATGATTCTATGATTCTATGAACAAATCCCAGCTCAGTGCAAAGGTACAAAGGAATCCAGAATGTTCATGTGGTGTGCACTGGCACACAACATCACCTGCATTTCCAGTCTCTGAAGTCCCACCTGTGCAGCAGAGTCTGGAGTTCTGAGCTCCCTTCATCTGCCCTGCATGACACATGGAAAATGGAACCACCCCAGTCAGTTTTGATTCTCTTCACACCCTGAAGCACCATATGGGTCAGGAGATGAGCCAAGATACTCATTCAGGACTCACACCTCCGTATTCTTAAAGTTTAGGTGTTCCCTGGAATCTCAACATACATGGTGTGTCAATATCTGAGTGCAAGGAACTGGTCAAGTGCTTTATCACCATTTCTGTAAGGGTGGCTTTGATGCACGCCTGGCTGATGCGCAGACTCTGTGTACATGGATGCTGACACCTATTGAACAACCTGCTCTGAAAAGATTAACAAGGGCACCTGTTATTTCTGGAAGGGTATTAGGACAGCAAAAAAGAAGAACCTGGGTTGGAGCAAATGAAAATGCAAACTTGTGGTCAGGGCTTTTTGGGGGGTTCTTGTAAAGCAGTGCTATACTGCATGTGAATTATTTCTGTGGTCAAAGCAAACCTCAGAGCTTTGTCTTATTTGAAAACAAGAAGAGAAAGGAAAGACAGCATCATTCAGGTTCAAAGGGACCTCAGCAGGTGCCTTGACCAACCTCCTGCTCAAAGCAGGGTCAGAACAGATTACCCGGGGCTTTATCCAAACACATTCTGGTCACTTTCTGGGACAGAGCGAGTGCCCACTCCTGGGAAAGAGCTTCCAGTGCTTGACTAGGCTTATGATTTAAAAGTTTATCCTTTTATCCACTACCTTTTTCAGCCCAATCGTCCAGCTTGCTTTTGTGGGGGATGATTCTGAATGCCTTGCTGACTTCCAGGTAAAAAACCATCACTGTTCTACCCACATCCAGTCCTTTCCTCACAGAAAGCAAAGAGGATGGAGAGACACAACCTGCTCTGGCTACGCCCCGTCACCTTCTCTTTCAGACACCCAGAAATGGGCTCAGGGTGGACATGCTCTGTGGCACAGCCTTTAGTTCCTCTGCTCGTCCATTGGCCATTTTTTAAAAAGTGCACACAATGTGTGAGAGCTAGCAGTCATCAGGGAATTCCCCCAGACTCCATGGCCTTTCAAAGATGATGGAGAGTGGCCTCACTGTGACATCATCCTGCTCTCTCAGCTCTTGGGATGCTTCTCCTTCTGTCCCACAGACTGGTCAGGATTGTGTTAGTTCAAGTGACCCCTGACTTGATCCCCATCCACTGCTGGTTGTTCTCCTCCAGATTCTTGCCTCCAGCCACAGAGGCTGATGAGACCTTGCTGGTGAAGACAGAGAACAAGAGGACAAAGAGACTCTCACCTCTTTCCCTTATTATACTCAGCAGTGGCCACACAGTGCCTTTGTTTCTTCTCTAACCTTTCCTGAAGTAGTAACAGTTCGTTATGGGCCCATGAATTGCCTTACAGGTCTAGACTGAGTTTAGATCTGGACTGTTGCTGTGCTTGGAGGCTGCTGAACTTGAAGACCAGATGAATAAACTTCTGCTACCCTGCGTTGGCAATTTATTCCATTAGTGTCACAGCTCTGTCTCCAACAGTGATGGTTTCAGCTCACCCAGTCAGGTCCCTGGCTGAGGACATACCTCACATCTGGGCTGAACCACCCCAGCTGTAGCACCAGGCCAGCCCTGACCTGCCACAAGAAAACCTGGTACCAAGCATCCAAAGGTGAGCAAAGGTTTTGCTTCAGAGCAGAGACATTACATGGTCAAAACATTGCTGAATGTCTTTCTAGCCCTAGCCATACAAACCCAGAATAAAATGTCTAAATTAATTCAACTGAGGATATGCTACCAAGCTTGGAGAAATTAGATCCTTTGCCGTAACATTTCTGGTGTCCTGTCTAATGATGGGATAAGAAAAGGTGACTCGTAAAGCAGCTTATTTTCTATTAGGAAAAATACAGTGCTGGCTGGAAAGAAGTGTCTCTGCAGAGGTGAGAGAAAGAACATCACTGATGACTTCAGCCTGTTTCAAAGGATGTGCCCCTGAAACCCCAGGGACACCTGGAGGGAGCCCAGAGGGGACAGAGAAAGTGCCACCTTGGGCTGCTCCTGTGCTGCTGAGCTGGGCTGGGCTCCTGGGACAGAGGGAGCTCATGGAAGCGGCAGCACTGTGGAGAGACAGCTCTGCCCAGGAGCACTGCGCAGCAGGGCTGAGGGCTCTGCCTGCAGCACTGAGGGGAGAGGATCCAGGCAGAGAGAGGGGAAGCACAGTCTGGGGTGGGAGGATGCTGAGAGCTCACTTAGAGAAATATCTTCACAGCCTTTAACAGGGTAAGTTTCTGTGTGCAGGGCAAGGCAGCTGTGTTTCCTGGAAAGATCTTCTAAAGCTGGCACATCCCACAGCCTCTGGCATCTGCCAGGAGGACCCTTGCAGATTCTCCAGTGAGAAGAAAGCAGACATTATATGGAGCATGGCTTCCCTGATGCACTTCCAGAGGGTCAGAGAAAGTTGGCTGCCTTCTCCCAGCTGCAGCACCAAGGGGAAAGGAGCCAGGCAGAGAGACATTAAATGCAATGCAGGGTACTAGGTTTCTGAGGGCTCACTTGCAGACATATCTGCACAGTCCTAACCTGGTAAGTCTCTGGCTGTAGGACAATGCAGCTGCAGTTCCTGGAGGGATGTCCTAGAGCTGCTACATCCCACAGTTTACAGGATCTGTCAGGTTCTCTCACAGTATCTCTGTTGTAGAGAAGAACGTGCTCCAGAGCAGGGCTTCCCTGCTGCACTATCAGAGGGGACAGGGCATGATGGCATCTTCTGCTCAGGGTGACTGCAGGGGGGAGCACCCATGGCTTCCCAGGGCTGTCCTGCAGAGCAGGGTCCCTGCACCCCAGGGCTGTGTGCCAGGGCAGGGACTCTGCTGCCTGCCAGGATCAGCATTCAGCCTGCCTGGGAGATCCCCACGGTACTGTGGGGAGAAGCTGTGGGTGGAAGGAGTGACCCCCATCAGGGCAGGGTCCTTCTGCTGTTGAGAGGGTGCTATGTGGGTCGAGGCTGCTCACAGCTCCAACTCACTCCCAGAATATTTACAACAGAAGGTTTCAAGGAGAAGATCTAGACAAGGAGTACTATAAAGATAAGCAACTTCCTCGAGTCTGTGTTTTCAGTCTTCTGCTTTTGGGGAATTGGTGGGGATAAATCGAAAGGTAGTACTTAATTTTAAACAAATACTTGAGACTCATGAACTGTAACTGAGTGATCAGCAGGTCTTTCAAGAGAATCCTGGCATGCCTTCAGCCATTCCTCTGTCGATGCAGAATGAGCACCACCTTTGTTGGACTTTGCTGCAAACAGGCAGGTTTCTGTAGGGCCAGGGTTATTGCAAAGAGGTTGGGATGGGGTCTGTGAGCACTGACAGGAAGAAGACATGAGACAGGGAAACACCTCCCAGGAGGACAACCTCCAAACAGCAGGGATATGATCTAGAAAGGAGAGGAAAACAAAACCGGATATGTTGTAGGAGGGGAACACAGAAAGCTCTGTATGATACCCCTGCAGTGCAGATCCCTCCTCTGAGCAGCCCACCCGCCTCCTCTCCCACCCAGCAAAGCCTCTGCCCTCAGGGCTGGGGGGTCCAAGGCATGAACCAGCTCCTGTGCAGCCAGAGCTCCAGTTCCTCTTCAGAGCACAGGGGCTGAGAGCAGCTGCCTGGCAATGTTGGTGTCTGGGAGGTGGCTGCACAGCTGGGGAAGGGTGACGCTGTCTGAGTGCCCGGCTGCCTCTGCCCTGGCCTCTCTCACACCCACCATCATGGGACTTTCCTTCTTGCTCCACTGCTCTGTGTTCCTGTGGTTGTGATCTTGTTCTTGCCCTCAGGCTCTCTGGGGATGGAAGTTTCAGCTGCAGAGTCACAGCCTGATCTTGTGGGTCGTTTCCTGCAGGTGTGTCCATGGGAACCCGTGTCCCAGTTTTCCTCTGCCCTGTGGGGCTGTGGGCAATGCAGTCTGTGTGGCTGGGGAATGAGCTGTATCTCCCTGAATCAGATGCCATCATTCAGATATTAAGCTATCCTCTTGAGGCTTCCTTCCATTCTCCAGCATGCTAACCTGTTCTATTACCTCTTTTTGTTATCTGAAAGCTCCATGGAGAAGCGCAGAGATGCTATGACAGAGAAAATGGGGTTTGTGAAATGAGCCGTGTGTGTCCCGGGCTAAACATGGGATGGTGAGACCTTAGGAAAGGGTGAGACACGTCGTGGTCTGAGGTGGATCCCTCTGCTCTCAGCAGTGCCTGGTGGTGTTTCACAATAACATGGGAGTGTGATCAGACTCCATCCTGGATAAGTGCAAGCCCAGGGCAGCTGGAGCAAGACAGAGGTATAGATCAGCTCCCCTCACTCTGCACTGAACCTCAGGTCTCCTCTTGCCTCACAGGAATTACTCTGTTCTCCCTGAGTGCAGCAGAAATGCTGAGGGTTTCTGGCACCCAAGAACACTCCTCAGGGTGGGAGGCGAGAGGGAGCTGTAGAAAACCAAACATCTCAAACTACCTTCTGCCATCTCAGTTTCTCAGTCCTGGGGGTACAGATGCTGAGAGGTCCTTCTGCACCAGAAGCTGTTCCATATGACAAAGCTGAACCACAGGATTGGCCCCTGCCCACCGTTCCCATGCCCCCCTGCTGCAGAGCAGGGCTGACTCCTCAGCAGCCAGCAGGCACAGACCTTGCTCCTCACGACATCTCCAGCCAGCACCGCCCAGGGCTCAGTCATGGAGCTGAAGGAAGGTCTGGAAAAGGACAAGGAGGTGTGGAGCAGGGGGACGGTGCATGAGAAATGGCTTTGATTTTGCTCAGTGCTCCTCTAACTTGTCACTCTTTTTTCCTCTTATGACAGTTCTCCATACACAGGGAGATTAAATGTCCAACTGCAGCTCCATAAATGAGTTCCTCCTCCTGGAATTCACAGGCACACAGGAGCTGCAGCTCTTGCACTTTTGGTTCTTCCTGGGCATCTACCTGGCTACCCTGCTGGGCAACGGCCTCATCATCACCACCATAGCCTGTGACCAGCACCTCCACACCCCCATGTACTTCTTCCTCCTCAACCTCTCCCTCTTTGACCTGGGCTTCATCTCCACCATTGTCCCCAAATCCATGGCCAGTTCCCTGTGGGACAGAAGGGTCATTTCTTATGCAGGATGTGCTGCACAGCTCTTTCTGTTTGTATTTTTCATTTCCTTAGAGACTTATCTCCTCACAATCATGTCCTATGACTGCTATGTTACCATCTGCAAACCCCTGCACTACGAGACCCTCCTGGGCAGCAGAGCTTGTGTCCACATGGCAGCAGCTGCCTGGGCCAGTGGGTTTCTCAACTCTTTTCTACACATGGTCAACAGATTTTCACTACCACTCTGCAAGGGCAATGCCCTGGACAAGTTCTTCTGTGAAATCCCCCAGATCCTCAAGCTCTCCTGCTCACACTCCTACCTCAGGGAAGTTGGGCTTCTTGTGTTTAGTTCCTGTTTAGTTTTCATATGTTTTGTGTTCGTTGTGGTGTCCTATGTGCAGATCTTCAGGGTTGTGCTGAGGATCCCCTCTGAGCAGGAACGGCACAAAGCCTTTTCCACCTGCCTCCCTCACCTGGCTGTGGTCTCCCTGTTTATCAGCACCGGTGTGTTTTCTCACCTGAAACCCCCCTCCATCTCCTGCCTCTCCGTGGATCTGGTGCTGGCTGTTCTGTGCTCGGTGGTGCCTCCAGCAGTGAACCCCCTTATTTACAGCATGAGGAACCAGGAGCTCAAGGATGCCCTAAGGAAAGTGATGATTGTTCATTTTTCAGAAGCAGTAATGAACTGATATCTTCTCTGTGCATATCACTCATAGTGTAACTCAGTATGCACTCAGCCTAGTTTTGGTAGGCTGTTTGATTGGTTTCTTTGCTTTTTAGCTTTTCTTGGTTGTATTAATGCTGTCGACAAAAAAATGAAAGAATTCTTTATCCCATTTCTATGTCAGTATCTACCTGTCTTGTGTGACCCACAGACTTTGTATAAATAACAAGGTGTTCATTCTGTGTGTTCAAACAAAATAAAGGACCCTGCACTGACCTGTTTGTCCAAGATCCTCTCTCTGAGATCTCTGGAGCTGCAGGAGCCAAGTCTGTGTGCTGAGATGGAGAGACCAGTAGCAAACCTCAGCAGGGTCTACATCTCATCCTGACCAGCATGACCCTGCAGACCCACCCATGGCCCTGGGCACCACAGCCCACTTGCTCTGCAGAGCAACAATGCCAGCTCAGGGCTCTGCAGAGCATGGGAAGAGGGTGCAGGAACGGCTGGCCAGGTCAGCCTAGATGAGGTCTCTCGGGAGAAGACTCTGTGGGGAGATGGGATGTTCCAGGAGAAGAGCAGGGCACTGTGTGTGTGCAGATATCAAAAGAGAAACTCTTTGCTGCCATTGGCATCTCGTGGCAGGCTGCCATGTCACTGCTGCAGCAGGACCTTCCTGAAGATTGTCTACGTCATTTCGCTCCTGTTGTCCTAGGGCACAAGTTTGGCACCTGAGGTTGCCAACTACCTGGTCTGGAGATCTCATCAGCATGCTGCCTGGATGAACAATCTCATTGGCCTCCATTTCCTGCTGTGCGAACAAATGCCATCAGCTATTCCTGCACATTCCATGGAGGCCTGTGGGACAATCGTTCACGAGGTTACTTCATGTTGCCAGTAACATCCCATGGGAGACCACCTGAATGCAGCACTGGGATGTGCTTCCTTGAAGTGAGGTCCCCATGTCCATTCCTTATGATGTGGGACATGAGGATGGCCATACAGAGGGATCTGGACCAGCTGGATCGTTGGGCTGAGGCTAATTGTATGAGGCTGAACAAGGCCAAGTGCCAAGTCCTGCACTTGTGTCACAACAACCTCAGGAATGCTACAGGCTTGGGGAAGAGTGGCTGGAAAGCTGCCTGTCAGAGAGGGATCTGGGGGTGTTGATTGACAGGCGGCTGAATATCAGCCAGCAGTGTGCCCAGGTGGCCACCAGCGTCTTGGTTTGTATCAGGGACAGTGTGGCTAGCAGGACTAGAGAAGTGATCATGCCACTGTACTCGGCATTGGTGAGGTCCCACCTTGAATCCTGTCTTCATTTTTGGGCCCCTCATTGTAAGAAGGACATTGAAATACTAGAGAGAGTGCAGAGAAGGCGACAAAGCTGGTGAGGGGCTGGAGCACAAGTGTGATGAGGACCAGTTGAGGAAATTGGGGCTGTTCAGCCTGGAGAAAAAGGAGGCTCAGGGGAGACCTTCTCACTCTCTACAAATACATGAAAGGAGGTTGGAACATGGAGGATGTTGGTCTCTTCTCCCAAGTAACAAGTGATAGGACAAGAGGAAATGTCTCCTCATCTGACTCTTTTTCTTTTTTTAAATTTTTTTCTTTTTCTTTTTCCTCCACCTAGTCTGTCTTCCATAACCTCTCCAAGGGAAAGATTCCTTGAATCACAGAGTAACTCAGGTTTGACGAGAACCCTGAATATCATCTTGTCTCACTCTCCTGCTCAGGACAGGGTGAACCAGATGAGGTTGTTCAAGGTCTCTGCCCAGGTTTGCATCATCCACAAAGGAGCTGAACGTTTACTCCGTCACATCATACAGGGGGAGAATAGAGAGATTCAACAGTGTTGGCCCAGGTGCTGGTCACTGAGGGACTCCACTGGTAACTGCTGACATCTGGGCTTCATCATCCAACCAACTTTCCACCCAAAATCCACTTTTTTAGCCCAGAGGGCACCAATAACATTATAAGGCCACCACACGAAACAATGTCTGACACCTTGGAAAATTCCATGTGCACAATATACCTTTCTTTCCCCTGTCCATTTTTATTCAGCAATCCCTTTTTTGTTTTCCAAGTGCCTGGACATGGCTGCAGAAGGACATGTCCCATCCCCTTCCCAGGGACTGAGGTAGGTTGACCAAACTGTAATTCTCACAATTCTTCTTCCTGCCCTTCTTGAAGACAGGTTTGAGAACTATCTTTTTCAAGAAAGAACAGGATCACAACAGCAGGAACACAGAGCAGCGGAGCAAGAAGAAAAATGTGGTGAGGGTGGGTGTGAGAGAGGTCAGGGCAGAGGCAGCCAGGCACTCAGACAGTGTCATGCTTCCCCAGGTGTGCAGCCACCTCCCAGACACCAACATTGCTGGGCAGCTGCTCTCAGCCCCTGTGCTCTGCAGAGGAACTGAAGCTCTGGCTGCAGAGGAGCTGGTTCATGCCTTGGAGCCCCTGACCCTGAGGGCAGAGGCTTTGCTGGGTGGGAGAGGGGGCGAGAGGTCTGCTCAGAGGCAGGATCTGCACTGCAGGGGATCAGTCAGCTGATCAGAGCCAGCGCAGCGAGAGCCAGAGCCGGCGAGGTTCAGCCGACCACGAGGTTCAGCCGAAATTAGGAAGCTCAGAGGGAAACGTACAGGGACAGAGTGATTCCTGGCGTGTCCCGATCCCCGAAGCCCCGGCAGCCATTGCGAGAGAGCAGCTGACGTGGCGGGGGACATTCCCACGGTGCCGGCGACCACACGCCCTCCCCTTGCCTTGAAAAAGCCTTTGGGAGGGCAGCGACTAGTTGCTGCCCACCAGGCGCAAAGAGGCGCAGCCAGCTTGTGCAGCAGGTGTGGTAGCTTGTGCAGCAGGGTCCAGAGAGCACTTGTTGCTTGTCAGTCCCTCTATCTTATTGCCAGCGTCCCAGACTGCTAATGACCATGGTCGCCTCCAGGAGAGCTTGTCTCAAAGAGACTGTGGCAACGCAGACTGAGGTTCTGTCCCAAACGGTGGCTGTTCAGGTCTCTGGCTGCAGGGAGTGCCAGAGCCTGCTGCTGCTGGAGGAGGGAGGCCAGCACTCCACCTGTGTGAGGTGTGAGCAGGTGCAAGATCTGCTCGACATGGTTGTGAAACTTAAGGAGGTTGAGACACTGACGTCCATCAGGGAATGCGAAAGGGAGATCGACTGGTGGAGTAACACCCTGATGAGCCAGTCGGAAAGGCCGCAGGGAGGTACCCCCGAAAAGGAGATGGACGTCCTACCCTCTCGGACAGAGGCGGAAGTCCTGAGACAGCCCCACCCTTGTCGCTGTCGGGCAGAGGTAGGGGACCTAAAAGACGACGAGAGTTGGAAGCGTATTCCAGTTCGGCATCACGAGCAGCCCCCCTCTCTGCCTGCGTTGCCTCCCCAGGTGCCCCTCCGTAATAGGTTTGAGGCCCTGGATCTGGAGGAGGAGGTAGATGAGGAGGTGGTGCCAAGCCTGCCTACAAGATCACATAGGAAGAGGCGGTTGACTTCACAACTTAAGACTGCCTCTGATAAGAAAGAAAGAAGGGTGATTGTAATAGGAAATTCCTTTCTGAAAGGAACAGAGGGCCCAATATGTAGGGTTGACCCTCATCTTAGGGAAGTTTGTAGTCTACCTGGAGCCCGGATCAAGGATATTGCTAGAGAGCTCCGCAGACTGGTGCACCCAACAGACTACTACCTGCTGCTGATCTTCCAGACAGATGGGGAGGAAGCTGCCACCCGTAGTCTGAGGGGAATGAAGAACGATTTCAAGATCTTGGGAAGGATGGTGAAAGACTCAGGGGCTCAAGTGATCTTCTTTTTGCTCCTTCCATCTTCAAGTGACGATGTGGGGTGGAATAGGAAAATTCAATCTCTAAATGGTTGGCTCCAAGACTGGTGCTACAGGTAGGGCTTTGGATTTTTTGATAATGGTTGGTTTTACAAGACTCCAGTCCGGACAGTGTTACGCGGGAAAGGCTTATCTCGCGGGGGCAAAAGGATGCTGGGGCAGGAATTAGCTGGGCTCATTTGGAGAGCTTTAAACTAGGCTCGAAGGGGGATGGGGTTGTAGCTGGGCTTGTCCCAGTGGGGCAGCATTCTAAAACTGATGAGGACCAGGTGACCTCCTGTGCCCCTAGGGAGAAATTGGTGTGCTCTCCTCGCTCCCTGAAATGCCTGTACACCAATGCGCGCAGCATGGAGAATAAGCAGGAGTTAGAATCCTATGTTCGGTTGGGAGATTATGATCTGGTGGCAATTACAGAAACGTGGTGGGACAGTTCACATGACTGGAATGTGGTCATGGATGGCTACGCCCTTTTCAGGAAAGACAGGCCAGCCAGGCGTGGTGGTGGAGTTGCTCTCTATGTGAGAGAGCAACTACAATGTACTAAATCCTGCCCAGGAGTAGATGAGGAACGAGTTGAGAGTGTATGGGTCAGAATCAAGGGACAGGCTGGCAGGGGTGATACTGTTGTAGGTGTCTATTATAGGCCACCAGATCAGGCTGAGGAAGTTGATGAGACCTTCTGTGCATGGCTGAGAGTGGCCTCACAGTCACAGGCCCTGGTTGTTGTGGGTGATTTTAACTTCCCTGATGTTTGGTGGAAGGACCATTCAGCCAGCCAGCCACAGTCCAGGAGATTCCTCCAGTGCACTGATGATTGTGAAGGGGTTTCATTAGAAGGAGATATGTTGTTGAATTAGTCAGGCCCAAAGGAATCTCAAGGCCACTTCAAGAAGCTGAGAACAGAATCTGCTGTGAGAAAGAGGGGCGTTTCTTCATTAACAGGGCCTCAGCATGGCGTGAGTCGTCGGACCTATCATCAGTGGGGCTCCAGCGTGTGGACTACCCTTGATACTCATTTAGCGAATCCATGCTTGGAGCGTGGATTCGTAATTAGAGAATAGTTGCGTATATAAGGAGACATGTTTCTGTAATAAATGGCTTTGGCGTGATTCACATTGAATCGGAGTGCTGAGTCCTTTATCGTTCCAACAGATGATAACTTCCTCATGCAGATGGTGGAGGAGCCGACTAGGAGAGGTGCACTGCTGGATCTCATCCTCACTAACAAGGAGGGTCTGGTCGAAGCAGTAAAGGTTGAGGGCTGCCTGGGTTGCAGTGACCACGAGATGGTGGAGTTCAGCATCTTGTGTGGCAGGAACAGAATAGCAAGTAGAATTGCAACCCTGGACTTTGGCAGGGCTAATTTCGGCCTTTTCAAACAATTGCTAGGGGAAATCCCATGGGCAAGACTGCTTAAAGGAAAAGGGGCCCAAGAGAACTGAATTGCATTCAGACATTGCTTCTTCCATGCTCAGGATCAGAGCATCCCCACATGTAGGAAGTCAAGGAAGGGAGCCAGGAGGCCTGTGTAGTTGAATAGGGATCTGTTTGGTATGCTCAAGCAGAAGAGGAGAGTTTACAGGTCATGGAAGCAGGGGCTGGCCACTTGGGAGGAATATAAGGCTGCTGTTAGAGGATGCAGGAAGGCAGCTAGGATTGCCAAGGCCTCCTTAGAATTACAGCTGGCGAGAGGGGTCAGGGACAGCAAAAAGAACTTTTTCAAATACATAGCAGATAGAACTAATACCAGAGGCAATGTAGGCCCACTGATGAATGGGGTGGGTGCCCTGGTGGCAGAAGACACAGAGAAGGCAGAATTACTAAATGCCTTCTTTGTCTCTGTCTACTCTGCTGGAGGCTGTCCCGGGGAGCCCTGTACCCCTGAGACCCCAGATGAAGCCAGGTCAATGGAGGAGTTTGCTTTAGTTGATGAGGACTGGTTTAGGGAGCAATTAAATAGTCTGGACATCCATAAATCCAAGGGTCCAGATGGGATGCACCCACAGGTGCTGAGGGAGCTGGCTGAAGTCATTGCTAGACCGCTCTCCATCATTTTTGCCAAGTCTTGGGAAACGGGAGAGGTGCCCGAGGATTGGAGGAAAGCAAATGTCACTCCAGTCTTCAAAAACGGCAAGAAGGAGGACCTGGGTAATTATAGACCGGTCAGCCTCACCTCTGTCCCTGGGAAAGTAATGGAGCAGCTTATCCTGCCACCGACTGTGGCAGAATGCAAGCCCTCCTCTCCCCCCCCACCTCCTTCAGTATGGAGGGAGTAGGCACATCTCCCTCTCTCTGCTACTTGAGGCTAACAGCTTCTTTTGTTTGGCCTAGAGCACCCTGGCCAGGGTCATTAGGAGAAGGGATTGCCAAGGCGCCAGTGAGCCGCTGGGCACCTGTGACCAGTGTGGGGGATGTTTGGAGGCTTCAGGGGCACCCCACACACGGTGTGGGGGTGCAGAGAAGCTTCTAGAATGCCTACAGTCAGGTCTGATCAGCCAGTATAAAAACGGGACTCTCTTGTCAAGACTGGGCCCATTGTCGCCGGTCTCTCGGAGCTGCGAGCTGAAGATGCTGCCGCCGAGAGCCCCCCTCCCCGGGATGGAGACCCCGCTTGCCTTGCCACCACAGGTGTGAGTAAAACTTCTCACAAGATTGCGAGTATATTTATCCGTTCCGTGCACACATGCACGTGTAACTTCCCGTGCTTAATACAAGCATGTATAACTTTATTTCCTTGCACAATCGCGAGTGTAACTTTATTCCGTGCACATTTGTACACGTACTTTAAATTATTTCCTCGCACAATCGCGAGTGTAACTTTATTTCCTCGCACGATTGCGAGTGTATTATAAATTTTTCCTCGCACAATCGCGAGTGTATTTTCCTCACGTGCTTCCACATAAGCACGTGTAAGTAAATCAACCCTCGCAGAATTGCGAGTGTATTATAAATTTACCCTCGCGGAATCGCGAGCGTACGCTTTACCTGTATCTCTTTAAGAATAATCCCGCACCGTGTTCAGGCAAGTGTGTACTCCTCTGGGACTCGGGGGTGGTTCCGGCATTGTTTTGGGTTAAGCCACGTGCATGCACTCTGTGGACCGCCTGTTGTACTAGTTGCTGCCCCTTAATAATTTTCCTCAGCTGATACCTGAACCTATATTTAAGTCACTTTTGGAGTGCTAAAACCCTGTTTCTCACCAGTTTAATAAAAGTTGTTTTGGACCCTGTTGTCCCTTAAATTAGCCTCGGGGTGCCTCCGTGGCAGTTGCAAACTGGCTTAAGGAGAGAAGCCAGAGAGTGGTGGTCAATGGTGCAGAGTCCAGTTGGAGGCCAGTATCTAGTGGAGTGTCTCAGGGGTCAGTACCGGGGCCAATATTATTCATTAACGATTTGGACAAGGGAACTGAGTGTACTATCAGCAAGTTTGCTGATGACACCAAGCTGGGAGGAGTGGCTGACACGCCAGAAGGCTGTGCTGCCATCCAGCGGGACCTGGACAGGCTGGAGAGTTGGGCGGGGAATAACCTGATGAAATTTAACAAGGGAAAGTGTAGAGTCCTGCATCTGGGCAGGAACAACCCCAGGTTCCAGTATAGGTTGGGAAATTACATATTAGAGAGCAGTGTAGGGGAAAGGGACCTGGGGATCCTGGTGGACAACAGGATGACCATGAGCCAGCACTGTGCCCTTGTGGCCAGGAAGGCAAATGGCATCCTCGGGTGTATTACAAGGGGGGTGGTCAGTAGATCGAGAAAGGTCCTCCTTCCCCTCTACTCCGCCCTGGTGAGACCCCATCTGGAATATTGTGTCCAGTTCTGGACCCCTCAGTTCAAGAAGGAGAGGGAACTGCTGGAAAGGGTCCAGCGTAGGGCAACAAAGATCATTAAGGGAGTGGAGCACCTCCCTTATGAAGAAAGGCTGAGGGAGCTGGGGCTCTTTAGTTTGGAGGAGACTGAGGGGTGACCTTATTAATGTTTATAAATATATAAAGGGTGAGTGCCATGAGAATGGAGCCAGGCTCTTCTCAGTGGCAAACAGTGATAGGACAAGGGGTAATGGGATCAAGCTGGAACAGAAGAGGTTCCACTTAAATTTGAGAAAAAACTTCTCAGTGAGGGTGACAGAGCACTGGAACAGGCTGCCCAGGGGAGTTGTGGAGTCTCCTTCCCTGGAGACATTCAAAACCCGCCTGGACATGTTCCTGTGCGACCTCACCTAGGTGTTCATGCTCCAGCAGGGGGATTGGACTAGATGATCTTTTGAGGTCCCTTCCAATCCCAAACATACTGTGATACAGAGTTTTCTGTGTTTTCCCTCCTACAGTTGTCCCAATGCCCTGAAGTCTCCCTTGATTGCCCTCAGATTTCCCATTGCAGTCTCATCACCGCCCACCTAAAAAATTAGTAATGGATAATAATATGAGGACCTTACTAGGGCATGAAATTTTATCTTCAAAAGGTCTTTTAGTTTGGTTCTTTTTGGTAGGTGGTTTGATAAGGTGGGTGTATGTATGTGATTTTAGGTAGGCTGGGTGAAATAGGTTGGATTTACATTGTTTAGGTTGGTTTTAGTGTTTCCATTGATGTTGGTTTAGGTGACTTGGTTTCGGTTGGTTTAGTTGTTCCTAGGTAGGCTGTGTCAGATAGTGTTGCTTTTAGGTTGGGTTGTTTCAAGATGTTTTTGTTTAGGTTGTTCGGTTTAGGGTTTGTTAGGGTAGGTTGTTTTAGGTAGGTTGGCTTAGGTAGTTTGTTTTGGTTCTTTCTTTTAGGCAGTTTTTTTGTTTGTTTGTTTTATGTTGGTTGTTTTGGGTGGGTTCTTTTCTTTTAGGTAGGTTGTTTTGGTTTAGGTAGGTTGTGTGGGGCACCAGGGCCACCTTCATGCAGCAGGAGCAGCAGCTGGCAGCCAAAATGGCCCAAAGAATCCCTGTTGAGAGGCCATGCTCAAAACTGCAGAGGAAGCCAAAAAAAAAACGCCTGGGTGTTAGCAATCAGGACACATAACCACGGACGTAGTTATATGCGGTGCTTTATTTCAGCGCTGGGAAACCAGGGGTTCACACCCAAAGCTGGCTTCAAACAGCTGATTCAGACCATACCTTATTATACAAGTTAGTCACATACATATTCATTACACCCCTGACAACTATTAGCATATCCCACACCTATTCTAACACAAACTTTCTATCTAAAAGATACTATAATTATCAGTTATTTTCTACGGTACCAACTTTAAAAGAATATATTGTAGATCTATGTCCACCTTAAGAATAAGGCTCGATTACAGTTACCTGCCTTATAAGAATATACCATAAATCTATGTCAGCTTTAAGAACAGAGTTTGGTTACTGATTACAAGAGTTCTCTGGCTACAGGGCTGGTTGCTATCCTAATATTAAGTCAACTGTAACAGATCCAGCGATATTCAGGGAAGACCCATTTTGTCCTGTTCCATGAAAAAAACATCTTGTAAGGTTGATTACTATCATCTTGCCCCCTTTGAAAATCCTTTTCTTTAGACAATGGATTTTCACTTTAAACAACCTCTTCAATTATTGATTTGATTGGTGATTTGGCAAATATGACAGTTCATAAGCTGGAGGGCTAACTGAATGGCTGTCAAATACAGGTTTAGCATAATTCCTACTCAGGACACTAAAAATGCGGTTATTCTTAGCATCTGTTTGACTAATTACGCGTTTAATACCTACATATAATAAACAAAGAAGTATAATCACAATTGTTAGTACAACTAAGCTTTCTAGTAGTGAATGTACCCATCCTCCTAAATTTAAACCAAATGAATCCAACAGAGCTCCTATCCAGCTCTGTTCTGCATCCTGTTTTTCCTTTTGCAGCTCCATCTCTGTTTGGGTCAGTTGAGAAATGTCCTTCTCGACCTCCAAAGTTACATTTGGAATATGGATGCAGCAATGATCAATTCTGTCTTTCAAATATCCACAGACACCATTTTCTTTCAATAGCATTATGTCGAGTGCCATTCTATTCTGCAAGGTCATTTTAGTCGTAGCCTGTAATTGTATATTAAGTTCCCAAAAACCTTTTTTAGTTATTCTGGCCAATCGATCCATTTGCCCGATCAATTTATCAATCATTTCTCTGTTTCTGTATGCTGCAATTGGTGCAAAGAAGGATTCTAGTGCCCAGCCGAATTTAACACTGCTTGATGGTTCGTGCCACACATCGTCTTCATCTATTTCTCGTTTGTGCCTAACATGTAGAAGTTCTTGCCCATTTTTCAAGGGAGACTTTTTCCAAATAGGACATAGGGTTGGCAGTCCCAAAGTAATTTCCCTTACTGGTCCTGCTATTGGTAAATGCGTTGTCCAGGTCCCATCACTTAAGGCCCAAACCAGATGTCCCACACTACCTATAACGCCTCTACAATCAATTCTATCTCCATCGATACCTACCTTGGTTCCTTCCTTTGGATCCAATTGTTTCTGACAAATGCAACCTGCAATTACTGCAACCTTAACGATGGGTACACGTATCTCCCTCATATCTGTCTGTCAAGTTATTACTCGTGAACAATTCCACCATGGTACTGTTGTTCCTCCTGTCACATTGGACCACCGTACACACCATGGAAATGCTTCACTATATTGGTATTGTTGTACAATACTCAATGTCCACATGTTACTCCATGATTCAGTTATATTTTTATTATCCTGATCTTTGCATTCCCAGTAGGTCCGTTCAACCGTTCGGTTTACTACTTTGGTGGTCCACGTGTCATAATAACACCAACTTATGTGTTTGAATGGTCTGGTCATTCCTATTTTAACCCATTTCGCCCCAGGTAATTTTAAACAATCCTCCGTTGGCCCTGGTGTTTTCCATTTTCCTTGTACTTTTACCTTTTGTTCTGTTGGGACGACTTCTTTTCTAGTGCGGGATTCGCATGCTATTTTACCAGTTCTATTTATTTCTGGTAGGGTGGTAGATATTATTCCCCACTGTATAGGGTCTTCCGCCGATTTTGGAATTGGAAGGCAAGCAGTGATGCTACTGGTATTCTGAGTCAGTGTGAAATCTCGAATTAATCCTATCATCAGATTCTCTGCCTGATTCTGTACGCTTTGTACCACCTGTGGTATCTGGGTACTTCCGTTATTGCCTACTGCTCTTCGTGGTCTAATTTGCAATTTCGTTTGAATAGTCTCATTTTCCCACTGTCTATCAGAGGCCTTGTGGAATAGAGTGGTACTTCCCTCTCCAGTTTTCAAAAGTACAAACAGTCTAACCAAGATCAGAATTCGGTAATGCAAACCAGACATTATTGCGATGTAATCTTGAGCGAGGTAGGACCCACTATCTGGAATTTCCACAGTCTTGGGACTCTTTTCACTCGGGTATAGTGTACCAGGAGTCTACTCCAGCAACTTTGACTGAGGTGAATGTAATCAGGAGTACTTGATAGGGTCCGTCCCAACGCTCTTTTAAGGGTTCTTCATTCCAGGTTCTTAGATACACCGTGTCTCCCGGCTCTATATCATGTACCGGATTCTCGAGCGCTAGTGGGCGATTCCACACTAGTGCGGATCTGAGTCGATTCAATGTCCTGCCAAGAGACAACACATAATTGTACAAGTCCTGATTTCCTTTCACATGTACCTCTGGGTTTGGGTTTGGTGCTTCGTATGGTTTGCCATACAAAATCTCGTATGGACTTACTGACATTTCACTCCTAGGTTTAATCCTAATATGCAACAATGCTATTGGCAAGGCCTGAGGCCATTGAATTTTTGCTTCCTGACAGATCTTGCTAAGTTGCCTTTTTAGGGTTTGATTCATTTTCTACACTTGTCCACTAGACTGGAGTCTCCATGGGGTATGTAACTCCCACTTAATTCCCAAACATCTGCTGACTTCCTTTACCAATTGTGCAACAAAGTGCGGTCCCCTATCGGAAGATATCCCCAGTGGTATCCCAAATCCAGGGATTATTTCCTTTAGTAACCATTTTACAGTTTCTTTTGCCTGGTTGGTGCAACAAGAGAAAGCTTCCGGCCATCCTGAAAAGGTACCTACTCCAACTAGTATATACCTGAATCCTCGAGTTCTGGGGAGTTCCGCATAATCTATTTGCCAATAATCCCCAGGTTGTATACCTGTCTTAATTTTCCCCATTTCTATTTTTCTTTTTACTAAAGGATTATTTTTCAAGCAAATTTCACACTTAGCTGTAATAGACTTTGCCATTGTTAACATCTGGACCGAGATAATTTGTTTTCTTAGATAAGCTACCAATGCTTCTGCACCCCAGTGACACTTCTGGTGTTCCGTCTGAAGTATTCCTCTCATAATAGTGGTTGGTACCACAACTTGTCCATTGGTGGTTACATACCACCCAGAATTATTCTTGCTGGCTCTTACTAGACTTGCCAATTTTTCATCTTCTGTAGAATATTTAGGTGGTTCTGAAGGTAATAAATCAATTGCTCTTACCTTCTGGGAGACAAGACCCACCATTGTCCTCACTTGCCGTGCTACTGACCGAGCTGTTTGATCAGCAAGCCGATTTCCCTCGATGATTTTTGATGTTCCACTTTGATGAGCTTTACAGTGCATTACAGAAACTTGTGATGGTTTTTGAATGGCCTTAATCAGGTTCTGTATCTCCTCCTGGTACTTAATGTTTGTTCCTTGTGAAGAGAGCAGTCCCCGCTCTTTCCAAAGGGCTCCCTGCACATGAACAACTCCGAAAGCATATTTTGAATCAGTCCATGTATTAACTTTCTTGTTTTCGCTGAGTTCCAATACCCTGGTTAAGGCGATTAACTCCGCTTTTTGTGCTGAGGTGTTTGGTGGTAAGGGCTTAGCCTCAATTACTGTCTTGGCAGTAGTAATCGCATATCCTGCATACCATATTCTGTTCTCCACAAAGCTACTGCCATCAGTAAAGAGTTCCCAGTCAGTTTCTGCCAGCGGAGTGTCTTTCAAATCAGGGCGACTTGCGTGGGTATATTCGATGACTTCCACGCAATCATGTTCCAGGTCTCCTTCTTCAGTACCTGCACCCAAAAACTCAGCAGGGTTCATTAGGTTAGTAGTTTTTAGAATAACATCATCTTGTTCTGTCAGAATTACCTGGTATTTCATCATTCTGCTTGCGGAAAGCCAATGGCCCCCCTTTTGTTCCAGTACTGTTGTCACCATATGGGATACAAACACTTCTATCCTTTTTCCCATAGTTAATTTTCGGACCTCCTGGATCAGTATTACTGTAGCAGCTATCGCCCGTAAGCACGCCGGCCACCCAGCACTTACCGAATCTAACTGTTTAGAAAAATAGCCAACAGGTCTTTTCCAGGATCCCAGTCGTTGGGTTAATACCCCCAAGGCAAGTCTTTGTCGCTCATGTACAAACAACTGGAAATCTTTGCTCAAGTCCAGCAGGCCCAAGGCAGGTGCCTGCATCAAAGCCTGTTTTAGCTTTTGGAAGGCTTCACGTTGTGGTTTTCCCCACATGAACGTCTTATTCCCTTGTGCTTCGTATAAAGGTTTAGCAATCAACCCATAGTCCTTAATCCAAAGTCTGCACCATCCTGTCATTCCTAAAAAGGATCTTAATTCATGTAAGTTTCGTGGTTCTGAAATAGCACAGATAGCATGCACACGGTTTGTACCTAATTTCCGCTGTCCTTGAGAAAGCTCGCATCCTAAATAAATCACAGTCTCGGATGCAATTTGAGCTTTACTTTTCAATACTTTGTACCCATTCATTCTCAATTGGTTCAGTATTTCAATCGTTACCCGGATGCAGAGTTCTCGTGTCTCAGTCGCGATCAAAATGTCGTCTACGTATTGTAGCAACAGGTACCGTTGTCAAGGGATCACGATGTGGCCTTTCGTAATCCATTCCTCGAGTTCCTTGGCCAACTGATTTCCAAAAATAGTTGGGTTATTCTTGAATCCTTGCGGAAGACGTGTCCAGGTTAACTGAGTTTTCCTTCCATTGTGTGGGTTTTCCCATTCAAAGGCAAATAGCTTTTTGCTTTCCTGGTCGAGGGGTATGTAGAAGAAGGCATGTTTTAAATCAAGTACAGTAAACCATTTATATTTCTCCTTCACAGATGTTAACAAAGTATATGGGTTTGCAACTACCGGATAAATGTCCTTAGTGATCTGGTTTACAGCCCGCAAATCTTGGACTAATTGGTAACTACCATCGGGCTTCTTTACTGGAAAAATTGGAGTATTATATTCTGATTCACATTCCTCTAGAATTCCATATCTCAAAAATTTTTCAATTAGAGGAACTATTCCTAACCTAGCTTCTAATTTCAGTGGGTACTGTCTCAACTGTACTGACCTGGCATCTTCTTTTAATTCCACTTTTACGGGCTGGGCTGTTTTCGATTTCCCAGGTATGTCAGTCGCCCATACCATGGGGATCACCGCCTCCTCCACAGCTTGTGGTATTTCCACTACCGGGTTTTCTTTTAATAACAGAATTTGTCCCACCTTGGATTCTGGAATTTTCATTACCAGGTTTCCATTCTCGAATGTTATCACAGCATCCAATTTGGTCAATAAATCCCGTCCTAGAAGGGAAACTGGACAATCTGGAACATATAAGAACTCGTGGGCTAATTCCTTTTCTCCAAAACCCAGATCTAAGGGTTGCAGGAATGGTCATACTTCTTCCCCCCCTGTGGCACCAACAATCGTTGTCGTTTTATGACCTATTGTTCCCTGTAAGGAATTTAGCACAGAATAAGTAGCCCCTGTATCCACTAAAAATCTCATATCCTGGTTCCCCACTTGTATTGTCACCAGGGGTTCCTTATTCTGGGTATCTGTTCTCGTGCTGCCATATAGTCAGCTGTTATTATTATACTCCCCCAACACCATAGTTTGTATTGCATTCCCTGCTGCACTTGGTACCTGACTCGTAGAGCCCGGACAGTTCGGGCATTCATTTTTCCAGTGTCCTCCCTCCTTACAATAAGCACATTGATTTATACCAAGCTTTACAACAGGTCTTAAAGGAGTTCCCTGAACATTCCGAAAACCGCTCCCTCGGCTGCCTCTAGTTCCTCTGCCACGGACTTCTATTCCTATTACCCTACCTTGCCCTTGGACCAGGGCCAACAAGTCTTGCTGAGAACGCCTTGACTGTTTCTTTTCTCTATTATTATAAACTTGCCAGGCTGTTTCTAACATAACATCCAGATCTCGTAATTGTGCCCCCTCCAGTTTCTGTAATTTATTCCGAATGTCATCCTGAGACTGTCCCAAAAAGATTAAAGCCAACTGAACCCTTGCTTGTTCTGTTTCAATATCTAAATCCGTATATCTCTTTGCAGTTTCTTTTAATCTTTCTAAAAAGGCTGAAGGGGATTCATTCTTTTCCTGCCTAACATTATACAATTTTGACCAATTCATTTGTTTTGGCATAGCAGTCTGAACACCGATCAATAACCAGTCCTGATACCTCCGGAGGTGAAGCTGACCACCTCCAGTATTATAATCCCACCAGGGATCCTCCTTTGGAAAATTTTCATCAACATTGCTACCCAATATTCCATTCCGAATATCCTCCCTTACTTTATCTCTTGCTACCCGTATAACCATATCCTTTTCTGTAGAATCCATTAATGTGTCAAGAATCACTTGTAAATCATCCCAATCAGGATTCTGCGTTTTAATTATCATTTTAATTATCCTTGCAACCTTGTCCGGGTTTTCCCGGTAAGGACCAGCTGATTGTTTCCAAATCATTAAATCTCCTGGTGAAAACGGGACTATTACATAAACTGGCTCTCCCCCCACTCCTACCGCTTGTCTCAGTGGTGCTATTACATTTGGCAGTCCACCCCCCTTTTGGGCTTCCTTTCCTCTGTTCCTAGTCCTGTGGGATATTGGTGTGGTTGTTACTCCTTTTACACCAGTTGCTGCCCCCTCATCCCCACTGGAATCAATATCACTTTCAGTAAGACACACAGGTGCCGAGGGTTTAAGGGGTTTAGGTGCAGAGGGTTCAGTTTCTGAAGGCGCAACGTCCAAACACGGTGGATCTAAGGCATTACCGCGGCTGCTTTCTATTGCCAAACAAGTCATGCATTTCTTTTCTGCCGTACAGCCCATACATTTATCATTAGTACCGCTCCTCCGGACTAACATTAACCCACATTCCTTCCTCCAGTCCTGTTTTTGTACAAGATAGAAAAAGAGATCTACGTACTGTACCTCATCCCATTTACCTTCCCTTTGACAAAACCTCATTAATTCACTAATAGTTCCATGTTCTAAAGTACCCTCCGGTGGCCACCGTGCTTCATTAGGCAAGTCATATTCAGGCCAGCAGTGAGTACAATATTCAATTAATTTCTTTTTACTCATTGATTGTCCAAATCCAGCCTCCTTCCAATGTTTCAACAAACAGTCCAATGGTGACATCTTTGTATCGCTCATATCAACACAAAGGGTTTGTATCGCTCATATCAACACAGACGATTAACACAGAAAGGTGACACACAGATAACTTTACCAGAACAACAGTAAAGACGGATCAAATCACCAGTTTCAACGGCAAATACAGATCAAATTGCTAAAACTGTAGACCAGGTCCTGAACAGCATAGATAACCAGATCAGGTGAGCGCAAATAACCAGACCAAACCAGGTGCCGAGCCCGCGGCTTAAATAACCAGAACCAGATGCCGAACCTGCAGAGGTTTCCCTCTGTCTAACGGACGGCTGCCTAGGCAATACCTCGGGAGCTCCCTGCCCAACCGAGCGTGGCTTTCGCCGCGTCTGACCGGCAGGCTACCAGAACCAGAACCAGACCAAATGGGTACCCAATAATCCAGGTAAAACAACAGATAAAGCACCTTCTTACCAATCAGAGGTCCGTCGTGAGCAGCGGAGAGCCGGTCGCGTCCGATGCACTCCCCAAGAATACCTCGGTGCTAGCCGGAGCAGGATCGAGACGCGATCCATCTCAGCAATGCTTGCGAAGTCCCATCTGGGGTGCCAAAATATTAGCAATCAGGACACATAACCACGGACGTAGTTATATGCGGTGCTTTATTTCAGCGCTGGGAAACCAGGGCTTCGCACCCAAAGCTGGTTTCGAACAGCTGATTCAGACCATACCTTATTATACAAGTTAGTCACATACATATTCATTACACCCCTGACAACCATTAGCATATCCCACACCTATTCTAACACAAACTTTCTATCTAAAAGATGCTATAATTATCAGTTATTTTCCACGGTACCAACTTTAAAAGAATATATTGTAAATCTATGTCCACCTTAAGAATAAGGCTCGATTACAGTTACCTGCCTTATAAGAATATACCATAAATCTATGTCAGCTTTAAGAACAGAGTTTGGTTACTGATTACAAGAGTTCTCTGGCTACAGAGCTGGTTGCTATCCTAATATTAAGTCAACTGTAACAGATCCAGCGATATTCAGGGAAGACCCATTTTGTCCTGTTCCATGAAAAAAACATCTTGTAAGGTTGATTACTATCATCTTGACTCTTACTTTCCTGCATAAGAAAATAAAAGCCTTTCTCCCCCCAGCTGCCGGGCATGAGAGGCCATCTTCTTAGTGCTTGACCAGCAGATACTCACTGAGCCCAGAGGGACCAGAGAAGCCCTGACAAGTGGTCATGCTCGATGCTGCAAAGGAAGGCAAAACAATCCTGGGGACCAGTGCCAATCTGCCTGGTGAAAAATTCCTTCCCAACCTCAGGGATGGTGACTGGATATTCCCTAGGCGAGGCTTGGCTCCTCATCCCACAAGCTACTCACACCTCCGAGGAGATTCCCAAGCCTTATTCTTCCTTGACCTGGAGCCATTTCAGGAGCTTCTGAGAGTGCCCAGATTCCTGTGACCTGATCGACCTCAGGGACAAGAGTCCTTTCTGTGTCTGTCAGGACCCCAACGAATGATCCAGGTCACTGGGACCACTTGCAACATCTCTGTATCCTATATCTTATGCCTGCTGCTGTGGGCTCTGCAGTGGATGAAGACAGCGAGCTCTGCAGTGCTCCTCAAGAAGTCATTTCCTTGGTCTTGCCTCTGCTGTCCAGCTGAAAAGGGTTTCCACCCATGAGATGAGCCTTGCGGCAGAGAAGCTGCAGCAGCCTGGTCCAGCTGCTTCCCTTGGTCCCTTTAGCCCTGTCAAGTGATGCCACTGCCTCCTCCAGGACTTCCTCTGGGATGTCTTGGGGCTGGTCTTGGCCAGTTCTGGCTGTGGGCATGGGAGGACGCTGCTGTTTCTCCTGCCCTGTAGCATTGTGATGCCTACATTGCCAGGTGGTGGCCCTGTGAGATGGGGGTGACCCCTGGATGCAACCCTGCCCACCTCTGCCTCCCCCCCACCCCTCTCCCCAGCACCCTTTGGAGGAGCCCTTGTGCTGCTGTCCCTGAGGGTCTCTGTGCCCACGAGGCCCAGGGGGCTGTCTCTGCCCTTAGCGGCCAGGCACTGAGCACAGCTACTGGGTATCCCTGGTGCCTCCTTTGCCATTTGCATTGTTTGTAGGTTGCTGAAAGTGTGTTGTTTTAGTTGAGTTGTCTCAGGTTGGTTCTTTAAGGTTTGTGGTTCAGGCTGTTTTGGTTTGGGTTTGCTGAGGTTTTTTGGTTTTGGTTGGTTTAGGTTGTTTGAGGCTGGTTGAGACTGATTGGTTTCTCGAGGTGCATTGTTTGGAGTTTATTTTTTTCAGTTGCTTTTTAATGCTTTTTAAATGCTTCTCAGATTCTTTGTGCATTGTTCTACAAAACTGAAATAATATTCCAAAAGATACCAATACAACTATTCTAAGTACCCAAAGATTTTGAAGGTACTGATGTTATTTGAATGAAGCATCACAGGAGAAGGTAACAAAGCTGCCATTCTGTATTTCCTCCATTAAATTGTCTCAGATCAAGAAGTATAATTATTAATTGTCTTCACTAGTTGGTGCCCGATGTACAGATTAAACTCAAGGTCAGTTTTCTAATAACAGATTTCCCAGGGCAAACACTGCTTATCACTGTAGAGCACAGCAAGCTGAGAACTCCAACACCCATCTTTGACAGGTATAGCGAAACAGAAGTATAGTTCAGATAAAATTAACTCATATAAAGAACAGATTAATCAATATAGTGACCTGCAACTGTCAAGAGATATAAATTCCATAATATGCTCTACTGTAGCTGTTTTTATCTCCAATTGTTCTTATACCAGGTTGGGTACCAAAAAGTACTGTTGTCATTTAATACCAGCTGGCAATTAGGGCCACACAATCGCTCACTCACTCCAAGTGGAATGGAGGAGAGAATCAGAAGGGAAAAAACCTCATGGACTGAAAAAACAACAGTTTATTAGAACAGTAAATGAAGAGAAAAATGATGATGATGACAACAATAATAGAATACACAAAACTAGTGATACACAATTAAGTCACTTACTGCCTGTGACACCAATAGCCTGTTTGTTTCCAAGCAGCAGTATTTGCCCCCTGGGCAACTCCACTTTTTATACAGCTTGGGTCAGCTGTCCTGGCTTTGATCCCTCCCTAATTCTTGTACAGCAATAGCTTCAGTACAAAGCTCAGATACCAGATCAAGCTCAAGGTCAGTGTTCTAATAACAATTTCCCAGGCAAAACACCACTAATCATTTCAGAGCAGAGCAAACTGCAAAAGTCAACACCAATCTTTAACATATATCGCAAAAACAGGAGCAGAGTTCAGATCAAATAAACTAATATCAACAACCAATGGATCACTATTGTGACCCACAACTATTAACAGATATGTCCCTTAATACACTCGAGTCGATCTGTTATTATCTGAAATTCTTCTTGCACCATGTTGTGCACCAGAAAGAACTGTTGCGGTTTAATCCCAGGTACTAACTGGGACCACACTTCTCTACTCACTCCACCTCCCCAAGTGGGTGGCAGAGAGAATTGCAAATGGAAAAACCTCGTAGATTGAGATAAGAACATTTTATCAGAACAGCAAATGAAGAGAAAATAATAATAATAATAATAATAATAGCAATGGAATATGCAAAACAAGTGATTCACAATGCTTAGTACGTGCAACACCAATAGTCCATCCATGACCAAGCAACAGTATTTGCCTCTTGAGGAACTCTGATTTATACATGTAGCATGACATCATACGGTAAGGAATACCCTTTGGCCAGCTTGGGTCAGCTACCCTGGCTTTGCTCCCTCCCAGATTCTTCTGCATCTGGGAAGACAAAAAGTCTTTGACTAATCAGTAACAACCAAAACATCAGTGTATTATCAACATTCTTCTCCTACCAAATCCAAAACACAGCTACTAGAAAGAAAGTGAACTCTGTCTCAGCTAAAACCAGGACAGTATCCACAAGTAAACAAGGTCTCTGCTATCCCAGGGGAGGCCATGGGGACACAGCAAGATCATGAAAAAGAGATCTGAGGATGATTAACATCTTCTTCAGCAAAAGCCCATGGATGGTTCAATGTGGGCACTGGAGAACACCCCGAGTCATGAGAAATGCTCTGAGCCCTTTCCACAGTGTCAGACCCCTGGGAAAGAGCTCAGTGTCAGTGTGACCCATCCAGTTGCATCTGCATCCCTCACTGACCAGCACAGCCAGTGTGGAGTTACCCCATGGTCCTGCAGCCAATTTTCTCTGCAGAGCATCACTGCCAGGTTGGGGCCCTGTGGGGAGCACAGGTGAAGGATCAGGAACACCAGACCAGAGAAGGGATGGGGGGAGATCAGAAAGGAGCTGACCTGGGCTGGAAGTTGCCTTGGAGAGAAAAACGCTGGTGTTCAGCTGCCCCAAGATAATACCCAGAGTTTAGGGTGCAGAGCCAGAAGTCTTTGCCGTCCTGGTGCTTCACGAGGCCTGGGAAGTGGCTGCAGAAGGACTGGTGTCCCCTACTTTCCAACTCTTAGTGCCATTGTCCCTCCTGAAGGGTGGCATGGAAAGAAAGTATGGGACACTGTGTCTTCACTGAAGAAAGTATTCACTCAGAAGCCACACCATTTTGCTCTGGTACTTCAGTCCTGGTGCCCAGCACATGTCCTTAAGACAACCTTCTTCACCCCTCTTGTCACCTTAACTCCAAAAGTCACCACTAGACAAGGCTTCTCAGTTATGCTGTGATAGAGACCTGAGTTTCAGCTGTGACCACAGGAAGGACAAGGCCTCTCCTGGCTCCTCTGTAGGGCTGGCAGCCTCTGAGATCCCCACCAGAAGAGGCAGCATACAAAGGAGAACTTAGGAAACAACAGACAATCCTCATGCTCAATTGGAGGCCCTCAAGAAGAGTCGCTCAGTCCTAATATCCAGTCCTGCTTGTTGCTGCATGAACACCCAGGAGAAACTGCTCCAGGACCCTCATTCCAGACCCCATCTCCTCCAGCCCAGGTAGGCAGTGCTCTTCCTATTATCACTGCAGTGGTTCCAGGCACCCAAGAGACACCTGGTGGGGAAGATGTTGGGTAGGGATTGCCAACCCAGTGCTCCCAGCATCTCCTCTCCAGCCAGAACATCTTTCCCTGGTCAGAAGAGGACCCGCTGCTGCTCAGGGAATCAGGGGGTCTCTTGGGGCTGGAGCCACTGACAGTGCATGCTGGCAACTCCCAGACTAACAGCCAAGCTTTGGTGTTCTCCATCACTCCTCATGGTGTTTTCTGCTGGTCTTTGTGCTGTTGGTCACAATCCTCTGAGCCTGTCTGTTCTGTGAGTTCTGAGTACACCGCATTTTCCACTTGTGTACCCTATACTTCATCAGCATGTCCAGCAGGATGTTAGAGAAGACAGTCTGACAGCTCCCCATATCCTGCTCCTTGCCCTTCTTTGAGACAGGATTGACATTTACCTTTTTCCACTCCTCAGGAACCTCTCCCAGTAACAATGACCTTTAAAAGCTAATTAAGCGCGGCCTCGCAGTGACATCGGCCAGCTCCCTTGGCACTCGTGGATGCATCCCCTCAGTTCCCATAGACTTAAGTATGTCTGATTTATTTAAATGTTCCCTAACTTGAGACTCCTTCACCAAGGGTAAGACTTCCTTGCTCCAGATTTCCTTCTGCTCTTGGGGCCCTGAGATTCTCAAATGTCTGTCCTATCAGTAATGACTGAGATGAGGAAAAACATTGACTATCTCAGGCTTTTCCATATCCTGGGCCATATACCATGTCCTTAGTCTTCTTTTTGCACCTTATATACTTGTAGAAAGCTTTTTTGTTGTCCTTCAGGTCACAATGCAGATTGAGCTTGAGCTGGGCTTTGACTTCCCTAACCCCAACTCTGCACACTTGGGAAGTTATCACTGATGTCCTCCAGAAGCCTTTTGGATGGGTTGTACCGTACTATGTTGCCCTTCAGGGAGCTAATAAAGTGATCCAGTTCCAAGACCAGGAGGCCCCGGGTGTGAGTACATGAGGCTTCTTCCAGTGGCCTGATGAAGTTCTCATCTACTTCTTCCTGAACAAGTAGTCAACAACAGACATGCACTAAAAGGTCACCCATGTTGGTCTGCTTGGCTAATCCTGACCCACAAGCTCTCAACAGACTTGTCATCTATTCCAAGGCAAAGCTTCAGACTTTCCCACTGCAATTTCGTTTACCTAGTGACTCCTCTGTTTATTTCTATTCTGTCACATCCTTTAGTTCCTATTGCTTTGATCTAGTTAGGGGCCACAGGTAAACCATCTACAAACTCACCTTAACCACTGACATAATGGAGCTTCACTCCAAACAGACCTCGAGAAACTCTGGGATTTGACCAACAGAAACCTCAAGAAGTTTTCTAAAGAGAATCTTTGTTCTCCTTCTGAGCTTCTGATGCACTACATCAGTGGGCAGAACCACCCTGTTGTACTGGTTTTGGCCAGAGTATAATTAATATTCATCATAGCAACCCATATGGTGCTGTGGTTTGGATTTGTGCACAAAGCAGTACTGGTAACACATCAATGTTCCAGTTATTGCTGAGCAGTTCTTGTACAGCATCGAGGCCTTGTCTGCTTCCCATGCTGCTCCACAGCAGGTAGGCTGGAGGTGCATGAGAAGTTGGGAGAGGACACAGCCGAGACAGCTGACCCCAAATGACCAAAGGGATATTCCACACCATATGACATCATGAGTGAGCAAGTGGCTATGTGGGACTTACCTGTATACAGGGCTTAAGCAATAACACTCACACATCAAGGTAGGCTCAGGCATGACTGTTTGAGGAGCAGTCTCAGCAAGAAGAGTTTGGACATTACGAGTAATGCCATAGCAGCCAGTGGTGCTAAATAGGAATATGGTCATGAGCATACTGGTCTGCGTGGCCAACCAGACACAGGCCATTATTGTCCATCTTGACTCAGCACTGGTGTGGTCACATCTGGAGTGGTGTGTCCCAGTGTGAGGCTCCCTGTTCTGGAGAAATGTGGAGTAGCAGTCATGTGACCAGAGAAAGTCTGCCAAGATAGGGATGGGGTCATGTTGTGGAGAGGCCGAGAGACCCAGTCTTCTCTAGCCTGCCGAAGTGTGGAGGCCAAGGGAACATGCTGGTTTAACTGAAACTGAGTTAATTTTCTTCATGTAGCTAGAATCTTTTCTCCTTCATAACTATAATAGTAATTTTTTTTTTTTTTTTTAGATTTACTCTGAGAATCTTGAGATAACACTGCTTATTCCCTGGGATGAAACAATTATTTTCTTCCAGTAGCTTTTCAGTGTTTGGTATTTCTCATGAAAGGAAAGTCAGAACTCACTGATACCTTGCCTGTTATCAGGGAAAGCAAAGACTTCTTCGACTGTCCAGCTGTAGGTGCAAATTGGTGGAAGGAGGTACAGACAGGACAGCTCCTATATTGACATCCAGGCTGATCAGCGAAATATTCCCTACCATTAGCGTCATGCTTGGTATAAACCTGGAGCCAGCTTTTCCAGCTAGTCAGTTCTGTTAGTTCAGGTTTTTTGGCTACTTTAGTTATTTCTGTTTGGAAGTTCTGTTCCACTGTGAGTTTGGGGTTAGTTTGGCCTTTTGCCATTCCTCTGGTTCGCAGTCAGCCCTTGGGTCTTTCTGCACTTTACCTTTTCTGCTCTCTCTCTCACTGGGATTGGCTGTTTGAGACCAGGATGGTCCCTGCTCCAGGACTGTTCAGCACAACTGGAGTTTCATGAGGGATTGCACTGAATATAATTTATTTTTTTTTACACATCTGTATTTTTAGTAGTATATTATTAAATATAGTCTTGTCTTATTATAGTCCTATAGTTGTCTTATTACACTGTTTTTATCCTCAACCAATAGGTTTCTCCCTTTCCCTTCTGTTCTCAACACACTGGGTGTCTGCAGCCTGCAGCCTGCAAGGAAACAGCCACAGGCCTGAAACAGTGTACAATGACCGGTAGTGAAGACGGCCAAGGGTGCTGGTAAGGCTGGATGTCCCTGAAAGTCCCAAAGTCTTTGTCCCCTTAGCTATAGCTCATGTGCCTCCAACTGAGGCCTAAAAGGAGACACATCATCATCATGGGCATGGACCCTCATTGCCTCCTTACACCCATCTCCCCAGGAGGCCAGGAGGTCACACCATCGTCCTTCAGTGGCATCGCACTCCCCACATCCCCAGGAAGAGCCCAGAAACACATGGTGTTGTCAGTTCATTTATTTCACTTAAATACAATGACATATTCCCATTTCCTCTAAGTCACTGGTTCACACAAGATGGGTGGATAATTAAGTGGGAAGGGATGAACAGTGACATTTCTTGGAAGACATTAACAGTGCAAGTGGGAAAAGGAGAAAAAATTTAAAGAAGGAAAGACAAACCTGGCCTGCCATGACATACAGCAGGAGCCCTTTGCAGAGGGGAGCAGTCTGTGGTTGCTGAAAACATCCAGTCATGAAATTCCTCAGACCATCCCTGAGCTCCCTGTTCCTCATGCTGTAGATGAGGGGTTCAATGTTGGAGGTACCACTGAGTACACAACAGACACCCCCAGATTCAGGGATGGGAAAGAAATAGAGGTGGGCAAATGTGCAAGTACTGGTAAACAAGAAGACCACGGTCAGGTGAGGGAGACACGTGGAAAAGGCTTTGTGTCATCCCTGCTCAGAGGGGGCACGGCCCTAAAGATCTGCACATAGGACACCACAATGAAAACAAAACAGCCAAATATTACTAAGAGGCTAACCAGAATAACCCAGACTTCCCTGAGGTAGGAGTGTGAGCAGGAGAGCTTGAGGATTTGAGGGATTTCACAGAAGAACTGGTCCACAGCATTGCCCTTGCAGAGTGGTTGTGAAAATGTATTGGCCGTGTGCAGCAGAGCATTGAGAAACCCACTGGCCCAGGCAGCTGCTGCCATGTGGACACAAGCTCTGCTGCCCAGGAGGGTCTCGTAGTGCAGGGGTTTGAAGATGGCAACATTGCGATCATAAGACATGATGGTGAGAAGACAATACTCTGCTGTGGTGAAGCAGGGGAAAAAAAAGATCTGTGGCACACATCCTGTGTAGGAAATGGCCCTGGTGTCCAGGAGGAAATTGGCCATGGATTTGGGGACAATGGTGGAGATACAGCCCAGGTCAAGGAGGGAGAGATTGAGCAGGAAGAAGTATATGGGGGTGTGGAGGTGCTGGTCACAGACTATGGTGGTGGTGATGAGGCCGTTGCCCAGCAGGGCAGCCAGGTAGATGCCCAGGAAGAGCCAGAAGTGCAAAAGTTGCAGCTCCCGTGTGTCTGCGAATGCCAAGAGGAGGAACTGGGTGATGGAGCTGCTGTTGGACATTTGCTGGCAGTGGGCATGGGGGGTCTGTTAAAAAACAAAGGAAAGAACAACATAAAATTAGAATACAATCCTCTTACCAAAGTCACTCTATTTTCCACAGAAACCACCCCCCAGCCCTTCAAATAAGATGCATTTTCTTTCTCTGGTCTGTGCTGACTGAGTGTGCTGTGAGGAGCAGGACCTCTGCCCGTGTGCTGCCAAGCAGCCAGCTTTGCTCTGCTGCAGTGGGGACACAGGACCTGGGTTGTGACAGCTCTGACATTCACAGCGAATGTCAAATATTATCCACTGTTAATGAAAAAGTAGAGTATTTACACTCATGGCTCTGAGGAGTGTGGCTTACAGAGGAGAGGCTTAGCAAGTCTTTACAGTAATTTTTTCAGTGTGCGCTTTTTTTTTTTCCCACCACCACATCTGGTGAGTGGGAGTTCAGGGTTAGAAATTCTCATTTTTATGACTGAAAATTCAATGAGTCCTGAGACAGGACAGGCCAAAGGGCTCAGCTCTCTGTGGCTTAGTGCAGAATCAGGACAGCAACACCATCCATCAGGCTTTTACTGATCTGCCCTGTGCTTTCATTTCTGCTGTCGTGAAGATTTGATCACAAAGAAATTACTCTCTGGAAAGACCCAGACAATTGGGCTCATATGGGAGGAGGAGAGTCTTGTTTGAAAAGGCAGCTCTGTAAACCTCTGTTTGCAGATCCCAGAACCTCTGTTTCACCCCAGAGGTGGAGATGTGGTGGAGAGAGCAGGGTATGACCCATCACTGAGAGACGCCAAGGATTCTGAAAGAACAGTGCTGACACCAAAGAAAGGTTGAGCACTCGTGGGATCCTACAGCAGACCTGAGCCTTTCTGGGGGCAGCTCATGAGCCCAGCAGGACAGGCAGAGCAGAGTCAGGCTCCTGAAAGCGAGATGTCCTAAAGGGACAGTCAGATCATTGCCCAGCACACAACACCCAGCAGACATCTGCAGAAAAGGACTAAAAGAGCTCCTGAACACCCCCTGCTCTGCTGCCTGGATCTGTCCCTGCCTGCAGCTGTGTCTGTGTCCCCAGGTCTCCTGCTGTCAGTGCCACAGACCCCATCCCACCCGCTGTGTGCTCAGTTCTGCCCTGCAGACCCATCCCAGCAGCTGGCACTGCCCAGGGGCAGCTCTGTGTGAGCCGGCTCTGATGGGAACATCAGACCAACCCTGATGAGGCTGGAAAAGTCATCCTGATGCTGTCTGTAAGCCACAGTGTGTTGATTTTTGATACTTCCAGGTTTATTCACTGCTAAAAGAAATAGATCTGTAATTTCAGTGCCTCTCTTGAATTGAGACATTAATTCTATGTCCCATTGCCCACACAGAAAACTCAGAGTAACAGACTGAAAGAATAGGATCCTTCCTTTTCAGGCAGCCCCTGCCTTGCTGTTCTACTTTAAACATCAACTGGGAATGTCGTGCACTGATCTAGAGCTGTGAGCAGTCCTGACCCATGCAGCACCCTCTCAGCAGCAGGACCCTGCCCTGCTAGAGGTTGTTGCTTGGACCCACAGCTTCTCCCCACAGCACTGTGGGGATCTCCCCGGGCAGGCTGAGCACTGACCCTGGCAGATGGCAGGTGGCAGAGTCCCTGCCCCAGCACAGCCCTGGGGTGCAGGGACCCTGCTCTGCAGGACAGCCCTGGGCACCCCTGGCTGCACAACTGGCTTCATAACTGTTAAAAATTGCCTGACAAGAGCCCCTTGCTTACAGATCCCACAAGCTGTGGCTGTGTCAGCTTTAGAAGATGCCTCCAGGAGTCACAGATGCATTGTCACTGAACCAGAGGCTTACTGTGTCAAGGGCTGTGAAGATTCCTTCTCCAGTGAACTGTCGGTCATCCTCTCAATCGTGATCACCTTTCAGCTCTCTCTTAGACTTGCTCATCTCCCTGAGATCCCCAGGCAGAGCCCTCAGCCCTGCTGCTCTGTGCAGAGGAGCTGCTCCTGGGCAGAGCTGTCTCTCTGCAGCACTGCTGCTTCCATGAGCTGCCTCTGTCCCAGGAGCCCAGCTCAGCTCAGCAGCACAGGAGCAGCCCAAGGTGGCACTTTCTCTGTCCCCTCTGGGCTCTCGCCATATGTCGCTGGGGCTCCAGAGGAACCTGGTGTGAAACTGGCAGAAGTCATCACTGATGTTCCCTCCCTCATCTGGGGAGAGACAGACTTTTCCAGAAGTGTAATTTCCCCTCTCAGAGACAATGTTACATCTAAATATAACTTTTTTGGGGGTCTTATATTAGACAGGACAGCTGGACAGTGACAAGGAGGGATCTCCTTTATCCCTGTTGAGGGCAGAGATTCAGCTGAGTCAGTGGAGGTATCTCATCCTACATTGCATTCCCAGCATTTGGAGGAGAATGAGCTCCCTCCCATGCCTGCCAGAAACTCACAGGAGGTGGGATTCCTCTTGCGTCTGTTCAGTTGTGCACAAAATAGAGACATAAAATAGGCATGTCAGACTCTTTTCTCAACTCCCATGATAATTAATGGAAATAGAATGCAGGAGTGAGACCTTCAGATGCAAATACCTGGTTACACTGGAGTTGCCACGTGTGGTGCAAGGTGTATGCAGGTAATTGCAAAATCTAATGGAGAAGTCCATAGAGACAGGGCAACATCTCTGGGATCATACATGAGCCTGGTGGGGAATCCCTTTGGCTGAGTGAAATGACAGATGATGTCCAAATAAAGGCTGAAAGAACCTTGTCCTTCTCACTGTGTTCATGGTAGCTGATAGAGGTATTCATATGAATGATTGATTACAGTCCTGTGCCATAGGGACAGCTCAGTCTCTCTCTTGTCCAGCAACTGAATTTACCAGCTCTCCGATGACTACACTGGCAGCTGTCCCATGTTCATCTCCACGTCGCCTTGCTGAACTCAGGACACTCGATTTCATGTTCAAATCCAGGCCCATAGAACGACACGAGATGCCAAGGCTGACAAGAACCACACAAGAACTCCAGGAAATCTACCCTACTCAGGGCAGGTGCATCACAACTGCCCCAGACAGCATTGCAGAACGGGATTTACTGCCTGTGTGCTGTTGGCTGATACAATCAGTCAGAGACATCAGTCATCAGATGTCATCAGAGAGGCAAGGTCTGTCTCCACCCTATAGCTGCAGGCATTGCATGGACAAGCAGCACATCACACAGGGATCTTCACTCACTCTCTTGATATAGTCAATGAAAAGACCAAATACTTTAACAGTGTGCCTGAATATAACTTGTCTTCAAGACGGCATCCTCCAAGCGCAGCAATGGTTCATATCAAAACTCAACTGAAACTCAAAAAAGAATTGAAAGGCACCAAGATAAGGTGTTGCTACTTTAGGAACAATTAAAGAAGAATCAGAAATACTGTGAAACCACTGCTAAATTTAGCAAGACCAGGTGTATGTAGATCTGAGATACTCTATGTCTTTGCCTCAGTTACCACCAGCAAAGTTTCCCAGGCCTTTGTGCTTTGAGGCAGACTCTGGAGGAGAACAACTGTGGTGGATGGGGATCAACCCAGGGGTTTCTTGAGCAAACTTCACCCTCACTAGTTCATGGGACCTGAGGGTTTGCATCCAAGAGTGCTGAGAGAGTGTTTTTCCCCAGGATCTGCTGATCTGTTATGATCACAGTAAGACAGGCCCTCAGATTCTGTGAGGTATCATTTAAAATGTTGTTCATTAGGTCTAGTACTGTAAGAGGAGTGTCACATAGGCAATCTTATGTACTTTCAGTTGGTGGAAACCCTAGAAGGTGTAGCATTGAACAAGCTTCTGACCTAAATGCAGCACACAGTGTAGACCCCATCCATAGAAGACAGTCCTCTGTTTTGGTCATTCAAGCTATTGTAGGATTTTATTACTTGGAAACAACTCTATTTATCATCTCTACAGTCAAACAGAAATTATGTTTTCATTAGATCTTCTTTCTGCACTGGTAGATCCAGGCAAGGCCATGCAGAAGGCATAATGCCTGGTACAGAGTAGGACCTGCCTGCAACTCCTGTGTGACAATATGCTGCTGAGGTTGTCATGTGGCCAAGGGATTCCTGCAGTCCAGAACAGGCATGAAGGACATGCTGTACATCCAGCACAGCCCAGCACAGCACTTGCTGCTTGAGGTACAGTGGTCTTCTGGTCAGGATCGGTGCTCAGGTTTCCCTGTGAGAAGTTGCACGGCTGAGTGGTTTAGGGTCCTTCTTGCTGCAGAGCAGTGTTTAGGACACTTAAAGAAAAATGCAAGTTAACAGAGTTTGATGGCAAGGTTCACTCTATTACTTACTGCATGGAGGAAATGTGTCAAACAGAATTGGGTGAGAGTTGTTTCAGAGTGATTTCTGTGCGGACAGGAGACGTGAAAGAATAGAAGGAGGCCCTCCCATTGAGTCACAAGGTTCAGAATGGACCCCCTTGCTTTCTAAACTCCTTCTCAGGGAGGAGTATGGGTGCAGCTGGATCTAAACTTAGTCCCAGACTTGAGCAATGGTTCATGTCTAAGAGACGTAAAGAGTAAGAAGCTGTGCTAAGGCACATGGAGGACAGGGAGGTGATTTGACACATCCAGGATGGCTTCACCAAGGGCAAGTCCTGCCTGACTGACCTAGGGGCCTTCTATGATGGAGTAACTACATCAGTGGACAAAGGAAGGGCTACAGATGTCGTGTATCTGGACTTTTGTTAAGCCTTTGACACAGTCCCCCATAAAGAGCCTTCTCTCTAAATTGGAGAGGTGTGGATTTGGTGGGTGGACTGTTCAGTGGATGAGGAACTGGCTGGATGGTCACACCCAGGGAGTAATGGTCAATGGCACAATGTCTGGATTGACACTGGTGACAAGTGGTTTCCCTCAGGGGTCCGTACTGGGACCAGTACTGTTTAATATCTTCATCAATGACATGGACAGAGGGATCAAGTGCACCCTCCGAAAGTTTATGAATGACACCGAGCTGAGTGGTGCAGTTGACACACATGAGGGTTGGGATGTCATCCAGAGAGACCTGGACAAGCTCATGAAGTGGGTCCATGTGAATAACTGGAGTTTCAACTAGGTCAAGTGCAAGGTCCTGCACCTGGGTCAGGGCAATGCCCAATATTGGTACAGGCAGGGGGATGAAGGGATGGAGAGCAGACCTGCCAAGAAGGACTTGGGGGTACTGATGGATGAAAGATTGGACATGAGCCAGCAATGTGCTGTTGCAGTCCAGAAGGCCAATTGTGTCTTGGGCTGCACCACCAGCAGCATGGACAGCAGGTAAAGGGAGGCAATTCTGCCCCTCTGTTCCACTCTGGTGGGACCCCACCTGGAGTAGAGCATCCAGCTCGGGGTCCTCAGCACAGGACAGACATGGACCTGTTGGAGAGGGGCCAGAGGAGGCCACAAAATTGATCAGAGGGGTGGAACAGCTCTGCTGTGAGGACAGGCTGAGAGAAGTGGGATGTTCAGCCTGGAGAAGAGAAGGCTCTGGTGACACATTATTGCAGCCTTTCTGTACTTAAAAGGGGTTAATAAGAAAGATGGGGACAGACTTTTTAGCAGGGCCTGTTGTGATAGGAAAAGGGGTGGTGATTTTAAACTAAAGGAGGGAGATTCCGGCTGGACATGAGGAAGAAATTTTTTCCACTGATGGTGGCAGAATGCTGGCCCATGTTACCCAGAGAGGTGGTAGATACCCCATCCCTGGAGACATCCCAGGTCAGGCTGGACGGGGCTCTGAGCAACCTCAGCTGGTGAAAATGTCCCTGCTCATGGCAGGGGCTGGACTAGATGGGCTCTGAAGGTCCCTTCCAACCTAAACCATTCTACGATCCTATGAGAGCTGAAATGAACAGTAAGACCAGAAGAAAGGGACTAGAAAGAGATGAAAAGAACTTGCAGCATTTAACAATTCTTGAATTTACTCAAATATAATAATTTTTTATTTTTTCACTATAGTACATGCAAGAGTTACCTAGAGACTTTCCTGTGTTCCACTGGACTGACCCCTCCCTCAATAGAATGAGTAATCCTTGAAGGACCAGTTATAGCTGATACAGGTGAGATGGGTGACTCTGAAAGAGTAAATGCAGATAGAGAAGAAAATGCTAAAAGGATAACAAAATGAGGACAAATTTACTATTGAAGTCAAAGAAATCTGAGCTGAGAAAATGATGACTGTTAGTGCAGGCTGTCCAAAAAGTAGAAACAGGAGCCCTGAAATCATCATCTCCAGGTGGGTGAAAAAAATAAAGGAAAAGAGGAAGAGTAAACATCTTTATAAACTATAAAGATGCGATGTCTTCAAGCACCAAAAATCTTACAAAAAGAGGAGGTATTCAGAAAGCTCATAAAAATCTCCATTTATGACATCCCCAACCAAAAAAGGAAAAAAACCAAAAAAACAAAAAAACAAACACAAACAAAACCAATCAAACAAAAAACCCCAAACCCAAACAACAACCAAAAACCCAACCAACCAACCAGACACCGAAAAGAAGCAGTTCAATGCATGAACATAACTTCTAATGATCTGGAGAGAAGTTGTCCCATTGATCCCAGAGAATTTTTGGTACCCCAGTGATACAACAGCCTGAAGTAAAGTCAGGGTTGTGGTTACAGTTAGTTCCTTGGCATGTAGAGGTAGTGGGAGAATTTTTATTTTGATTCATGTTCTGTCTAGTGGGAGGGTGCATTAGGGGTGGCTGTGACAGAAAGCATCTGGGAAGATTATGAAAAAGGTAAAGGCTGGAAAAAAGGAAAGAAAAGAGAATACAGATTATTATCACTGAAGACATTAATGATCAAGTGGGCTCTGGGATAATAGATGTGCCATCAGTGGTGAAGATTAAGCCAGATCAGCTGGAACGTAGGTGAGGTGGCCTGGAAGCCAAGGCTGTGTGAGGGTCTCTGATGAGGACACGATGGGAGGAGCTGGCTGAGGAAGGACCAGGGGAGTCCTTGCAGGTGCTGAAAAGGCTATGGGGTCTCAGGGGTGGTTTCTCTGTGCACGTTTGTGTGTATGGTGTGTGCACATATGGTTGAAAGACACTCCATGACACGGGTGTCTCTAGGACAAAGGAACCTGGGAAGTGCAAGAATCCAAGACAAGCTCCGGGATGGGCTGCATGTCTGAGGCCACACACAGTGCATGTGTGTGTGAGTGAGGGGTCTGTACCACAGACAAGAGAGACTTTGAGCAACTGGAGAGAGTCCAGCAAAGGGCCACAAAGGGCATCTTGCATATGAGGAGAGATTAAGAGACCTGGGGCTGTCTCAACAACCCTTCAGATGTGTCCCTGCTCTGGTGTGGGTGACCCCTCACAGTCGCTACAGGGGTGTGCATGTTCTGACATGGACTTATCCAAAGGCAACCATCCCCTCGGTTGATGTAACTCCAGTGTGCACTGTTCCACAGGTCACTGTCCATTGGACTCCAATTCACACTGGGGTTTTAGCAAGTTCCCTCACTGCCCACAAACCTACTCTCTGGTGGGAACAGAGTGAAAAAAAAAAAGAAGAGCCAGTGAGGTGAGGTGTCCTTTGGGACTTGACACTTCCAGACAAGGAAGAACTGGTCAGAGATGTAACAGGCAGGGATGAGAAAGTAGAGTGTAGGATCCTGAGGGAGGCTTTGGCCTGCTGGGCAACCTGCCTCTAAGATTTCTATAGGAGGCAGCCCTACAGAGAGGAGGGCTGGAGCATGCTGTTTGATGGTCAAGGATCTCCTCTTCAACCTCCAGAATGGTTCACTCCCACATGAAGATTCTTAAGAAAAAGTGGCAGAAGAAAGGCATGGAAATGCTTGACAAAGGAGTAACGGAAAAGAGCTCCTTCCAAAATACAACCATGAAGAGGAAGCACAGAGAAGGTGGAAGCTGGCTGCCTTCCAGCCTCAATGGTTCTGTGCTGCTGTGCTGCAGACAGACATCTGCATGTGTGAGTTTGTCTGTGCATAGGGCAAATGGGGAGATGAGGGGATCCTGGGGCCAGCTCCTGCACAGACAAAGGGTCTGAGACCAGCCCCTGCAGGAATCCACATTTTCTGGATGTCTATATGTGCGTACATTTTCCACTAATATAGACTTGCATGAAAACAGCCCAACCTTCATTTATCCTTTCTCTGCTGTCTCTGCTTTTGCTTGCTTTGTACCCTCCTTTGGTGTCTTGGAGATTGTGTTCATGGTAATTCCTGCCTGGGTTTGCAGAGACCTTCAACTCCTCATGTTGTTATCTTGTGAGACCACACCACAGTCAGGGTGAGCCACCTGCATGCAGATATTAACAGATGAGCAAATGGAGTTTGAATCCAGAGAGGCCTTGAGATACTCAGGGATTTGGCCAACAGAAACCTCTTGAACTTTACTAGGACAATTGGCCAGTCTGGCTTCAAGAGGAATAAAACACCTGCACATCAGGTCCAGCTGGGACCTGAGTCTGTGTGACTTTGAGTGCTGAGGAGTGACTCTGAGGAGAAGAGCCTGGGAGCTATTGGAGATACCACAGAATCCAGTGGTTTATGCTCACCATGAACAAGACCACCTGCATAGAGGGCTGCATTATGTTGAGCATGTTCACCCAAACAGAGGAGATATTATGCCCCTTCGCACAGCACTGGTCACTGGTAGGGACTCACACACATGGGTCTGTCACAGTTATTGGCTCCCTATTTTGATGGAGATGAGAGGAGCTGGAGAGTGCCCAGAGGAGATATGGAGTTTGGGGCCTCCAGCAGATGCTCTGTGTAGAGGGACTGAGAGACCTGGACTGATTTGGCTCTTCTTTCTCAGTAGCACAGAGGCTCAGGGCAGTATAGGAGGAGCCTGAGACTGCTTGAAGTGTCGTTTTAGAGATGATGGAGCTTTTTTCAAAATTGAGAAAGAAAAATTTGGAAAGAAAAAATGCCACAAAGTGCAGCTGGGGAGGCTGAGATTTGACAAAAGGAGAAACAAACGCCACTGCAAGTGCAGTTCTGTGGTACAAGAGGCCACCTACAAAGAGTCTGGATTAGCCAAAGCTTTGTATTTCAATGAACAGTCTGTGAAGATGGAGAGATATCGCTAAGGGTGGGAAGAAGCTCAGGTGCAACCAAGGCTGGTAAGCAGGATGGAAGTCAACTCTGTATCACATCCAGTGGTGGAGAAAGCTGGAGGCACTGGCGAGGCGGAAAGCCCCCAACACAGCCAAGGCCTTTGTCTCCAGGGCTGTGGCTGTTCTCTGAGCAGTTGATGTCTATGAGACACCACTATAGCACCAGTACTCCATTGCCTCCTCATCACAATCTGTAAGCCTGGGAGATATTGTACTGTAGTTCTGCTCTTGGCATTGCACAGCCCCACATCCCACTGCCCCAGGAAGAACCCTGAGCAATGTGTGAGGGACAAGATCTGCCTTCCCAGGGGCTGGTTACACAGCATCAGAGCCACCTTCACATTGCCTTTGCCTACCTGTCCTCATGGTCACCAGTTTTCTGCCTTAACAAGCACACAAGCTTTGTCAGTGATATGTCCCTCAGTGGGGTCCATTAACACTACAAGAAACTTTGGAGTTTGCAACTCTGACTTCTTGAGAGGCTTCTTCAACTTCCGATCATTGTCTGTGGTCTTGGAACCAAACACACCAGAGGGGTCATTAAAGTGCCTGGGGCTGCTCCTGTGCTGCTGAGCTGGGCTGGGCTCCTGGGACAGAGGGAGCTCATGGCAAGCAGCAGAGCTGCAGAGAGACAGCTCTGCCCAGTAGCAGCTCCTCTGCACAGCGCAGTAGGGTTGAGGGCTCTGCCTGCAGCACTGAGGGCAGAGGAGACAGGCAGAGAGAGGGTAGAGGCAAGCTGGGAGTTGAAGGATGACTGAGAGTTCACTGGAAGTGAAATCTGCACAGCCTTTGACATGGTAAGTCTCTGGTTGCCGGGCAATGCAGCTGCAGTTCCTGGAGGAATCTCCTGATGCTGGCACAGCCACAGCTCACAGGATGTGTCAGGAGGACTCCCTGGGCAGGGGTTTTGTTAGGCAACTTTGAATGGCTGCAAATTTGAGAAGGATTCACAGGGATCGTGTGAGCTGGGGGGAGGCTGCATTCTGTCTTCTGGGTGTTGTCTGCTGAATCACGATCTGACTGTCCCTTTAGCACATCTCATCTTCAGAAGCCTGACTCTGCTCTGCCTGCTCTGCTGGGCTCACGAGCTGCCCTCAGAAAGGCCCAGCTCTGCTGTAGGATGCCAGGAGTGCAGAGCCTTTCCTTGGGGGCCGCACTCTCCTCTCAGAGGCCTTTGCTCCTCTCAGTGATGGGTCATACCTTGCTCTCTCCATCACATCTCCACCTCTGGGCTGGGACAGAGAGTATTCAGATCTGTCCTTTCAAACAGTGCTCCCCTGTTCCTGTATGAGTCCAGTTGTTTGAGTTTTTCTAAAGAGCAATTTGTATATAAAGACATCTTCAAGGCAGCACCAGTGATAGCACAGGGGAGATGAGTAAAAAACCTGATGGACACTTTTGCGCTCCTGACTCTGCACTGAGCCACAGAGAGCTGAGCCCTTTTGCCTGTCCTGTCTCAAGAGTCTTCACAATTTCAGTCATATAAATCACTATTTCTACCCATAAATAACACATTCCACAGATGTCATGGTGGAAAGTTAAAAATACAGAAACAGTTCATACAAAGATACGTGAAACATTTCCTGTGGAGCCCACACCCTTTCAAGTAATGAGTGCACATATACAGAACTTTTCCATGAAAGCTGGATTATATCTGACATTCCTTGGGAATGTCAGAGCTGTCACAAACCAGCTCCCATGTCCTCACTGCAGCAGAACAAAGCTGCCTGCTTGGCAACATGGGGGCAGAGGTTCTGCTCCCCTCAGCACACTAAGGCAGCAAAAACCAGAGAAAGGAAATGTATTTCAGTTGGGGATAATTTCTACAGAAATCAGTGGCTTTGCTCAGAGTCTGCCCTAATTTGAAGTTGTAATTTCCTTTACTGTACAGAACCCCCATGCCAAGAAACAGCAAATGTCCAACAGCAGCTCCATCACCCAGTTCCTCCTCCTGGCATTCGCAGACACATGGGAGCTGCAGCTCTTGCACTTCTGGCTCTTCCTGGGCATCTACCTGGCTGCCCTGCTGGGCAACGGCCTCATCATCACCACCATAACATGTGACCAGCACCTGCACACCCCCATGTACTTCTTCCTCCTCAACCTCTCCGTGCTCGACTTGGGCTCCATCTCCACCACTCTCACCAAATCCATGGCCAATTCCATCACGGACACCAAGGCCATTTCTTATATGGGATGTGTTGCACAGTTCTTTTTCTTCCTTTTCCTGATTGTAGGAGATTATTTTCTCCTCACAGTCATGTCCTACGACTGGTATGTTGCCATCTGCAAACCCCTGCACTATGGGACCCTTCTGGGCAGCAGAGCTTGTGTCCACATGGCAGCAGCTGCCTGGGCCAGTGAGTTTCTCAGTGCTCTGCTGCACATGCTCAATACATTTTCAGTACCACTGTGCAAGGGCAATGCTGTGGACCAGTTCTTCTGTGAAATCCCCCTGATACTCTAGCTCTCCTGCTCACACTCCTACCTCAGGGAAGCTGGTCTTCTTGCTTTTAGTGCTTTTCTATTTTGGGGATGTTTGGTTTTCATTGTGGTGTCCTATGTGCAGATCTTCAGGGCCGTGCTGAGGATCCTCTCTGAGCAGGGACAGCACAAAGCCTTTTCCACCTGCCTCCCTCACCTGACCATGGTCTCCCTGTTTGTCAGCACTTCCATGTTTACCTACCTGAAAACCCACTCCTTATCCTCCCCAAACCTGAATCTGGTGGTGGCAGTACTGTATGCACTGGTACCTTCAACACTGAACCCCCTCATCTACAGTATGAGGAACAAGGAGCTCAAGAGTGCTCTGAGGAAGCTGATGACTGGACATTTTCAACAGCCATAGACTGCCTGCTTCTTCCCGCAAAGGGCTCCCAGTGTAGCTCGTGACAGGCCAAGTCTGTCTTTCCTTCTTTACGTTTTACCTTTTTTAATACTTGTGATGTTTTTCTCTTGAATGAAATGTCACTATTCATCCCCTCCTGCTTAATTATCCACCCATTTAGTGTGACCCAAAGATATTGTGTAAATGGGGAGTCTCTCATTGTATTTAAGTGAAATAAATGAACATGTGGCAACTTTTTTTTTGCCTGAGATCCATCCTCATTGTGTCAGGGATGAATGGGAAGTGAAAATACCTTCCTGCCAACACCAGCTTTGGGAAGGCTGCTTTGTGCCTGGAGCAGTAAGAGCTCTTGAGGACCTCAAAGGCTGGGGCTTTTGTGTTGGGGGATCACAAGGAGGGGCTGCAGACCTCTCAGGATCTGCTGGAGAGGAGACCAAAGGACACAGGTGCCTCCTTTTCCTATTGCTGTGCATGTTCACCAACCTCTGGGGTGACTCCTCTCTGACCCCCAGAAGCTGCTGTGCCCTTAGGAGGGGAAGAGGCTGTGGGGTGATTGCCCAGTGCACCTGCAATGGGCACTGGTGTGGGACCAGCCCAAACTGGGCTTTGCTGGGGAGAGGGCATTGAGGGTGGAGAGTGGGCAGGGGAGGTGGGAGAGCTTTGACATGGTTGGAATGGGCTGGAAAGTACCTGGGAGAGAAAAACATCAGCCTGTATCTCGTGCTGCATGGGCATGCAGGGTGAAGACTCACACCAGGGGTTGTGGTGCAGAGCCAGGGCTTGTGGGAAGGATCAAAGTCATGCAGGTGCAGGAGAGAGGAGGCTGCTCTGTGACCTTGTGCACAGTGAGATGGATCGTGAACTGGCTGGATGTCAGAGCCCAGAGGGTTGTGATCAATGGTGCAGAGTCTGATTGGAGGCCTGTAGTTAGTGGGGTTCCCCAGGGGTCAGTACTGGGTCCAGTGCTGTTCAATCTGTTCGTCAATGAGCTGGGTGAAGACACTGAGGGCACCCTCAGCAAGTTTGCTGATGATACCAAACTGGGTGGAAGGGTTGACACACCAGAGGCTGTGCTACCATTCAATGGGACCTGGACAGGCTGGAGGACTGGTCAGAAAAGAACCTAATGAAGTTCAACAAGGGCAAGTGTAGGGTCCTGCACCTGGGGAGGAATAACCCCAGAAACCAGTACAGTTGAGGGGCAAACCTGCTGGAAAGCAGCAGTGCAGAGAAGGACCTGGGAGTTCTGGTTGACCATGAGTCACCAATGTGCCCTTGTGGTCAAGAAGGCCAGTGGTATCCTGAGGTTCATTAATAAGAGTGTGACCAGTAGGTTGAGGGAGGTTGTCCTCCCCCTCTACTGTGACCTGGTGAGGTTGCATCTGGAGTACTGTGTCCAGTTCTGGGCTCTGCAGTTTAAGAAGGACAAGGAATTACTGGAGAGACTCCAGTGGCAGGCCATGAAGATGATGAGGGGCCTCGAGCACCTTTTTTTATGAGGAGAGACTGAGAAACCTGGTTCTGTTCAGCTGGAGAAGAGAAGCTGAGAGGGGATCTCAGAAATGTTTATAAATATCTCAAGGGTGGATGTCCAGAGGATGGGACCAGACTCTTTGTAATGCTGCCTAATGAGAGGATGAAGGGCAACAGGCACAGACTGAAGCATAGGAGGTTCTATCCGGATACGAGTAAAAGGTTTTTTACTTTGAGGGTGGCAGAGCCTGGCCCAGGCTGCCCAGAGAGGTTGTGGAGTCTCCTTCTCTGGAGACATTCAAGACCTGCCTGGAAACATTTCTGAGGGATCTGGGAGAGTTCACTCTGGAGAACAGGAGGCTGAGGGGAGACCTTCTCACTCTCTACAACTGCCTGAAATGAGGTTGTAGCAGGGAGGGTGTTGTCTCTTCTCCCAGGTAGCAAGTGATAGAGGAAATGGCCTCAAGTTATGTCAGGGGACATTTTGATTAGATATTAAGAAAAATTTCTTGCCATAAAGGATTGTCAGGCATTGGCACAGGCTGCCCAGGGAAGTGGTTGAGTCACCATCCCTGGACGGGTTGAACAGACATGTAGATGAGGTTCTTAGGGACATGGTTTGGTGTGGGAATGGTAGGATGTGTGGCTCTGGCTAAAGAGCCTTGGACAGGTTATATAGAAGTATGTTTTTTATGAGTGTAAGCAGTGATAGCCCAGACCAGTGAGAATGATATCTTGGATCAGAAAACTGCCCCCATATGTATGATGTGTGAATGTTGGGCCTGGATTTGTGAATGACTGGGTTGGAATGCCGCCCACAAGATATGCATGGCAACGTGACTGATAACAGTCACAATATGAGTGTGGCATGTTTGGAATAACAATTATTGAAAAAACATCCTGTCTAACCTCTTGGTACAGGCCCGTATCTGTAAACCTAGAAATTGAGAACTGTTAATAAAAGTCAGCTCAGCTCTGCCTAGCTGTGCTCTCATTGCTAACAAGAACTCTGTGGCTGTGTGTGTATCTGCATCTGTATGAATCGTTCTCATCACCACAGTTTAGTCTCAGTGTTAATAGTTGGACTTGATGATCTTGAGGGTCTCTTCCAACCAAAATGAGCCTGTGATTCTATCATTCTAAGGCCAACAGCATCCTGGGCTCTATGAGCAGGAGCATAACGAGAGGAAAAGATTATACCCCTTTTCTCAGCATTTATTACACAATATTCAGAATATTTCCTGGGTTTTGAAACCCCACAATGCCAAAGAGACCTAGAAAATCTGGCTCTAATTCAATGGAGGACTACCAAGGTGTTTAAGGTGATAAACCATGTACTGTGAGAAGAAGCTTAGAGATCTGGACTTGACCAACTGGTAAAAGAGATCTTTGGAGGGAAAATGTAGAAGCATTACACAGTTCCCTGGAAGAATAAGCCAAGTTCATGTCTGTGGTACAAGACACAAGGACAAGAGGCAAGAATGAGAGGCCCTGAGCAGCAATGACTGGCAATGTGTAGGTCTCGGAGAGACAGTCAGGGGACTTCAGTGAAAAATAAGGGGATAGCTGATGGGTTTAGCGAATCCTTGAAACTATATCCGAAACCGACAACGGAAAACAGTTGATATTGGCAGGCAAAAGAGGAGAAGGATGTTTTTCCTAGATATATGGCAGGAAAGAAGGCCCTTCCTGTCCAAATCAGATATGATAACAGACATTTCAATCTCATGTGCATGCTTCAGCCTGCCAGATGGGGAATGCACACTGCTGAGGGTGGCTGTGCTCGGTCATCCACATGAGCTCACCTTGCTGACCACTACCCTTGAATGCAAACTTTCCAATGCTGTGGATAGGTAAGAGTGTAGTTTGCTCAAGGAACCCCTGGCTTGATCCCCATCCGCCGTGGGTTATTCTCCTCCAGAGTCCCAAGTGTCCTGCCTCGAAGCTCAGAGGCCTGGAAGATCTTGCTGGTGGTAAGTGAGGCAAAGTTGCCATAAACTATTTGAGATCTATCTACACCTACTCTTACTAAATTAAGCAGAGGCCCCACATTCTCTCTGTTGCTTCTTTAACTGTTCCTAATGTAGCAACAGCTCATCTTGGTTCCCATTGCATTCCCTTTCAATTTTCAATTGAGTTTTTGTAAGGATCATTGCTGTGCTGGAAAGATACTGTTCCTGAAGACAAAATGTAGCCAGACACATTATGAAAACTGTTTTTGTGTTCCTTGACTGTATCATCATGGGTGTGAGTAAAGACGCCAGTGTGATGTGCTTCTTGTTCACACAATGCCTGCAACTGTTGGGTAGAGGAGGGGCAGACTTTGCCTTTCTGATGGTATCTGATGACTGATGCCTCTTTTACTGATGGCATCAGCCAATGGCATACAGGCAGCGAATTGCAATCCCTGTGATGACACCTGGGGTGTCTGTCACACACCTGCCCTGAATGGGAATTTCTTTTCTCTAAGTCCTCTGCTGTTCCTGCAAGCCCTTGCATCTCCTGTAGCTCTGTGGGCCTTGATTTGAACACTAAATTGAGTAGATATGCTGAATTCTGTAAGTCAATGTGGGGCTGGACATGAGACAACTGCCAATATAGTCAGTCAAGATCTAGTACAAACTGCAGAAGAGAGACACTGAGCTCTCCCTGCGCACATGACTTGAATCATTCACATGAACACCTCTATAGGCTGCCCTGAACGCAATGAGTAGGGAAAGGTTCAGTTGCCCTTATTTTGAGCATCAGTTGTGGTTTCAGTTGCCCAAAGGAAATTCTCAACATCCTTCAAGAGGATGCCCATGGATGTTGCCCTGTCTCTGTGAATCACTGCGTTTGAGTTTGCAGGTACCTGCACATGTCTTAGATCGCTTCTGAAATGTCACATGTCACCATACATTTGTACCTGAACACCTGACTATTGGCCTCCAACTTCATTAATTAGCATGTGAGTTTAGAAAAGGAGCTCACAGCCTATTTTGTGAACATCTGAACACCTGATACAAGAGGAATCCCACCTGGATGGAAGTGCAATTTTGGCAGGTAAGGGAAGGATCGGAGTACTTTTCAAGCCCCAGGACTACAAACCCAGGATAAGATGCTTCGATTGAATCAGATGAATTCCTCCTCTCAGCAGAGGTAAAGAGATGGCCAAGAGAAAGTGATTCTTGGACCTAACTCATTTCCTGATAGAAGTTCCGCTGTTTCCCAGCATTTCCCCCCCCACCAAGCCCCACCCCACTGAGGAAAGGAACGTCAGTGATAACTTCATCCAGCTTCACAGCAGGTTCCCCTGGAGCCCCAGGGACACCTCAGGGGAGCACAGAGGGAACAGAGAAAGTGCCACCTTGGGCTGCTCCTGTGCTGCTGAGCTGGGCTGGGCTCCTGGGACAGAGTGAGCTCATGGAAGCGGCAGCGCTGCAGAGAGACAGCTCTGCCCAGGAGCAGCTCCTCTGCACAGCACAGCAGGGCTGAGGGCTCTGCCTGCAGCACGGAGGGGAGAGGAGCCAGAGGGAGAGAGGGGAAAGGCAACATGGAGTGGGAGGATGCTGAGAACTCACTGGAAATGAAATCTTCACAAGTATTAATTCTGTGGCTGGAAGGCATTTCATCTGCAAATCATGGTAGGATCTCCTAAAGCTGGCAAATTGCAGAGCCTACAAGAGACGTAAGTACAACTCCCAGAGATTCTCTGATGTAGAGGAGGAGGATGTGCTCCAAAGCAGCCATTGTCATCTGCACCTTCAGAGGGACAGGGCATGATGGCTGCCTTCTCCCAAGGATAGCTGCAGCGGTGTAAATGTAAATGTGCACCCAGGGGTGCCCAGGGCTGTCCTGCAGAGCAGGGTCCCTGCACCCCAGGGCTGTGCCGGGCAGGGACTCTGCCACCTGCCAGGATCAGCGTTCAGCCTGCCCAGGAAGATCCCACGGTGCTGTGGGGAGAAGCTGTGGGGGGAAGGAGTGACCTCCGGCAGGGCAGGGTCCTTCTGCTGTTAAGAAGGTGCTGTGTGGGTCAAGGTTGTCACAGCTTAAGATCACCCCAGAGTATTTACTATAGGAGGTTTCAAAGAAAAATCTATGCAGGGATTACTATGAAGATAATGAGCTCTAGAGACTCTGTTGTTGCATTTTCCTAATCAAGGGGGTTGGGATCGGGGTTGGAAGAGGCTGGGGATAAAAGGATACATAGAAAAGAAGCTCTCCTCTAGTTTTAAAAAGTCACTGAGGCTCCTGAACTGCAATTCTGAGTGATCAATATGTTTGCCAGAAGCCTCTTAACCTCCCTTCAGCCACTCCTCTGCCTGTGGACTGCACCAGCATCACATTTGCTGGACACATCCAGCTTAGTCTGACCTGTGTTTTTTTCTAACCTGCAAACAAGAAGATGTGCCCAGGCACTGCCCTGTAAACAGGCAGGTGTCTGTAGAGCCAGGGTGAGGGCACAGAGGGTGGGATGGGGTCTGTGAGCATTGACATGGAAAAGACATGGGACAGGGAAACATCTCCAAGGAGGAAAATCTCCAGACAGCAGGAATGTGATCTGGGAAGGAGAGTAATTAAACCCAAAAATGCTGTGGGAAGAAGAATTCTGAAAACTCCCTTTGATCCCCTGCAGTGCAGATGCCTCCTGTGAGCAGCCCCCTCACCTCCTCTCCCACCCAGCAAAGCCTCTGCCCTCAGGGCTAGGGGCTCCAAGGCATGAACCATCTCCTCTGCAACCAGAGCTCCAGTTCCTCTGCAGAACATAGGGGCTGAAAGCAGCTGCCCGGCAATGTTGGTGTCTGGGAGGTGGCTGCACAGCTGGGGAAGGGTGACACTGTCTGAGTGCCCGGCTGCCTCTGCCCTGGCCTCTCTCACACCCGCCCTCACCGCATTTTCCTTCTTTCTCCACTGCTCTGTGTCCCTGTTGTTGTGATCTTGTTCTTGCTGTCAGGCTCTCTGGGGATGGCAGTTTCAGCTGCAGAGTCACAGCCTGATCTTGTGGGTCCTTTCCTGCAGGTGTGTCCATGGGAACAAGTGTCCCAGCTTTCCTCTGATCTATGGGTCTGTGAGCAATGCAGTCTGTGTGGCTGGGGAATGAGCTGAATCTCCCTGAATGAAAGGCCATCATTAGGAGAATTTGCTATCTCCTTGAAGTTTCCTTCCAAGCTGTGAGCTTCACTCCAGGATGAAAGCCCATCCTACAGCATCTTTGTGTTATCTAAATTTCCCATACATAAGCACAGAGATGCTATGATGGACAAAATACTGTTGAGTTTGCAAAATGAGCTGAATGTGGGATGCTGAGACCTTAAGGAAAGGGTGAGATAAGTCATGATCTGAGGTGGTTTCCTCTTCTTTTAGCAGTGACTGGTGGCTTTTCAGGGTAACATGGGAGTGTGATCAGCCTGCACCTCAGAAAGGTGCAAGCCCAGAGCAGCTGGGAGCAATACAGAGGGACAGACCAGCTTCCCTCACTCTGCACTAAGCCACAGGCATCCTCTTGCCTCACAGGACTTGCTCTGTTCTCCCTGAGTGCAGCAGAAATGCTGAGGGTTTCTGACACCTAAGAACACTCTCCAGGGTGGGAGGGCAGAAGAAGCCATAAGAAAGCAAAACTTCTCAAACTGCCTGCCTTGCCATCTCAGCTCCTTATCACTGGAGTGCGGATGCTGACAAGACGTCTGCACCATGAGCAGTTCCACCTGACAAGGTTGAACCCCAGGACTGGCGGCTGCTCCCTCGTTCCCATGCCCCCTGCTGCAGAGCAGGGCTGACTCCTTGGCAGCCAGCAGGTACAGGCCCTGCTCCTCTCGGCACCTCCAGCCAGCACCACCCAGGGCTCAGCTGTGGAGCTGAAGGAAGGTCTGGAAAAGGACAAGGATGTGTGGAGAAGGGGGAGGGTGCATGAGAAATGGCTTTGATTTTATTCAGAGAAGTACCCCCTAACTTGTCACTGTCTTTTCCTCCTGTGACAGTGCCCCATGCTCAAATGTAGAAAATGTCCAACAGCTAGCTCCTTGATGGAGTTCCTCCTCCTGGTATTCAGAGACACACAGGAGCTGCAGCTCTTGCATTTCTGGTTCTTCCTGGGCATTTACCTGGCTGCCCTCCTGGGCAATGGCCTCGTCATCACCACCATAGCCTGTGACCAGCACCTGCACACCCCCATGTACTTCTTCCTGCTCAACCTCTCCGTGCTCAACCTGGGCTGTATCTCCACCACTGTCCCCAAATCCATGGCCAGTTCCCTCTGGGACACCTGGGCTATTTCCTATGCAGGATGTGCTGCACAGGTCTTTTTGTACTTTTTCTCTGCTACAGCAGAATTTTCCTGTCTCACCATCATGGCCTATGATCGCTACGTTTCCATCTGCAAACCCCTGCACTACGGGACCCTCCTGGGCAGCAGAGCTTGTGTCCACATGGCAGCAGCTGCCTGGGCCACTGGGTTTCTCAATGCTGTGCTGCACACGGCCAATACATTTTCACTGCCACTCTGCAAGGGCAATGCCTTGGACCAATTCTTCTGTGAACTTCTCCAGATCCTCAAACTCTCCTGCTCAGATTCCTACCTCAGGGAGTTTGGACTTCTTCTGGTTTGTATCTCAGTAACATTAATCTCTTTTGTTTTCATTGTGGTGTCCTATGTGCAGATCTTCAGGGCTGTGCTGAGGATCCCCTCTGAGCAGGGACGGCACAAAGCCTTTTCCACGTGTCTCCCTCACCTGCTTGTGGTCTCCCTGTTTGTCAGCACTGGCACGTATACCTACCTGAAGCCCCCCTCCATCTCTTCCCCATCTCTGAACCTGGTGGTTTCTATTCTGTACTCGGTGGTGCCTCCAGCAGTGAACCCCCTCATCTACAGCATGAGGAACCAGGAGCTCAAGGATGCCCTGAGGAAACTAATGGCTGGATGGTTTTCAAAAGCAATAAACTGCTCATCTTCTGCACATCACTGATGGTATAACTCATGACAGTCTCTCTTTTGTATGTTTTGTAGTTGTAGATTACTATTTGTAGTTGGGGAGAGGCTTGTTTGGTTTTCCTTTCTTTTAAATGTGATGATATTGTCCACAAAAAAAAAAGTCATTATACATCTGACTTCTAATTCACCATCTACATTTATAGTTTGAGTCACAGACTGTGTAAATGAGAAGCTGTGCTCTCTGTGCATATGAACAAAATAAAGGACCCTGCACTGAATTGTTTTTCTGAGATCCTTCCTCTGAGACCTTTGCAAAGCTGAATACAAAGATCCGAGCACAGAAGCTCTGCCAGGGAGCACTAGCCTTGTTCTTTCCAGGGTTGTTCTCTTTCCACTTCCCCACTCTCCTTCGCAGCCCTTGTGTTCGTGTAAGGCCTGAGTGCTCCTGAGGCTTGGTCACAGTCCTGTGGTGTGACAGTCCTGTGTGTGCAGGCAGGGACAGGCAATGGGCATTTTTGTGGCAGAGCTGGCCTCCATATCAGCATCTCTATCAGCAAAGGGGTCTTCTTAGCACAGTGTCTGAAGGTTCTTCCAAAGTTGTTCTAAAGAACATGCGTAAGAAATAGACTCTCAAGAGGCTCATTGCTTTGCTTTTTTCTCTGTGGGTTCAGTGGGATGAGATCACAGTCCCAGTGTGGCTTTCGAGGGACTTAGGGCTGGTTCAGGTTTTGCTTGTTGGTAGCCAGCACCCATGCAGATGGTGAACAAGTGTCAGTCACTCTGAGCACCCTCCATGGCCAGCTTTAGTGGGAGGCGGTCAGTGGCAGTGGCCACCATCAGTTGGGTCTGCCTCCCAGCCTGACCAGTATGACCCTGCAGAGTCACTACAGTCCACACACCACAGCCCACTTGAGCTATGGAGCAAAATCCCCAACTCGGGGTCTGTGGGGAACATGGGGAGAGGATGCAGGAATGGCTGGCCAGGCCAGTGCAGGTGCGCTCTATGGGGAGAAGGGATGTCCCAGGAGAAGGGCAGGGCACAGTGTGTGTGCAAGAGAGACATGGAAACAGTCTGTCATGCTGCTGGGTACCAGCTTGTGACTGTTCTCTCTTGGAACCACCATTTTGATTATTGTCCTCTCACCACAGCTGGGAGACCTCTATGGAAGGACACTAGGTCAGAAGTCCAGGTGTGCACTCAGATGAGATGTAAGCATACACATCCTGTGGGGGGGCACATGTACTATAATAAGCACAAATGCCATCAGCTATTGCTGCAGAGGCCATGGAGGCCTGTGGGACAGGTCACTTCATGTTGAGAGTAACTTCCCTGAGAAATCACCTAAATGTAGCACTGCGATGTACTTCCTTGAACCAAGGTCCTTGTGTCCTCCCTGGAGACCTGCTACAGCTGCACCACCCAGATCCAGTTGCTGCCCAGCTTTGTGGCCGAAGACAGCATTGTTTCTGCTCACAGACATGTTAGGACTCTTTCCTACAACTCTTGCGTGCACTGTTTGCATTTTAGAGCCGTTTCTCCCCATCCTGTTCGCATGGGCATCCCATGAATGCATCACTGCTCTCTACCCCAGTGTAGACAGGCATAAGGCCTTCTCCAGCACCTCCTCTCACCAGTGCCACTGTTTTCTACAGCAATCTCATCCTTCACTGTGGGATGCCCAGAACAGTCCTCCTGAGACAGTCTGACAAAGCCTTTTCTTCTACACCATCCTCACATCCCTGCTCAATGCCCTCATCCACAGCTTAAGGACCAGAAAGGTTGGGCAGAAGTGGAGCACAGAGAAAACCGGTCAGTAAAGCTTTGAGGTGCACAGAGAGCCCATCAACATGCTGGCCTGCTGTTCTCTTCTGAACAGGCCCAGAGGTCCTCGACAGCGTTTACTGTGTCCCAGAAACTCACCTGGAAGGTTGGGATATAGAGAAAACATTTGGTGTGGGAAGGGGCAGACAGGTGCTGGTGGAACTGGCTGGGGTCACCGTGAGACATCTCTCAAACATCTCGGAAAAGTCATAGTTCTCAGGGAGGTTGCGTGGTCCTCTGAGAAAAAAAATATAAAAAATGACTTATCATAGAATAATTGTGGTTGGAAGAGATGTTTAAGATCATAGAGTCCCACCATAACCTAAATCTGGCACTAAACCATGTCCCTAAGAACCTCATCTATATGTCTTTTAAACACCTTCAGGGATGGTGACTCTATCACCTCACTGGGCAGTCTGTTCCATTGCTGCAAAACCCTTTCTATGAAGAAATGTTTCCTAACATCTAATCTGAACCTCCCCTGGTGCAACTTGAGGCCATTTCCTCTTGTCCTATCACTTGTTACTTGGGAGAAGAGACCAACACCTTCCATGCTACAACCTCCTTTCTGATAGTTGTAGCGAGTGATAAGGTCTCTCCTCAGCCTCCTTATCTCCAGACTGAATCCTCCAAGGTCCCTCAGCTACTCCTCATAAGACTTGTGCTCCAGCCCCTTCACCAGCCTTGTAACCCTCCTCTGATCTCTCTCCAGCACCTCGATGTCTTCTGTGTCATGAGGGCCATAAAACTGACCACAGTACAAGGGGATGATCACTTCTCAAGTCCTGCTGGCCACACTATTCCTGATACAAGCCAGGATGCTGGTGGCCTTTTTGGCCACCTGGGCACATGCTGGCTCATGTTCAGCTGCTGTCAGTCAACACCCTCAGATCCCTCTCTGCCAGTCAACTTTCCAGCAACTCTTCCCTGAGCCTGTAGCATTGCCTGGGATTGTTCTGACCCAAGTGCAGGACCTGGCACTTGTCCTTGTTAAACCTCATACAAGTGGCCTCAGCCCAATGATCCAGCTGGTTCAGATCCCTCTGTAGAGCCTTCCCACCCTCCAGCAGATCAACACTCCCACCCAATTCGATGTCATCTGCATACTTACTGAGGGTGCACTCAGTCCCTTCATCCAGATCAGTGGTAAAGAGATTAAACAGAACTGACCCCAATAACAAACCCTGGAGAACACCACTCATGACTGGCCACCAACTGGATTTGGTTCCATTCACCACAACTCTTTGGGCCCAGACATCCAGCCAGTTCTTTATCCATTGCAGATGCACTCATCTAGGCCATGAGCTGCAGCTTCTCTAGGAGATGCTGTGGGATACGGTGTCAAAGGCTTTACTGAAGCACACAACATCCACAACCTGTGTGATGGATTCACTCCCCCACAACAACTTTTCCTTCATCTGCTAAGCCGGTCACTCTGTCATAGAAGGAGATGAGGTTGGTCAAGCAGGACCTGCCTTTCATAAACCCATGCTGATTGGGCTCTATTGCTTGTCTCGTATGTGTGACCTCACAGTCACTTTCCCAGCCCTGTTCCTGCTGTAGGTCTGTCCTTTCCAGAGGCAGAAGTGACCTCACAGTCCCTTCCACAGCCATTGGTTTCCTACTGGACTATTAGTTCCTGAAACACAACTGACCGCACGACATTGTACCCAGCCATCACCCTCCTTGTGGTGCAGTGTGTGAGCAGATAAAACTAAGCTGGTTTCATTAAATTTATCTAATAGATTTCCTACCAAGGGTTTGAGAGGAGAAACGTTCCTCATGCTGTATTTACACTGGGGCATTTTATATCTTTGCTTCTGCCTCTCTGTTTTTCCTTCATCCTCTGTGTATTCTGACTTGAAAGAGCTCTCCAAGGAAAAGATTAATGGAATCCTAGAATAACACAGTTTGCAAGACACCCCTGAATATCATTGTGCTGTGTCTAGTTGTCTCTCCAAGCCCCCAAAATCTGTCAGCTCGGGGTGGGCAGGTGTTTGGGAGGGGACATAGGTGGGACAACTTACCTCAGTTGACCAAATGGATATTCCACCCATATGACATCATGCTCAGCAATAAAAGCCAAGAGAAAGGAGTGGGGAGAGAGAGGGGATGATATTTGTTATTGAGACATTGGTCTTCCAAAGTTACTGCTACACGTACTGAATCATTGCCTCTCAGGAGGTGACTGGACATGGTCTGCTGATGGGAAGCGAAGAATAAATGTCCTTTGTTTATGTTTTGCTTCTGCATGTTACCTTTGCTTTTTGCTTCTTTTTTTTTTTTTTTAGTTTGTTTTTTTGTTTTGTTTTGCTTTGTTTTTTTCTTCCCGCACCCCATAAATGTCTTTATGCTGACCCATGAGATTTTTCTCAGCAGGCACCAATTCTCATTTGCTTTACTTGGAGAACGAGCTACACACAGGCACTGGAGGACATTTCTTAACTGCCAACAAGTCTAAAAGACAGGTATAGTTCAGGAAAAATAAAGCCCATTCCTCAGTTGCATTAGGTCCACGTTATTTCCTTTGAATTCCAGTTCCAACAGTGCAAAATCTTACACCAGCAGAAAACACATTTTCATGTCAAGCACAGATGCCAAAACCCCTCAGAGCACAGCCTTCTTGCACCTGTTTGTCCATATTTGCTCTTTGCACACAGAGAGTCACACGCTGAAGTCACGAGCTCCCTTGACTCACCAAGTGAAGCAGACAAAGTGAAATTAAATGCTCTTTTTTTTGGACATTAAAATTGCTCTAATCCCAATATGTCTGCATACAAGGGGCATCTTCTGGTTCTCTCATTCCCAGCAAATTATGTATGACTCCATTATAAGTGAAGAGAGTGATAAGAGCGGTGTTGGACACCCTGGGTGCAATTGCCCAGGTTTCCTTGTCTAGTCAACAGAGGGAAATCAGTTTTCTCACTCAAGATGTCCTAGCCTTCTCTGCCTGGCCACCAGTTCCTGCCTCAGAAAGTCTCCTGTAGTTCCTGGGTCACATTTCCCTGTCCCACATAAGGGCTTCAGCTCCCTCTGTGTATCTTGGAGGCGGTGGCCATCTCTGTGTGGATGGCTGCATCAACCTCTGAATGAAGATGTTAGGCTAAAGTTGAAACATATACAGAAAAGATCTCTCTGTGATAACGATGTAAGAAGTCTTCATTTTCAAAACTTAGAAGCTGATCTATAAATTCTCATTATTTTTGTCATAGGTCATAGATGTGGACAAGCAAGTTGGCACCACTTTCACTCTATGTAAATACAGATTTATACTGTCCAATTCCAAAAATCCATTTTTCCCAACACTGTGAATGGATAAATTTTTCTGCAGAGCTGTAAACCAGTCACGATGTCCCTATGCTGTGTTACTTCAAGGCGCTCATCCATCCCAGGGACAGGACTTCGGATTTCCCCTTCTTGGATATCATAAGGGTTCCCTTTGACCCAGCCCTTCAGCGTGTTTGTCCTTGAAAAGAGAATATTTTGGGGGTTGGTGTGAAAAGCCTTGCTGGTGTCCTGGTTGAATACACCCACTACTTCACCCACACATGTGGTCCTTTCATCACAGGAAACAGTGAGGATTGTCATGCGTAATCTGACCTGGGTTCACCCAGTCACCTGCTCATTCACACACCCAGAAATGCAATTCAAGAGTACATGCTTTGGTATATGTCCCTCATCCAAAGTGAAGCTAAGCAGCCTTCAGCTCCTCAGGTCATGCCCTGAGCCTTGTTGAAAGGTACATGCAACATTTGCTTTTTGCCAGTTGTCAGGGAATTCCCCCAGTCTCCGTGACTTCTCTTAAATAGTGCAGATTGATCTCACTGTGACATCATCTTGCTCTTTCAGTACCCTTGGATGCAGCCCCTCTCCTCCCACGGACAAGTAAGGATGGAGTTTGCTGAAGCAACCTGAGACTTGATTCCTGTCCACCATTGGTTGCTCTCCAGAGATCTACCTTGAGCCAAAGGCTTGAGAGACTGTTGGTGAAGTCTGAGGCAAAGACCACATAGACTATCTCACCTCTCTATCTCACCTCCTCTATCTACACCCACTTTTACTGAATGTTGAGGAAGGTACTTCAACTAAGTTGGAGGTGCTGCAGAGGATAAGTTGATCTGCACCCTCCATAAAAACTGATGCTATAAAGAAAAAAAGTAGGTCATTGTCATAGGAGACTCCCTTCTGAAGGGAACAGAAGGCTCAATATGCAAATGAGACCCACTTAGGGAAGCCTGCTGCCTCCATGGAGCCCAGGTTAGAAAAGTGAAATCTTCCTGCCCTGATAAGGCCATCAGATAATTATCCACTACTACTTTTTTCAGGTAGGCAGTGATGAGACTGCAATGGGAACTGCAGAGGGACTTGAGGACCATGGGACAACTGGTTAAGCGATCAGGAGCAAAAGTAGTGGTTTCCTCTGTCCTCCCATTTGCAGGATGTGATGAGGAAAGATACAGGAAGACTGAGCAGATACAGTCAGACCTGGCTGTGGGACTGGTGTCACCAGGAGAATTCTGGGTTTTTTGATCATGGATTGGTTTACATGGCATGTGACTTGCTGGTGACAAATGGGACTCACCTGTCTCAAATGGGGAAAAGGATTCTGGCGTAGGAGTTAGTAGGGCACACTGAAAGAGCTTTAAACTAGATTTGAAGGGGGAAGGGGAGAAAACCCTGTGGCAGAGGCAAACCCAAGAGTGGGATGCCAGCATTTGAAAGAAGCGGTGCTAAAGAGGCCCTTCAGTCTGCAATCCCAGTAAAGGTAAGGGGACGGAGAGCTGTGCAATAGAAGAGATACATGGGTTATTTATGTGTTAGAAAATGTGGAAGCACGTGAGGATGCCTGAAAAGGAATCAGGGCTTCTCACCAGAAAAAGGTGGTGGGATCAGTGGTCCAGCTGAAGTGCATCTATATGAATGCAGGCAGCATGGGCAACAAACAGGAGAAGCTGGACAGCATTGTGCAGCACAAAAACTACCATATAGTTGCTGTCACGGAAACATGGTGGAATGACTCTCACAACTGGATGTGTGGGGTCCTGGTGTAATTTCTGACTCAGGAAGGTTCAAAAACGATTCCAAGAGTGAGATTAAGACACAAACAAGGTCAGATCCACTAAACAATCCTATTTTATTTTTATGCCTAAAGACAGAGTAAATCTGTTACAGACCACCCAACCAGGACAAAGAAGCAAATGAAATATTTTGCAGGTAGCTTGGAGAAGTCTCTCAATTGCTAGCCCTTGTTCTTGTTGGGGACTTCAGCCTACCAGATGTCTGCTGGAAATACAACACAGCAGAGAGGAAGCAGTCTAGGGGGCTCCTGAAGTATATGGAAGACAGCCTTCAAAAAGGGCAAGAAGGAGGACCCAGATAACTATAGACCAGTCAGGCTCACCCCCACCCCTGGGAAGGGGATGGAACAACTTATGCTTGGTGCCATCTCAAGGCATATCAAGGATAAGAGGGTCATTAGGGGCAATCAACAGGTCTTCCCCAAGGGGAAGTCATGCTTGACCAACCTCATTGACTTTTATGAGGACATAACAAGATGAATGGATGATGGCAGAGCAGTGGATGTGGTCTACCTTGACTTCAGTAAGGCATTTGACACAGTCTCCCATAGCATCCTTACAGCTAAACTGAGGGAGTGCGGTCTGGACGATCGGGTAGTGAAGTGGACTGTGAACTGCCTGAAGGGAAGAAGCCAGAGAGTTGTGGTCAATGGGGCAGAGTCCAGTTGGAGGCCTGTATCTAGTGGAGTGCCTCAAGGGTCAGTACTGGGACGAGTACTATTCAGTACATTACTCGATGACTTGGATGAGGGAATAGAGTGACTGTCAGCAAGTTTGCTGATGACACCAAGCTGGGAGGAGTGGCTGACACTGGAAGCTGTGCTATCATCCAGAGACCTGGACAGGCTGGAGAGCTGGGTGGGGAAAAAATTAATTAAATGGAACAAGGGCAAGTGTAGAGTCTTGAATCTGGGCAGGAACAACCCCAGGTTCCAGTATAAGTTGGGGAATGACCTGTTAGAGAGCAGCATAGGGAAAAGGGACCTGGGGTCCTGGTGGACAGCAGGATGACCACAAGCCAGCACTGGGCCCTTGTGGCCAGGAAGGCCAATGGTACCTGGGGTGGATTAGAAGGGCTGTGGTTAGTAGATCGAGGGAGGTTCTCCTGCCCCTCTGCTCTGCCCTGGGGAGACCACACCTGGAATCTTGTGTCCAGTTGTGGCCCCTCAGTTCCAGAAGGACAGGGAACTGCTGGAGAGAGTCCAGCACAGGGCAACAAATATGCTGAAGGGAGTGGAGCATCTCCCGTGTGAAGAAAGGCTGAGGGAGCTGGGGCTCTTGAGCTTGGAGAAGAGGAGTCTGAGGGATGACCTTATTAATGTTTACAAATATATAAAGGGTGAATGTCATGAGGATGGAGCCAGGCTCTTCTCGGTGACAACCAATGGTAGGACAAGGGGTAATGGGTACAAACTGAAACACAAGAGGTTCCACTTAAATTTGAGAAGAAACTTCTTCCCAGTGAGGGTGCCAGAGCCTGGAACAGGCTGCCCAGTGAGGTTGTGGAGTCTTCTACTCTGGAGACATTCAAAACCCACCTGGACACCTTCCTGTGTAGCCTCATCTGGGTGTTCCTGCTCCGGTAGGGGGATTGGAGTAGATGATCTTTTGAGGTCCTTTCTAATCTCTGACATTCTGTGATTCTGTGAATTCCTGACACAGCTGTTCAGTGAGCCTACCAGGAAAGGAGCCCCACTGGACCTGTTGTTTGTGAATAGAGTAGAACTCAGGGGTAATGTGTTCGTCACATGTCAACTTGGGCTTAGCAATCATGAAATGAACTAGCTTTCTATTCTTGGAGAAGTTAGGAGGGCGGTCAGCAGAACTGCTACTTCAGATTTCCAAAGGGCAGACTTTGATCTGTTTAGGAGGCTGGTTGTCAGAGTCCCTTGGGATGTAGTCCTGAAGGACAAAGCAGTCAGCCAGCTCTTTAAGCAACCTTGGATGAATCCCATCAGGCGTCATCGATTTGCAGGGATCTAACTGGGGTAGCAAATCCTGTACAAGTTCTTGATTGATTGGGAGTTTATCATTCTTGGAGCCATGGTTTTCTAACCCAGAGCTACAAGGGCCCCCAAGTCAATCTTCAGCATTGAAGACTAAGGAAAAGAAAGCATTAAACTTCTCAGCTTTCTCCATGTCTCTGTTAATAAGATGACCATGCTCATCAAGTAATGGGCCAATGTTATTTCTAGTTTGCCTTTTGCCATTAACATATTTTAAAAAGCCTTTTTTATTGTCCTTCACAGTACTGGCCAGCTTCAATTCTAGTTGAGCTTTGGTAGTATAAATTTCCTCCCTGCAGTGGTGAGCAGCATCTCTGTAGCCCTCTCACATTATGTGACCTTGCTTCCACTGACCATGTAATTTTTTTTTTCACTGTATTTCAAGAAGAAGATCCCTGCTCACCCAATCTGGCTTTGCCTTGCCTGCTAGATTTTTGGCATTTTGGAATTGCCTGGTCCTGTGCTTTTGGTAGGTGGTACTTTAAAAGTGATTGGCACTGATGGACCCCAACACCTCCAAAAGCTTCTTCCCAGGGAATCCTACTACGTAGTTCTCTGAGCAGCCTGAAGTCTGCTCTTCTCATATCTGCTGTTAAGGTCTGGTTGGCAGTTTTCCTCCCGTTAGCAAAGATTTTGAACCTAGTTGCTCCATGGTCGATGCGGCCAAGGGAGCCACCAGTCGCCACTGACCTTTCCTGGTCGGTTCCCTTAGCACCTGCACCAAGAAGTTATCATCCAGATGCTTTAGGAATCTTCTGGACCTGTTGGTACCAGCTGTGTGATATTCCCAGTTGACATCTGGCAAGTTGAATTCCCCCATAAGGACAAGGGCAGGTTATTTGGAGGCTTCAGTTAGTTCCTTGAAGAATAACTTATCAGTGTCATCATCCTGGCTGGGTGGCCTATAGCAGATACCCACAATAACATGCACCTTATTTGTCTGACCCTCAGTCCTTACCCAGAAGCTCTCAACTTTGCCATCACCAACTGCCAGCTCCATGCACTCCAGCCTCTCAGTTACATGCAGTGTTGCCCCACACCTCTCCTACCCTGCCTATCCCTTCTGAATAGCCTGTAGCATCCATCATGGTGCACCAATCACAGGATTCATCCCACCAGGTTTCATTAGTGCCAATTATATCATATCCCTGGGACTGAGACAAGGCTTCTAGTTCATCTTACTTGTTCCTCGTGCTGCACATGTCAGTGTAGAAACACTTCAAGTGTGGTTGGTTGTGCCCTTCAGCTCATGGTGCAGTCTGAGGAGTCTCGCTGCCAAGCACCTCCTCAGGTTTTGGTGTCCATCCTGCTGCTCATCACTGACTGGCCTGGTACTGCCCCCTTCCCCCTTCCAATCGAGTTTAAAGCCCTGACAATCAGTCTTGTTAACTCCTGAGCAAAGACCCGTTTCTGCCTCTGTGAGAGGAGCATTCCATTGAGTATCAGAAGATCTGGCGAAGGACTGACTATCTCATGGTTGAAAAACCTGAACTTCCATCGATCACACCAGTCACTTAGCCATGTGTTGAATAGTTGGGCCTGCCTGTTCCCTTCTGTATTCCTGCCCACTACTGAAGGGATGGAGGAGAAAAGTGCTTGAGCACCTGAGCAATTGACAAAACTCTGAAATAAATTTTGATTTGCTTAATACTACTACTATATCTTCCCTGCCAACATTAAATACCAATAGCAGGCAATAGTCAGAGCACCTTACCAGCCTGTGGAGTTGTTGAGTCACATCTCTTTACCCTGGATCCAAGGAGGTAGCAACTTCCCTGTGGGTTGGGTTGGGTTGGGTCGGGATATCGGGCCTTTTGATCCCTTCAGAAGGGAGTTGCCTATGACAATTAACTTTCTTTTTCTCTTTACATGTGAGGTTTTAATGGCTTTGCTATGTTTCATGCGGGGCCTGGGTTGCTTAGAGGAGACCTCCTTCCCAGAAGGGTGTTCTCCAGCAGCATCAGCTGCTTGCCCATCCAATTCCAGGGCTTCATACCTGTTTTATACAGGCACCTGGACAGCTACATCTTCCCTCCCAAACTCAGTTTCAGTGGCTACATCAGTTCTTGCAACCAGAGGGAGTGTGAGGGGCACTGAAGGTACGGCTCTTCTCTGGGTGGATACCATGCCTCCTGGTGTACTTAGCTCCTTGCTAGCAGGTTCTAGTCTCCGCTTGAAGTGACAGAATCCTCCCCACTCACCCTTGCCGCTCGCCCTTCCACATGAACTGACATGCTAAGTATCTCAGGCCTGTTTGCTGGCCCTGTTTGCTGCACTCGTGGTCGTCTGTGCTTCCTCAAAGCCATTAGCAGAGGATGGTTAAATTCTTCCTTGAAGGGACACCTTTCCTTTATGCCCAACAGGAGTGGACTCCAGAGGCTGAGACTTTGTGCCACTTTTCCAACTGCTTTGTCAATACTTCCTTCCCTAGAAAGACATCCAAACTGCTTGACTTCCCTACCCTCCAATTCCAGGTTATTGGCCCCATTATCCCATCACTGTGCAAACCTATGATCATGTGCTCTCCTGGACGATGGTTGAAATATTTTTGCATGTCTCACAGCTCAGTCAGGAATAGAGATTGGGAGGTTACTATCTCATCTTCTTCCTCCTCCTGTTCTTGTGATGGTCCTACTTTTTCATCATCCTTTACTAAATGGGTCGACTTTCACTTTCAGCTTTCTTTTTTTGTATAGATGCAACTGTTACTGGCACGGGGTTGTCCTCTGGCCCACCTGCAGTGCCTGTCATCAGGGTTTGAGTAGCAACAGGGCCTGTGGCAGGGGTTGGAGTAAATGCAGTGATTGTCGCACTGTTGTCAGATCCAGAGACCCTCTTTAACAACTTTGAAGTGCTCCCCCCATCCTTAGCAGAAAAAAGGGCTATGTTATGCCTTTAATATCTGTTTTTTGTTACTTAGGGAGAAAACGATAGATGGCTGTGGAGGCAGACACTTTGTAAGATAATGGCAATTAACAGTGTTGCTGTGAAAGGCCTCATGACCTAACTGGGATGATAGAGATGAACCCTCTGTTGGACAGTCAACCACCAGAAGTAGCCACTAACAAAGAGCTACTCCTGATGGGCAAAAACCTCACTTCTGGTGAGTACTGTGAACATTCCCTAGTTTGAAGACCCCAGACCTATTTCCAGAAGAGTCTTCCTTAATTAGCATGAAGAGCAAACAGAAGGAGGAGATGAACTGTCCTCTCCTATCTTGCATGTAAATGAACTGGGTTATAAAAAGACCTCACGTGTGATATGAGGCGGTGGCGTGTACCAAAATCTTCGATGCATCCACCCCCCTAGAAGACATCACGGGATCAATAGACCTGTGGATGGGTGATATCTTACTCTCCCTCTCTCTCTCTCTGATATCTTAGTTTTGCCTCTCTCTCTCTTCTCCTTTTTCTTGAACAAATTAAGGTAATATAATTCTAAGTTCTACTGCTAAAGTCTTGTTAAGCTTTGCATTACAGTTACTAATTGTTGTCAATCCACTATTTTTAGAAGGGTTTTTGCTGTCAATGTATTGACAAGTTTTGTGATATTATAACATACTTTTGCCAAGTCACTAATTGCTGTAATTCGTACTCCACCAAGTGCTTTTAGTAAATTCATAATTGAACTGGACCTCTGGAGTGATTGTCATTCACTTCACATTACCGCACAGAAATACGCAGAGTTAATTCACACCTGTTGCTACAAGTTGAACGTCATGTTCAGAATTAACTCATCCCTCATCCCATCTGTTGAGGATGGGACACCCTCTCTTCCCCTCGGGAGTACTGGTCAGTGTTGAACAGGGCTCGGTAGTCATGGGCCAGGCCCCAGCACATTGCAGTGATCTGTGTATCCCTGAAATTGCCAGGGTGACACCACATTTCTTCCAAACATATTACTATTTTTCAGGATTCTGCCCTTGTTCAGTGGTGAAGTTCCAAAGCACCTGAGGCATGCATGGTCCTGGGTATTTGCTGATGCTATTCTCTCAGCCTTAGGGGAGATATCTGGATGATATTCTCAAATTACTTGCTAATCTTTGACAAAACAGAAACAATACTCTCAAGAGACACTAATAGAAGTATTTTAACTACTCAAGGCTGTTCACCGTACTACTGATAACTTATTGTAATGAAGGAGGAAACATCACAGAAGAAGGCAGCAAAGGTGCTATTCCATATTTCCTCCATAAAAAAACTATTGGAAGAAGAGGTGTAATTATAATTATCTCCACACGATGGTGGCCAAAGAACACTAATGTCTTCATTACAAAGCTCAAATACCAGATTAAACTCGAGGTCAGTGTTCTAATAACAAATTTCCCAGACAAAACATCACTAATCATTGCAGCACACAGCAAGGTGCAAACTTGAGCACCCATTTTTAACTTGTACCACAAAAACAGGAGCAGAGTTCAGATCAAATAAACTAATATCAAGAACAGATGAATCAATATTGTGACCCACAACTATTAAAAGATATAAATCCTTTAATATGCTCTGCTCAATCATTATCTCAAATTCTTCTTGCACCATGTTGGGTACCAAAAAGGATTGTTGTGGTTTAATCCCAGCCATCAGCTAGGACTACACAATCACTCACTCACTCTGCCTCCCCAAGTGGGGTGGGGGAGAGATGGGGGAAAGGAAAAAAACTCATGGATTGAGATAAGAACAGTTTGTTAGAATAGCAAAGGAAGAGATGATGATGATGATGATGATGATGATAATAATAATAGAATATTCCAAAAAGTGATGCAACATGAAATCACTTACTGTCCATAACACCAATTGTTTCCAAGTAGTGGTGTTTGAGCCCCATACAACTTCGTTTTATATACAGCTTGGGTCAGCTTTGCTCCTTCCCAAATTCTTCTGCATCTGGCAGAGTATGGGAAGATGAAAAGTCTTTTAACATCTGGCAACAACCAAAACATCAGTGTATTATCAACATTCTTCTCAAACTAAATCCAAACCACAACTACTAGAAGGAAAATTAACTCTATCTCAGCTAAAACCAGAACAGTATCCACAAGGTCTCTGCTATCCCGGCAAGGTCGCAGGGACCCAGCAAGATTGTGAAATGGAGACTGGAGGATGATTAACATCTCCTTCAGTAAAAGCCCATTGTGGGCACTGGAGAACACCCCGAGTCATGAGAAAAGCTCTGAGTCCTTTCCACAGCTTTAGACCCTTGGGAAAGAGCTCAGTGACAATGCAGCCCACCCAGTTGCATCTGTGTCTACCACTGATCAGCACAGCCAGTGTCACCTATGGTCCTGCAACCAACTCACTCTGCAGAGCATCACTGCCAGGTTGGGGCCCTGTGGGGAGCACAGGTGAAGGGCCAGGAGCACCAGGCCAGATCAGAGGAGGGATGGGGGGAGATCAGAAAGGAGCTGACCTGGGCTGGAAGTTGCTTTGGAGAGAAAAATGCTGGTGTTCAGCTGCCTCAAGATAATACCCAGAGTTTAGGGTGCAGAGCCAGAAGTCCTTGCTGTCCTGGTGCTTCACCAGGCCAGGGAACTGGCTCCCCACCACTTGCCATCTCTCGGTGCCATTGTCCCTACTGATGGGTGGTATGGAAAGCAAGTCTGGGACCCTGTGTCTTCACTGAAGAAAGTATTGATCCAGGAGTCACATCATTTTATGCTGACACTTCAGTACTGATGCCCAGAACATGTCCTTAAGACAACCTTCCCTACCCCTTTTGTCACCCTTACCCCAGAAATCTCCCCTAGACAAGGCTCTTTAGCTGGTCTGAGCTGGAGAACTGGGTTCCAGCTGTGACCACAGGAAGGATAAGGCCTCTCCTGGCTCCTCTGTAGGGCTGTCAGCCTCTGTGGTCCCGACCAGAAAAGGTAGCATTGAAAGGAGAACTTAGGAAACTGTAGACCTTCCCCATGCCCATTGGGGACCCTCAGGATGCCTCCCTCTGTCCAAATATCCAGCCCAGCTTGTTGCTGCATGGACACCCAGGAGAAACTGCCCCACGACCCTCATTCCAGACACCATCTCCTTCATCCTATACAGGCAGTGCCCTCCTCCTTATCACTGTGATGTTTCCAGGATCCCAAGAGACACCTGTTGGGAAGAGATGTTGGGTAGGGATATGGTGTCCTTCAGTGCTCCTCATTGTACCTCCTGCTGGGTTTTGTGCCACTGGTCACAACCCTCTGAGCCTGGCTCTTCAGTCAGTTATCAGTGGTGCTACAGGAATATGACCATGAGCTTATTGAGCTGCACTGGGAGGACGGTGGCTAACCAGACAAGGACACCTATTGTTCGTCTTGACTCAGCACTGGTGTGGTCACATCTGGAGTGTCATGCCCCAGAGTGAGGTTCCCCATTCTGGAGGAATGTGAATGAGCTGTCACGTGGTTAGTGAAAGTCTGGCTCATATGTGGAGATGTTGAGAGACCCTAACTTCTTTAGCCTGTTGAAGTGGAGGCTGAGGAAATATGCTGGTTTTACTGAAATTGAGTCAATTTTCTTCATGCATTTTGAGTTTCTTCTCCTTCATAGCTAGTACAGTCTTTTGTTCAGATTTACTATGAGAATAATGAGCTAACACTCCTTCTTCCCTGGGACAGAGTTATTTTTTTCTTTTAGTAGCTTTACAGTGTTTGCCATTTGGTGTGAAAGGACTGTCAGAACTCAGTGATATCTTGACTGTTGTCAGGGAAACCAAGGACTTCTTTGTTTATCCAGCTGCTGATGCAAATTGGTAGAAGGGGGCACAGACAGGACAGCACCTAGATTGACACGCAGACTGATCAATGAAATATTCCCTATGATTAGTGTCATGCTCGGTGTAAAGCTGGAGCCGGCTTTTAAGTCTTGTTACATCCATTACTTTGGGTTTTCCAGCTAGTTTGGTTAGTTCCATTCGGAACTTTCATTCTGTCAGGAGTTCAATGTTAGCTCGGCCTTTTGCTGTTCTGCCATTTTGCAGTTGGCCCTTGGGCCTTTCTGCCTTTTGCCTTTTTGCTCTTTCTTGCTGGGATCGGCTGTTTGGGACCACGGTGTTCCCTTCTCCAGGACTGACTGTTCCGTGTGACTGGAGTTACATGAGAGATTGCACTCAGTATGTTTTCTTAATTTAAATTCTATCTATCTATCTATCTATCTATCTATCTATCTATCTATCTATCTATCTATTTAATTTACCTTGGCTGTTGTCAGTGAAACCAAGGACTTCTTTGGAGTCCAACTGCAGGTACAAATTGTAGGAGGGAGCACAGACAGGACAGCAGCTTGATTGACCGCCACGTCAATCAATGAGCTATTCTCTACCATTAGTGTCATGCTCGATATAAAGCTGAAGATGCCTTTTCCAGCTAGATAGTTCAGGTTTTCTGGCTAATTTGGTTAGTTCTGTTTGGAAGTTCCATTCCATTGAGATTTTGGTGTTAGTTCAGTTTTATGATATTTTGTTGTTTTTCAGTCAGCTCTTGGGCCTTTCTGCATTTTCATTTTTGCTTTCTCTTGCCGGGATCAGCTGTTCAGCACCAGGGTGTTCCCTTCTTTTGTGCTGGCTGTTCGGCACAACTGGAGTTATGTGGGGGACTGCACTGGGTATCATATATTTTATTTTATGTATATTTTAGTATGAGTACATTTTTGGTAGTGGTGTATTATTATTTTTATTATTTTTATTCTCTTATTATTTTTTCCTAAACCCACAAGTTTCTCCTTACCCTTTCAGTTCCCTCCCTTATCCTGCTTGGGGGGACTGGAAGCAGGATGTGAGGTCTTAGTTGGTAGCTGTGGTAAAACCATGACAAGAAAGAGTAGCGGTAGCTTGAGAAATTTTGAAAATCGCTTTCCAAGATGGTGGTATTTTATTTTGGGTTTATTTTTTTGGTAGTGCGAAACAGCATGAGGAAAGAAAACCATCAGAAACTGCAGCTCTGGAGGTCCAGAGTGGAACTCAGGATAAAGAAATGTCATTTTGAGCATAGTGCCATGGTCATTCGGAGGGAGTCTGGATCAGTCATGGCTTTGTGTTTCAAGGAACAGCTGGTGAGGATGGAGAGACAGCAGCACAGGTGGGGATGTACCAGGGTGAGAACAAGGTGGGGAAGCACATGGGTGACTGCAGCCTGTGGGGAAACAACCACAGGCCTGGGACAGTGTAGAATGGCCTGTGGTGGAGATGGCCAAGGGTGACGCTGGATGTCCCTGAATGACCCAAGGTCTTTGTCCCCTTGGCTATGGCTGATGTCACTGCCACTTAGTCCTAAGAGGAAACACATTGTCATCATGGCTGTGGGCCCTCATTTCCCACTTGCATGCCCCAACAGAGACATGGAGGTGTCACACCATTGTCCTTCACTTGGCATCGCAATCCCCCCACATTCCCAGCAAAAGCCCTGAGACACACATGAGGAACAGGATCTCCCTTCCTAGGGCAGGTGGTCAAAGTTTGACCATCCTCCTTCATCAAACAAACCAAGGGTTTTTGCAGCATCAGAGCTGCTGCACTTTGGCTTTACCTGATGCAATCACAGCCTCCGATTATCTGCTCTAACGAGTCCTTGGGGAGGCTTTTCAGTAATGACTCTCAGTGGGACCCATTAATGTTTCAAGGTACTTCGGAGTTTGTTCCTGACTTGGGCTTCTTGCGAAGATTCTTCAGTCTGTTCTTGGTATCTAAGATTCATGGACTCAGCACCAAATACACCATGGGGCTCATTAAAATACAAAAAGCCCTAATGAGCCATATCTCTTCCTGTGATTTTCTTCAAGTCTTCAAGACTTGTACAAATAATTGGAGAGGTTTCAGTGGGATACTTCATGATGAAAATTTCATAAAGGAGTTATTTTTATTTCAATTGTATTTTTTTATCATTTTCGATTTTATAGAAGAAGTGATAGCAGCATTCTACAATGGACATTGATCCACAGGGTCTCCTAAAGACATTTGGACAGGCAGAAGAAGTAGACCCTTGAGGTCAGACACTGTATGGACAACCTCACTTCTCATCCCCCAAATCCCATGAGTTCCCTCATTGGCCACCTGGGACTTACATCACTTTTCCTCACATCAGACTTCTTCATTGAGGTCTGCAGGTAGATGGTGCAGCTCCTGTACACCAGCTCCCACCTGCTCTCCTTTGAGACAGGCACTGAAAGGCCAACAAACAAAACATAACCACTACACAATTTAATAAGCAGTGAAATACTTTCCTCAGCTGTATGTCTAAGGATATAATGAGGCCCATTGTCCACAAGGGGCATCTGTACAAAAACTGTTTTAGACAAAGAGATAGGAAAGGATAGATATAAACACAATTAAAATGTTGAGTAATGTCTTCACAAGACTTCTGAAAAATGGAGTTTCTGATTCCCTGAAGCTCAAAGCAGAAACCAGGCAGCAGTGAGAAATATGAATGATCGAAGAGCAAGCTGAGAAGGGAGACTGAGAGCACTGGGAAAGATGTGTGTCCAGACACGGTGCTGAAAGGTGTCCTTAGACATGGACATTTAATCAGTAGAGCTAGAAACTCCTGAATTATGAGGGAAATGAAACAATAGGTATTGGTAATTGAAGTAGAGGGGAAGATCAATATTTCTTCTCTTGCCATTAGTACAGACTGGAAATACCCATTCTGTCATGGTGGGAATACACTGCCAGTTTTTAAAAGTACTCCAATGATCCAGTTGATGAAAATGTGATTGTCTCTTTTTTGAAATGTAAAACAAAAATGTAAAATATTGCACCTTTCCAGACAGACAGTATTTGTCTGACCATAAAGAGCCAGTGTCACTTTTAGGGGCCCCAGTGGCCCTGAGGTGCTGGTCTGGGATTGACATCTACCACAAAGGACCTGGGGGAGACCAGAGCACCTTGCAAGCTGCAGGTGGAGGCTGAGCAGGTGTTCCCAGGGCATCTACACTGGCACCACGTACCTGTGTCCCTGTAACTGAAGACATTTGTGTCCCAAATACATTCCTAGTTCAGGAAAACACTTTCCTTTTCAAAGAAAAGAAAACCCCACAAAGACTTAAAAAAAAAAAAAAAAAAGTATGTCAACACCTTCCTTTGCTTTGGATCTTTGTCTGCAGCTCTTCTTATTTTAATTTTCATTGGTATTAACGGACATTCGATGGGCCTACAGGCATTAAGGCAAGATAATTTTGTATCTTGCACAGAGCCCCATCCCATCAAAACTTTCCCTGCCCAGGACTCCTCAGAATTTGCGCAGAGCAAGTCACACTGAGGTATCAACCTCTCTTCACTGCTTCAGATGTTGGTCTAGATGGTCACCTACAGCGCACAAGGATTGATGCCCCATAGACATCTGCTCTGCTCCAGTTAGAAACAGAGCCCAACATCATCATACGATCATAAGAGAACTGAGATCGAAGGGACCTCAGCAGTCTGCAGTTCAACCTGTGACAAACTGGTTCAGACCGAGGTGTTTGAGGCTTGATTCAAAGTTTGAAAACCTCCCAGGACAGAGACTGCACAAACTCTCTGGGTGACCTGAGACAGCACTGAGCTCCTGGGGAAAAAAGTTTTCCTTATTTCCTGGTTGAACCTCTCCTCTTTCACCTTCCACCATTTTTTTGTTGTACCACACACCATGGTGAAGAGTCTGGCTCTGCACTCTCCATCACCTCCTTGTTGGTACCAGTAGGCTGTGATGAGGTCCCTGTCAGCCTTCCCTTCTCTGGGCTGGACAAGCCCGGCTCCCTCAGCCTCTTCGCACAGGCAAAGTGCTCCAGTCTCTGGCTGGCCTGAGACCCTTTGCTCAACCCACTCCAGCTTGTCAGTATCTTTCCTGAAATGGGATCTGAGATCTGGATGGAAAATTCCAGAGAATCCCTTCCCTCGATCTCCTGGCCATGTTCCTGGTCACACAGCACAGCATTCTGGTGGCCTCCCTTGCTGCCTCCTGTCCAGCTCCCTGCCAATCCAGACCTTTCCCACAGCTGCTCCCAGCCAGGCAGCCCCAGTCTGTGCCATTGCCGGGTGAGTCCCCTGCAGGGGCAGACACTGGTGTTTGTCCTGCTGGGGTTTCCTGAGGTTCCTGCCAAGATGTGTTTTTCTCCTCCTTGAACCCCTTCATTGAGTACAAAGGCCTGGGAGGGTGTTTCAGTACAGACCCAGGCACAGAAGGCATTGAGTCCCTCAGCACTAGTGTCAGTGTCTGCTGTTATTAAATTCCCCTCCCCACCCAGCAGCAGCCCCACATTTCCCTTGTTCAGCCATAGTCCCTGACTCAGCCATTGAAGTTTTTGGTTTTGATCTTGACTTTTCTTGCAGCCACCAATTCCAGGTGAGCTTGGCCTTTCCCAAAGTCATCCCTGCTCAGCAAAAGTGATGCACATGAACTCCTTGCCTGTACATGTTCTTGCTGTCACCCCTGGCAGCTGCTTTGTTGCCCTTGCCTGCACCTTGTTCTCTGACTGCCCAGCCCTACTGCCCCACAGATGGTCCCACAGCCCCACGGTGCAGGCTCAGCACAGGACAGAGTGCATTCAGGGTGGGGAATGGTCTCCCAGTATGATGCCCACATCAGTCCTTGGTGCTTTGTCACCCCATTGCTCTCCTGTTGGGCAGCCTCTCCAAGCTGCTGGAGAGGCCGTGTCAGCTGTGGGGTCACAGACAGCCCTGCTCCAGGCTCTGCCAGGGTCCAGGCCAGGAGAGAGGCTGTGCAGGGCTGGCCATTCCCTGAGACAGGCCCTGAGCCCACCAGGAGGATGGACATGGCCTCACAGGGAACCTCACCTGTAAACCTGGGCTGAGCGGCCAGTGCTGGAAATGGCCCATGAAAGATGGCCAGTGGCTGGGGTGACAAAGGCCCTGGGCCACCTTCCTGGTCTGTCCAAGCCACCAAGGTCACAGAGCAGCTTCCTGCATGTCTTTGATCCCTCCCACAAGCCCTGGCTCTGCACCACAACCCCTGGTGTGAATCTTCCCCCTGCGTGGCCATGCAGCACGAGATACAGGCTGATGTTTTTCTCTCCCAGGTACTTTCCAGCCCATCCCAGCTCCCTTGAGTCTCTCGCACCTCCCCTGCCCACTCCCCACCCCCAATGGCCTCTGCCCAGCAAAGCCCAGTTTGGGCTGGTCCCACACCAGTGCCCGTTGCAGGTGCTCTGGGCAGTCACCCCACAGACTCTGCCCCTCTGAAGGGCACAGCAGCTCCTGGGGGTCAGAAAGGGGTCGCCCCAGAGGTGGGTGAACAGGCACAGCAATAGGAAAAGGAGGCACCTGTGTCCTTTGCCCTCCTCTCCAGCAGATCCTAAGAGGTCTGCAGCCCCTCCATGCCATCCCATCTCCCCAGAGCAGCACAAAACCCCTGGCCCTTGAGGTCCTCAAGAGCTCTTACTGCTCCAGGCACAGAGCAGCCTTCCCAAAGCTGGTGCTGCCAGGAAGGTGTTTTCATTTCCCATTTATCCCTCATGCATTAAGTATGGATCTCAGGAAAAAAAAAAAAAAATGCTGCAGATTCATTTATTTCACTTAAATGCAATGAGAGACTACCAATTTACATCAAGTCTCTGGGTCAAACAAGATGGGTGGATAATTAAGCAGGAGGGGATGAATAGTGACATTTCTTTGAAGACATCAACAGTGCAAGTGGAAAAAGAAAAAAAAAATGTAATCAAGGAAAGACAGACTTGGCATGTCAAGACATACACTGGGAGCAATTTTCAGAGGGAATTAGGCAGCCTGTGGCTGCTGAAAACATCCAGTCATCAGCTTCTTTAGAGCATCCTTGGGCTCCAGGTTCCTCATGCTGTACATGAGGGGGTTCAGTGTTGGAGGTACCACTGAGTACAGAACTGCAATCATCAGATCCAGGGATGGAGAGGAGATGGAGGGGAGCTTCAGGTAGGCAAATGCACCAGTGCTGACAAACAGGGAGACCATGGCCAGGTGAGGGAGGCACGTGGAAAAGGCTTTGTGCCGTCCCTGCTCAGAGGGGATCCTCAGCATGGCCCTGAAGATCTGCACATAGGACACCACAATGAAAACAAAACATCCCCCAAATAGAAAAGCACTAAAAGCAAGAAGGCCAGCTTCCCTGTGGTAGGAGTCTGAGCAGGAGAGCTTGAGTATCAGGGGGATTTCACAGAATAACTGTTCCAGGACATTGCCCTTGCAGAGTGGCAGTGAAAATGTATTGGCCGTGTGCAGCAGAGCACTGAGGAACCCAGTGGCCCAGGCAGCTGCTGCCATGTGGACACAAGCTCTGCTGCCCAGGAGGGTCCCGTAGTGCAGGGGTTTGCAGATGGCAACGTAGCAGTCGTAGGACATGATGGTGAGATGTGCGTATTTTGCTGATATTGCAAAGAAAAAGAGGAAGACCTGGTGTCCTGGTTTTGTTAAAAACAAGTTTCTCTTTTACTGAATTTGCCTGTCAGCTAAAGCCTTCATATTAGCTGCATTTTCCTGAAAAGCCAGATACATGTTTTGGTAGACATAACAATGGTATGCTAAAGGGGGGGAGGCAGGGAAGAGTGGGTTAACAATACATCTGCCACAATTTTATTGTCACCCGGCAATCAAAATCTTGACACCATTAAAACTTGGCAGGATGAATCCCATTCCTTGCAAAGAGTGTGCATAAACTGAAGAAACTCACCTCCAGCTGCCCAGCATGGTGAGCACCTCCCTGGCCTGAATGATCAAGCATAGCTGTGTCCTGCCTGCAGAGCTGAGGAACTGTTCTCCACTTCTACAGAAAATATGAGCACATTTTTGGTCAGCTGAACTGCACTGAACACTTTTCCTCCCCAGGCAATGTTTTCCTCTGATGCCAACATGGACATTTGCAGCACATGTGCTACACTCAGGAGAAGAAATATTGATTGTTCCTGTTACAACCATGACACTGTGTGGTAACTCTCACTGCTTTTTCACATGTTTCCACAGATCCTGCCCAGACTTACCACTTCTAAAGGCTTCTGTTCTGCTGACTGTCTGGACTTAAACATTTTCCAGTGTCTGTCCAGCTTTTTTCAGCTATCCAGGTGCTTCTCTGAGTTTCAGGGAGTTAAAGCTTGCCCTGTCTGTCAGGAGTCTGTCAGGAGTCTGTCAGAAGGGCTCTTTAGCCAACTCCTTAATCATGTTTGTACCTTCCCTTTCCTGGGTATCTCACTGAAGGTTTTCCTCTGAAGTTATCCACTGTGGAAAGGAGACTTCAATGGAAGCAACTTTGACTTCATATAGAGCTGAGGAATGTGTCCTATTTTTTACTTAACTATTAGTTTCTTTGTTTTTTTTCTTTCTTTCTTCTTAGCAAGTAAGAAACATCCTTCTGTGAGTCTGCATGGCGGTTGCTTTTTTTTTTTTTTTTTTTTTCAAATAAAACAGGTGGAAAATGGTGCACATGAGTTGAATCATGTAGCTGCAGACTTCAGTGAGAAAAGCTTAGATTTGAGAAAGCATGATGCAAGTCCTAGGTGGCAGATGATAGAATTGAAAGACGAAGGAAAAGGGGACGTGTCTCATAAGGAGACACTCCAGATCCATGTGAACTAGAGAAGGCTGATACCATTTGTTCTGTAAGAGGAAAAGTAAAAGAACACTGGAGGAATTTCCTTTTGAAAATCTGGTTTACTCTTATTTATTACTGAAGTCATGTTCTGTGTTTGGCTACACTCCTGAAATCTCTCTCTCTAATCAGCCACATAAGTCTTGAAGACTGAAGACTTAAGGAAAATTATGCAGAGAGACTTGGCTTCTTAGTGCCTTTTTCATGTCCATGAGCCCTCTAGTGCTGAGTTCTTGAACTGCAGATGCTAAAGAACGAACAAGCCTGTGAAGAAGTGAAAGGCAGAGCAAACCTCAATTGTCTGAGGGCATTGGGAGCACCACTGAGGGTCATCACTGACAAAGCTGTGAAGACAATGACCAGCTGAGGTGCTCATCCCTGAGGACTGGTTAAACAAAAACTTGGAGACGCTGGTTTCAGGTGGTAAATGCAACACATAGGTGCCTCTGATGCCATGGAAGTCCTTGATGTTTGTTTGGCACCAGAATGTCCAAGCCCTGACCCCCAGGGCCTGGTAAAAGAAATTCTTTCCACCACTTGCTGCCCAGGGACCTTCCTGGGGTCAGTGTGAATGGAGAGGGGTGGTAGCAGATGCTGTTGCTTTAACAACAAAACTGTGGTTTTCTGGGGATTTGACAATGCCTGTGAATTTCTCACAATCAGTCTGTCTTCTTTCATAGCCTGCTAATGCTCCTTGGTCACCTAAGATGTCCCAGTCCCAAACTTCCCTGCATCCTCAGAGGGTGACCAGGTTTCTCTATTCACCATTCATATATCCTGAAAGAAAACACAGTTGAGGAATAACATCATGGGAAGGAGAGGACCTTTCTGAGGCACTGCTGGGCTCTTAGAGGTCTAACTACTTATCCGAGGCTATCAGAGGAGTTTGGCAGCCACATTTGTATTGCAGATGGTTGGCCTGCAATGGGCAGGGAATGAGACAGAACTGCTATCAGAAATGCCCAGAAACCGAAGATTAGGTGTGCAGGGTCTGGCTGGGGTAGAGTTAGTTTTCTTCATAACACCTGTATGGTACCGTCCTTCGGATTTGTGACCAAAATAATGTGGGTGACAGAGGGATGTTTTAGCTACTGCTGAACAGTGCCTGCACAGTGTCAGGACCTTTTCTGCCTCTCACATTGCCCTGCCAGCAAGTAGGTTGGGAGTCGGTAAGAAGCCGGGAGAGGTCACAGCTGGGACAGCTGACACCAACTGACCAAAGGATCTTCCAGACCATATGACATCATGCTCATCAATCAAAGGTGGGGAAAAGAAGGGTGAAGGGGGAACATTCATGATAACTTGGGAAGACAAATACATCCTCACCTAACCCCAAACTAAACTTTTTATGTTCAGCCTTACCCTAACCATTACCCAATCGTCACCCTACACCAACCCTAATCATAAACCTCAGCTTTAACCCAAATGCTAACCCTAAATGAGCACTAACACCAACTTGAAGTCTAACCCTAAAGCGACTGTAATCGTAACTCCAACTCTAACTCTAACTCTAAATTTAAATCAAACCTGAACCCAAATCCTAAGTAACCTAACATATCTTAAATCATCTTGTAAGGCCAGCAGCACCTGTGTAACAACATCTGTAGTATCATATCAGGTGACGATTAGCGTGGTAACAGCATTAGAGAAAAAAAAAAAGGGGGTACCTGGTATGGACAGATGAGCATCCTGGTATCATCTCATCAGTGCTGGTTCAGGGCCTGATGGCATGATGTAAGAGTCAGTCCGAAGAACAGTATTTGCCTCAACATCACCATCAGGGACTTGGAGAGATACCAAGAAACAAATGACCTGAGAGAAAGAGCTGCATGGTACAGGTAGTCTCCAACCTGGGACTACAAGTAACAATTGATGCTGTCCAGAAGGTGGATTTCACCTGCTGCGTCAGCCAAACCTGCCCCACCTCCTCCCTGTTACTAAGGCCAATGAAGAGGAGCATGCACAGAGGCTCACAGAGGATCTTGAGGTCACCCAGCGGACAAGTAAGAGACCCCTGAATGCGAGGCGATGCAGGCACACTCAAGTTTTGGCAAGCGAAGTGGGGGCTTTTTGGACCTGCTCACTTAAGTCTGGATTGCAAAACAAAGGCAGAGTTTTGTCTCAATCCATGGGAGTGAGGAGGTGTGAGGTGAACATAAAAGATGGTTCCTAACCAAACTTTTGAGAGATCTCCCCACCAAAGGATCATGGATCATGACAAAGGAATGACAGGATGCTGTTCAGGACCTGGGACCATAGGCACACCTTTGGACCCATGGTGGTAGTCATAAGCCTCTTTTTTTTTTCTTTCCTTTTCCTCCACTTTATCACGTGCCGCTTTATGGGCAAAATAATAAAGTTACACTGTTTGATTGAATTATAACCCTTTGGCATTTTGGTTGCCTTAATTTTGCTCTTTGAGATCAAGGTAAACGAACTATCACAAGTCCACCAAATGGACCGTGACACATGAGCAGCTGCCCTCTGCTGCCTCACGAACTGGAGGCTGTAGGCACCACTGTCACCCAAATCAGACTCATAGATCAGATGACCTGTTTTATATTTCTCATATACTCATTGTTTCTTTGATGATTGTATGAAGAGCTTAGTTACCTTGACATCTAAGTCTGTGGATGGGATATTTCTTGTGCAATGACCTCTTGGAGCAGCTCTACTGGCCCCAGTCACTCTCTGTGTTTACAATCCTACAGCTCTGAGAGGAGAAAATCTTCCTGCAGTGCCTGGGTTTGTCCAAAACACAGCATTTCATGGCCTTTCTCATTATGGGGTGTTTTGGTCTTGCTAGGAGATCATCATCTTGTCTTAATCCTGACGTTGTTAGGTCACCCCAAAGGAACGACTGGAAGCTGTTGATTTACATGGAGGATTTCAGAGCAAGAAATCAGCGACAGCATTTACCTCACACAATGGCAGGAGTTACTTTCCTCTGGAGTGATTATTTGTGCTGTTGGCTATGAAGCCACCAAAGCTGCCCAGGTCAGACTCAGTCAACGATTCAGACCAGTACAGGCATTGAGGTCAATTCATTCTGTACAAATACAGAGACCTGCAGTGTAGTGACATGACATGGTCCTTTTTTCCTTCCAACGCATATGTCTCAAATCCAGTCTTCATCTTCAGGCCCTTTCTAGATGTGAACCAGCATGCAGGTACCACAAGCAATTGGAGTTCAGCCTCTCAGGGCCACCTCGATTTTGGGGATAACATGGGGCACAGCCACATGTTGTGTCCCAGAGACAGGGAGGTACCAAGAAGCCTTTTCTGTTGCTGCACAGTGAAGTTAAGCACAGATAGAACTGGTTTATTTTCCACTGCCCTGCCCTGCTTGCCTTGTTTAGTTTTTCCTCCCGCAAGTTTGGCACTTTTCTTTTGAGCAACTAAACCTCATGTCCCAGTTTTTCTACTTTTTAAAGACCTATGCTTATATTGGCTGTTGCTCATCAGACCAACGCCCATGATTCTGACAATCTTTCTAAAACTGCTTGTGGTGCCATGGGTGTCCATGTGACATCACCAGCATCCCTGCCTTCTCTCCTGAGGCTGCTTACTAGCTGTCTTATAACCAAGAGTGACAGAGAGGTGCCCAGAAAACGAAATCCAGGTGGTTTTCAGGGGAACAACGGAGAGAAAAAGAGGTCACCACTGCCTCCTGCAGCATCATGGACTGAGGAGTGTTCTCCTGCTTCTCGGCTCCTGGCAACGGTAAATCCCTTCTGGCTCTGAAATGTGGGTATAGTCTGGCAGCACAGACACTGCCAAAAACAGATGCAGGCATCTAGTCAGCTTGGCTGGGCTCACTGGAATGGGTTCCCTTCGGCTTTGAGAAGTACTACCTGTGGGTTAATCACAATATGAGAAGATCTCTGTCAGCTTCCCTTGAGCAAAGCTAGCCCGAACTGTGTTCTACCTCTGATCTTGTGAAGCACTGAGAGTTAAAAAGAATAGGCTGTATGTTTGGAGACATTTTGAAACAAGAAGGAAATGCTGGTATGTAGATAATCTGAAGGTAAATGGTTGCTTTGAGTTAAAGCCTTACTTTAAAATAAATGTGGTATCTTACAGCTCTTTCAGAAAAGTATTTTATTTTTCTTTACATTTATATTAATAAATAGGTATATTGAAAAACTATCATTGTGACTTTTCCCTCATGCAAACCCAAATTTTATCTTGGAAATTTTAAATGGCATCTCTATGAGACAGAAAAAAAATCTCATGGGAAAAAAGCAAGACTACCTTGAAAAAATAACTGAACTATTAGGACCACAGGCTTTTTTAGTGAATTCAAGTTTTTCTCTTGAGAAAACCACCCTGTGTTTTTTACTTAGCTAACCTGAATACTTTTATCATGTTTTCTGATCTGTTGTTCTCATCATTAATACATTGAAACTTAAGAAGACTTCTCAAAGGGAGATGGTGACAGCCAGAGAGACACAGCCAGCAGCCTCAGTCCTCTTCTTGGAAGAGGACATTCCTTCCTCATGTCAAGCTGAGATTCTTAAAAAGATTTCAGCTGAGCCCCTTCTGCATAAGAAGCAACTTGCTATTGCAGTCCTGCTTGCTTGTAGCTCACACCCTTCATCTGTACCCGGCAAGACATTCTTGTGCTCTGGGAAGGTGGGGAATGTGAAGGGAAGGCTCAGTTCCCCATTGCTCTGCATCTGTGAGGGCTTGTAGGAATCTGGGAAGCACTGCAGGGTTGGGACAATAGTGAATGGGCCCTCAGCTGGACTTGTAATCTGTCAGAAATCCAAGTGACAGAGCAGCAAGTTTAGGAATGCTGACTTATTCAGGGCTCATTCAGGAGTTATAAAAACCTGACCTGTTAAGAAAAATTGGGTGTTGTAGGGAGATTACCCACTTTTAATCACTTTCTTCTCTGTGTGACTGAAAACTGCATGAAGAAGTTCTATGGCTTACACACAGAAGCCTTTTAGCACTCTTAAAACTTGTGATTAATGCATAAACTACTGCTTATCTGTCTTGTTAAAATGTTGCATGGATGCGTCAGTGTCACTGGATTCATTGACAGAAGCCTGTTTTACTCCTGATGGGATTCACTCTTCACCATGTAAGACTGGTTCTTAAGCAAGACTATTCTTAAGGGGGCTAGTATTTATCAATTTTCTTCCATTTTTCTCATCCATCACCAGTTAATATATTTAATAAAATCACCTCTAAAAAAGGAAGTCGAGTTTCTTTTAAGCATATGATAAAAAAGTGTCATTCAGGCTCCAGGATTCTGTTCTTTCCTCTCTTTACAAACCCGCCTGCAGCAAATAAATGATGTTAGATTTCCAAACATTTATGCAGATCTTGGTCAATGTCACCTAATCCTGCAGTCACATGTATGCTGATGTTTGGAGTCTGTCTCTGGGCTTGAAGGGTGTGTGGTGGTGGACAAGCTATCAGCATTTTCTAAGAGTCTGTTGTTTGGATTGCTCTTCATAGGGAAAATGCCCCCAGGAAAAGGCTTGGAGAATCACACCGCTGGACCTGGATTCGTTCTTCTGGGATTTTCTGACAACTCCAGCCTGCAGGGCCTGTGCTTCACAGTTTTCCTGGCCATCTACCTCATGGTCCTCACAGGGAATGGCCTGATAGCACTCATCACAGTAGTGGATGCCACCCTCCACAGCCCCATGTATTTCTTCCTGAGGAACTTGTCCATCCTGGAGATCTGCTACACATCAGTCACTCTACCAAAAATGCTGGTGGATTTCCTGATGGTAGATGGCAGGATCTCCTTCCTTGGCTGTGCTGTCCAGCTATATTTTCTGGTTTTGTTGGGCAGCATCGAATGCTTTCTCCTGGCTGCCATGGCCTACGACCGCTATGTAGCCATCTGTGATCCCCTGCACTATACCCTCATGATGAGCAGAGGTCTCTGCATCAGGCTGGTGGTGGGGTCATGGGCGGTTGTTGCATCAGTGCAAATAGGACAGACCTACCAGGTGTTCACTTTGCCCTTCTGTGCATCCCATGACCTTCATCACTTTTTCTGTGATGTCCCTCCTCTGCTGGAACTGGCCTGTGCAGACACCTTCTGGAACCAAGTGATGCTGTACACCATCATCATGGTATTTGTGATCCTTCCCTTCTCCTTAATAATTCTTTCTTACATTAATATTATCAGGGCAATTCTAAAAATACCTTCAGTTCTGGGCAGACACAAAGCCTTTTCCACCTGTTCTTCACACCTTGGAGTGGTGACACTCTTCTATGGCTCAGCCACAGTGGTCTACTTAAAACGACGGTCAAGGGATTCTGCAGACATCGACAAATACCTTGCCCTGTTTTACACAATTTTGACTCCCATGTTTAACCCTCTCATCTATAGCCTGAGAAATAAGGAAGTGAGAATTGCCTTGAAAAGACTCCTATGGACAAAGTGATACTACAGTGTATGTAAAATAGTTCCAAATAGTACCAAAAGTCCCACTGGGGTATGTCGTTGCCTGAACAAAGCATCCCATATTTGCTCAAACAAAACCATGTGTCCACCCTGGCTTTCATCCTCCTCAAGAAGGGGAAAGGTCTCCTGAGACATTCCTGTTATCTCGTGCCCCACCATGCTGTCTTTGTACTCTAGAGCATCTTCAGTGCCCCTAAATAGTTTAATGCCAACAGCTACTTCAAGCTCTGTCTGACCAAGGTAACATTAAAGGGAAATAGTCAAAGCATGGCCAGTAGTCAATGGGCCCCAGAGGGTGACACAACTGATGAAGAGATGACCACCTTCAGGGCTGAGAAACCCCTTGCTAGACCCCATGGACTACCTACAGTCTCCCCACATGGAATTAGCTTAAAAAAGACGAAAGACCTGAAGGTCATCTTCTGTTGCTACGAGTCTTGCACTGAGTTGTATAATGGTAGACAAACTTGGCATAAGGAATAAAAGACCAGAAACCACCTGATGAACAGTCCAGTGCTGGAACAGGGGCCCAGAGACCTCTGGAATTTCTGTTTGTCATAGATTAACACCAGACAGCAACTAAACACCACAGGTGCTCACTCACTCCCCCCCTGCAGTGGGATGAAGGAGAGAATTGGAAGGGTAAAAGTGAGAAAACTTGTGGGTTGAGATAAAGGTATTTTAATATGAAAAGCAAAAACCGTGCATGCAAACAAAGCAAACCAAGGAATTCATTCACTGCTTCCCATCAGCAGGCATGTGTTCAGCCCATCTCCAGCAAAGCAGGGTTATATCACGTGTAACAGCTACTTGGGAAGACAAATGCCATCACTCTGAATGTCACCCCTTCGTTCTTCTTCTCCCAGTTTTATATGCTGAGCATGACATCATGTGGCAGTGAATCTCTCTTTGGTTCACTGGGATAATCTGTCCCAGCTGTGTCCCATCCCAGCTTCTTGGGCACCCCCAGCCTACCTGTTGTTCTGTCGCTGTGAGGAGCAGAAAAGACCTTGATACTGCATAAGAATTGCTCAGTGATAACAAAAATATCCCTGTGTTATCAACAGTGTTTTCAGAACAAATCCAAAACACATCCCCAAATGGCTACTGTGGAGAAAATTAACTCTATCCCAGCCAGAACCAGCACAAACATTAGTGCGCTCAATCTACTTTGCTGCTCTGAAACTGTCTCTTGGAAAAATGTGACCAGTGGGGTCTTTTAAGCCAAAAACTGTATGCAGCACTGAAGTGTGTTTCCATGTATGTAGCAGCTTTACCCAAGGTCTGCTCCTGGAGGGGAAATATCTCAGTCTGCAGTCAGAAATGGCTGGAGCTGTGACGGACATATGTGTTTCCTGAGGCAATATTTGTTATGCGTACAACATAAAAAGGTTGTGAAGGTGAATGGGCATGAAAGAAACAAGAAAACTGCAGAAAGAGGGTGGAGCTGTACACAGCATGAGGTGATACCAGTGGGATTAGCATGTAGAAAAGATTTTTGAAGAGAAGGCTTTGCAAAGGAATATCCTGACTTCATCCACATGAAATATAGAGACTGGGCAGTGTATTGAAATGATGGCGAGAAGTGTCCTGGGGTAAACGATCTTTGATGAGACAAGGTTTGAGAGATTTGGGTTACAGAGATTTGAGGCAGTCCTTTGATGATCTGAGTAGGCTGAACTTTGGAAATGAGAAAAACAAGGAAACTCTCAAGGATGTTTAAGGAATCAGTACTACTGTAATCAGTAACAGCAAAGTGCTATAAGGGAGTTACTTCTCATTCTTCATTATGATTAATTAAAGCACTTTAATTCCTAGCATTTTTTCCTTGACAAAATAGCCGTAAGTTCTCAGTAGTTGGCTTCTGTCATGAAGTTTTTAAAACAGTGCTGATTCTCTCTGTAATGTCTTTTGTGTACAAATATGCAGGCACGTTGCAAGAAGAGCCAGAGTCCACGAAGGCATTGCAAATAGCAAGTTTTATTTTAGTTACCTCTCTACTGGGGGATCTCTGAAGTCGCATGTAAGCTCCCAGGTGGAGGTGACATAAATGGGGACTCAGGTGCTGGTCACTTCAGTCCTGCTGGAAGATCACTGGGCCCACTGAGCTCACCTGTATTTCAAGGTTTCAGCCAGGCGCATCCTCCTGCTCTTTCTTACAACAAAGCAGGAATCTCAGACATAGTGATAAGGTGCCTAGAGTTTCTCACAGGCCTATGTTATCTAACATAGAGGTTCTGCTCATCAAGCACACAAGGCCAGTAAAACTAGTGTGATGTATGTGCTTTTTCTACAGATGGGTGCAAGTCACTTCAGCATATTTACGTTTACATTTACATTTACATTCACATTTACATTTAATGAACCTCCTCGTCAAATCTTCCGCTATATTCCCATGCATCTTTGTTATAATTTGTGTTATAATTTATGTACCCTGGGTACATAAGGAGTCCACGAGGCCAGCTCAGAGGTGGATGCCCAACAGAACCCTGACATTTCTGTGTGTGACTCCAGGAACAAACCCCATTGGCCCAGTAAGATTCTTCTCAGCTGCCTTGGACAGGTTCATTGCAAATGCTCCTGTTCGCTATGTCACCCTTGCCCTTGATTCTGAGTTGTACTCTCAAAAGCACCAGAGCAACGAAGGAGATTCTAGGGTCCCTGGAAAAGGCAGACATCAAAGCCATCTTCAGGAAGAGCAGGAATGAGAACTGGGAGAATTATAAGGCTGGTCAGCCTGACTCTGTCTCTGGGAAGGGGATGGGCCATGTCCTTCTGCATCCATTTCCAGGCAGTTGAAGGACAGGAAAGGGATTGCTGAAACCAAAACAGGCAGGGGAAAGAAAGGCATGTTGTGTACATAGAGGTTTGCAAGACCACAGACGTGGTGTCCTGTGGTGTCCTTATAGCCAGACTGTCTCTCTCTGAGCTGAATAAGAGGACACTGGGTAGGAAATCGGCTGAACCACCAAGACCAAATGTCACCTGTGGTAAAATATTCTCCATGCAACCAGTTACTAGTCGCATTCCTCAGTGACCAGAACCTGTGCCAAGACTGTTGAACGTGTTTATATTCCCACTGTATGATGTTAACGAGTGCACTTTCAGCACCTTTGTGGATGATGCAAAGCTGGGTGGAGCACTTCAACAACCTCACGTGGTTCACCCTGCCTTGAACAGCAGAGTGAGAAAAGAAGATGATTTGGGCTCTCTTCAAACCAGAGTTATTCTGTGACTTTCCCTTTGAGAGGTTTTTGAAGAAAGAATATAGAGAGGAAAAAGAAAAGAAAATTTAAAAAGAGTCAGAAGATATAAAAGATGTCAGCATAAATACAGAAGTTCCTGGGAAGAATGTTTCTCAACTCAAAGCGTTAGTAGGGTTTGATCAATTTGATAAAACAAGCACACTTTTATCTGTTCAGGTCCTGGGCCATGAGAAGGTTGATGGATGGGTATGGTATTATGAGATCAGTTGTGTCTCAGAAACTCATAATTCAGTAAAAAGCATGTGGTTGTGAAGGGGACTGTGAGGTCGGTTCTGTCTCTGGAGGTGACAGACCAGCAGCAGGGACATGACTGGGAAAGTACCTTTGACACAAAGTGCCCCATAGGCTCTACCCAGGAAGAGGGCTTAGAGATGGGTTGTCATCTCCATTCTGTGACAAAAGTGAACACCTGATAAGTCCTCAGGATGAGTTCCTGAATAAGAAGTACAAGGGGTTGTGAAGACTTGAGTCCCCCACTGTGATGACCAGGTCCTGAGAGAACCTTGATGCTGACGATCAGGAAGACTGTGAAGTACAAACCTCGCAGATTGATGTGGTCAGAAAATCCCAGAAAAAAAAAAATCCAAGTTCAGCACTGTGATTTTCCATACATCTTTTGAGGGTTATTTTCTCCACATAAATTAACCCAAACAACAGGCTGTTGGTGGGTGGTGATGGTTCATCCACTTTCACATACAGCTCAAGCACAGAATCATAGAATCACAAAATAGTTTATGTTGAAGAGACATTTAAAGATCATCTAGTCCAGCCTCCCTGCAATGGCAAGGGAAATCTTTCACTAGATCAGGTTGCTCAAAGCCCCATTCAACCTAACACTGAACAATGGCAATGACAGGGCATCCACAACTCCTCTGGGCAATATGTTCCAGTGTCTCACCACCCTCATCATACAAAAATTTCTTCCTTGCATCCAGTTCAAACCTACTGTCTTTCAGTTAAAAACCATGCCCTTTGTCCTGTCACTGCAGGCCTTGGCAAAAAGTCTCTCTCCATCTTTCCAATAAACTCCCTTTATATATTGAAAGGTCATGAGAAGCCTTCTCTTCTCCAGGCTGAACAACCTCAACTCAGTCTTTCTTCATAGCAGAGGTGTTCCAACCCTCGTGTCATTTTTGTGGCCTCCTCTGGACACACTGTAATGGGTTCGTGTCTTTCTTGTATTGGATAACCCAGAACTGGATGCAACACTGGAGGTGGGGTCTCACCAGAGTGGAGCAGAGGGGAAGAATAATCTCTCTCGACCTGCTGGCCACACTGCATTGGATGCAGCCCAAGATATTATTGTTTTCTGGGCTGTGCCAATGAGGGACTTGGGGGTCACATAACTCCCATAGCTATGAGAATTATAAACTCCCAATCAATTCGGAAATTGTACGGGATTGGCTACTCCAGCTGGATCCCTGCAAGTCGATGGGGCCTGATGAGATTCATCCAAGAGTGCTTAAAGAGTTGTCTGACATCATAGCAGGAACTCTCTCCATGATTCTCCTATGCTCTTGGGAATCTGGAGAGGGCTTGGATGACTGGAAGCTGGCAAACGTCGTCCCAACCTACAAGAAGGGCAACAGGGATGACCCTGACAACTACAGGCCTGTCAGTCTCACTGCTGTTCCTGGCAAAATTATGGAGAAGATCATTCTGGGAGTTGTTGAAAAACATCTGAATGACAATGCAGTCATTGGTCCCAGCCAGCACAGGTTCCTGAGGGGAAAGTCCTGCTTAACAAGCTTAATTTCATGCTGGGACAAGGTTACCACCCTACTTGACCAAGGGAAGCCTGTCAATGTGATCTTTTGGGATTTCAGTAAAGCATTTGATGCTGTCTTTCACAATCTCCTCCTGGACAAGATGTCCAGCACACAGCTGAGGAAACACACAATGCAGTGGGTGAGCAACTGGCTGATGGGCTGGGCTCAAAGGGTTCTAATAAATGGGGTCATGTTGGGCTGGTGCCCAGTCACTAGTGGGGTTCCACAGGGATCCATCTTACGGTCAGCACTCTTCAACGTCTTTATAAATGACTTAGACTCGGGACTTGAGGGGTTGCTTAGTCAGTTTGCTGATGACACAAAACTGGGGGGAGCTGTCAACACTCTGGAGGGCCATGGCTCCAGGGAAGCGGCAGCCATGATGGCAATCAGGCAGCATAGAGACAGCCCTTACTGAGTCAGCAAGATGCAGCCTCCTGTCCCATGGGCTGCTCCTCCATGTGGCAGCTGGAATTTTGACTCCATAACCCTTTCTTCCTGCTGGGGCTGTATTCACAGCTCCAGAGAAGATTGGAAGAGATGGGAGCTCAGACAAATTATTTCCTGCTGATTTCTTGATTTACAGAGTGTCAAGGTTTGATTGCAGGGCGACAATAAACCACTGTGGCAGATGCTTTGTTAACCCCCTCTCCCCGCTCCAGGCCATCTCAGCCCCCCTTCCCCACTAAGTACAAGTGATAGGAGGGCAAAGAGAGACAAAGAGAGAGAGTTGGAAAAAGTTAAAAATGTTTTACTAATGCTACTAATAAAACAGAGAAAATAATACAAAATATACAAAACCAATCTTGAAATTCCTGGCAACTCAGTACTGGCTGCACCAACAGCAACAGAGCAGACACCCAGAAGTCATAGATTGGACTCTGCAGCAAACCAGAACTGGATTCAGTCTGTCACTAGGTCTCAGGTTGCAGGGATGACTCGCCAGGTCCTTACCAGGTGCCAGCCATAGCTGAAGAGGAGAAAAAGGGCCAAGACCCTCGTGATCTCCCACTTTTATACGAAGTATCACATGAATGGGATGGAATACTTAGTTGATCAGTTTGCTGACCAACCTGTTCAGTTTGCTCCTCCTTGCCCCTCCCACTTACAGGACATGCATCCTTATCAGCGACCTTGCATTCCATTGCTATGTCTACCAAAACATGTATCCAACTTCAGAAAAGTGCAGTTACTAAGAAGGGCTTAACTGAAAGAAAAATTCACTTAAAGAGAAACTTTTCTTATTTTTAACAAAACCGGAACATTCCACCCCTTATCACATACCATTCATGGCATGCTTAGGCCTTATCAATACAATCTAATTAATTACTACTATCATATATATATATATACACACATATGTACATATATATATAGATGTAATTCATCATTCTCTCAGTCCATGGACCATCCTTTCAAAAAGTTCATTCAGTTAATTTAGTTAATGACTTTAAGCTTCATTTATCACAACGGTCTCCCAGGGCAGTGAAAATGGTATGTCTAGTGCATCTCATACCCACAGATTGTGGGTTAAAGACATCAACTTCAAAGAAGTTGTCAGGCACTACTCATTGAAGCAGATCTGGTTTCATCACCACTGTCTTGATCTGAAGGAAACTTACTGAACACTGCTAGTATGGCATATAGCATCATGTAGCAATTGACATCATACAGTTCAGTATTGAATATTCTCACCTAAAATCAAATCCCCTTGAGGTACACACCAAACTTCTCCATCCTTAAGCATCACCTACCAAGTGCTGCCATGTCCTTGGGCAGAAACAATCCCACGAATGGGCTTGCCTTTGCCTGAGGCAGGAGTAACCCAGACTGCTTTTCCTAACATATTTTTCATGTGTACTACAGGGACTTTGTCTCCTTCTACAGTATGTAGAACTTCTGATTGGGTATGCCCAGCTCAATTGGTTGATCCTCTAGTGTTGACCAACCAAGTGGCTTTTGGTAAATGTGAATCCCAGTTTTTAAAGTTTCCACCACCCATTGCCTTTAGCGTAGTTTTTAACAGACCATTGTACGTTTAAATTTTCCCACAGGCTGGTGCATGATATGGAATATGATATACCCACTCAACACCGTGTTCTGTGGCCCAAATGCCTATAAGACTGGTCTTGAAATTAGGCCCATTGTCTGACTCAGTTCTTTCTGGTGTGCTGTGTTGCCAAAGGACTCGCTTTTCAAGGCCCAAGATAGTATTCTGAGCTAGGGGTAGCGTGAGGTACAGCATATGTTTCCAACCATCTGGTGGTTGCTTCCACCATTGTAAGTAGATAGCACTTACCTTGACGGGTTTGTGGAAGTGTAATATAATCAATCTGCCAAGCTTCTCCATACTTATATTTTAACCATCGCTCCCCATACCATACAGGCTTTAACCGGTTGGCTTGTTTGATTTTGGCGCAAGTTTCACATTCATGAATAACCTGTGAAATAGTGTCCATAGTTAAGTCCACCCCTCTATCGCAAGCCCATTTATATGATGCAGCTCTGCCTTGATGCCCTGAAGCATCATGGGCCCACCAAGCTAGGAAAAGTTCACTTTTATGTTACCAGTCCAAGTCCACCTCAGCTACTTTAAATTTAGCAGCCTGATCTGCTTGCTAGTTGTTCTGATGTTCTTCAGTGGCTCAACTTTTAGGCACATGAGTGTCCACATGACCTCTTACAGTCAGGCTCTCTAGCTGAGCAGCAATGTCTTGCCATAGTGTGGCAGCCCAAATGGGTTTACTTCTGCATTGCCAGTTGCTTCTCTTCCATTGCTGTAACCACCCCCACAAGGCATTTGCTATCATTCATGAGTCAGTATAGAGATAAAGGACTGGCCACTCTTCTCATTCAGCAATGTCCAAAGCCAGATGGATGGCTTTCACTTCTGCAAACTGACTAGATTCACCTTGTCCTTCCGTGGCTTCTGTAACTTGTCATGTGGGACTCCATGCAGCAGCTTTCCACCTTCGATGTTTTCCTACAAGACGACAGGATCCATCTGTGAACAGTGCATACTGCTTATCAGTATTATATGGTGGTGCTTCTTCAGCACATGTTACTTCCTCCTCATCTGGAGACAGCCCAAAGTCTTTGCTTTCTGGCCAGTCTGTAATCACTTCTAAGATCGCTGAGCGACTGGGACTTCCAATTCGAGCTCGTTGTGTGATCAATGCAATCCATTTACTCCACATAACATCGGTTGCATGACGCGTAGAGGGTACCTTCCCTTTGAACATCCAGCTCAGCACTGGCAGTCGAGGTGCCAGGAGAACCTGTGCTTCAGTACCAATCACTTCTGAAGCAGCTCGGACCCCTTCACATGCCACTAGTATCTCTTTTTTAGTCAGTGTAGTTGGCCTCAGATCCTTTGTATCCTCCTAAGGATCAACTTTGAGTTTCTCCTGATGTTTCCTGCCAGAGGCTCCAGGTAGGGCCATTATCTCTGGCTGTGGTGTAGAGCACATTTTTAACATCTAGTCCAGTCCGAACTGGCCCAAGGGCCACCGCATCAGTTATCTCATGCTTAATTTGTTCAAAGGCTTGTTCAGGGCCCCACCCAAAATGGTTGTTTTTCCAAGTCACTCAATAGAGAGGGCTCACGATCTGGTTGTAGTCAGGAATATACATTCTCCAAAAACCTACAATGCCCAAGAAATTCTGTGTCTCCATTTTAGTAGTTGGAGACAAAGCTGCAATTTTGTTGATCACATCCATTGGGATCTGACAATGACCATCTTGCTATTTTATTCCTAAAAATTGGATGTTTCGTGCAGATCCCTTGACCTTGCTTCATTTAATGGCAAAGCTGGCATTCAAAAGAATCTGAATTATTCTCTCACCTTTCTCGAAGACTTCTTTTGCTGTGTCGCCCCATACACTGATGTAATCAGTATATTGCAAGTGTTCTGGAGCTTTCCCTTGTTCCATCATGGTTTGGATGAGTCCATGGCAGATGGTAGGACTGTGTTTCCACCCCTGGGGCAAGTGATTCCATGTGTTCTGGGCACCCCTGCAGGTGAAAGCAAACTGCGGCCTGCACTCTCCTGCTAAAGGAATAGAGAAAAATGCATTAGCAATGTCAATTGTAGCATTCCACTTAGTTGCCTTTGACCCCAGTTCAAATTGCAGTTCTAGTATGTCAGGCACAGCAGCACTCAGCAGTGGTGTAACTTCATTCAGGCCACAGTCTCCACCCATCACTAGACTTATGCACTGGCCAAATTGGGCTGTTAAAAGGTGAGTGAGTCTTACTGATCACACCCTGACCCTCCAGCTGATGAATCAACTTCTGGATAAGAATCAAAGAGTCTCGATTGATGCGATATTGTCAGTGATGCACCATTGTGGTTGCAATTGGCACCTGCTGATTGCCAACCATCAGCAGTCCTACAACAGAAGGGTCCTCTGAGAGACCAGGCAAATCAGACAGCTGTTCAATATTCTCAGTGTCCACAGCTGCTACGCCAAATGCCCACCTATACCCTTTTGGGTCCTTAAAATACCCTCTCCTGAGGTAGTCTATACCAAGGATGCACGGAGCATCTAGACCAGTCACAATGGGATATTTTTGCCAGTTTTTTCCAGTTAGGCTCATTTCAGCCTCTACAACAGTCAGTTCCTGGGATCCCCCAGTCACTCCAACAATATTGATGGATTGCATTCCTTTATAGTTTGAGGAGATTATTGTGCACTGAGCACCAGTGTACACCAAAGCTTTGTACTCCTGAGGGTGTGTTGCACCAGGCCGTTGTATCTGCACAGTCCAGTAAACTCTGTTGTCCCTTTCCTTCACCTGGCTGTGTTTGCACAGTCTCTGGGTATGAATTAGAGGTTTCTTCAAGAGGATCAGAATCTCTTCTGCTGCTTCTGGAGACTAGAGCAGTCATTTTCCTACGAGTCTTTTCTTTTAAGTCATGTACTCATTTCTGAAGTTCTGAGGTAAGTCTTCCACCCCACCTCCTCATGTTTTCTCACTGCTCACACCACAGTGTGCCTCTCTTTGTGGACTTCTTCTATCCTCTCTCTTCAGATTGGAAACACCTTCTCCTAATAGCTGAAACACAGGTTTGTACAGGCCGTGAGTGGAACCTGTCTTCTCTGAGTGCTTTGATTTCTTGCAACATGTTCTCAAACCGGTCATCAGATTTTTCACACAGTTTCTCCACAGTTGAGACACAAGTCCATAGAGAACCAGCAAGGCTGTCCTCAAAGTTGCTAAGCTGCTTGATCACATCAGAAATGTTTTATCCACCTCCAGTTGTCCAGATCATTGCTGCCAGGCGGTGCACTTTGTACAAACCTGTGCCACAAAGGTCCAGTACAATTGATTCTATCTGTGTCTGTCCCCTCTTGGCTGTTTGGCTCAAAAAAGATGATCTCCCGCACAGCTAAGTCTCTCAGGAACTAGACATCTCTCTCCACAGTATTCCATTTCCCTGGATTGGATATAACATCCTCCTCGAAGGGAAACCGTGCCTTCATAGCTGTCAGGAGTCACCTCCAGGGGTTGAAGGAGTCACTCGCTCTTGAAATTGCCCTATCGAGGGTGGCATCCCTGGACAGAGATCCCAGCTGCCTGGCTTCCCTACCTTCTAGTTGTGAACCATCAGCTCCATTACCCCAGCATTGGAACAGTCAGGTTACAACATTCTCGGCTTCATGACAACTAAAGTCTTTTCACAGATCTCTCAGCTCACCTGGAGGAAAGGATCGAGTGGCTATCACTTCCTCTTCCCTTTGTGTTGATGATACTGATACAGGGAATTGACAACTAATTAACACTTCAAAAACTAACACTTGACACTTAAAGAACTAACCCTACCCCACATCACTAAAGACACTTAGAGAGCTAACCCTTTAACTCACATCACTATTGCCCAGTCTTGCTTAACTCTGTGTAACTTATTCTACGAAAAAATGACTTCACTGACGCCTTGCAAAAATAATAATCCTTGATGCATCCTTGGGTGAACTAGATTACAGCAACTTGGGCACAAGACAGGAGATACACCAGTTTTAACCAACTCAGCAGTCTGAGACCTAACCAACTCATCACACTGGACCAAACGTGACCGTGTACAGAGAAGAGGATCCGGATTCACAATCACTGCATAGCTGCAACCAGGAGGAGCCAGAGGTGCAGACTATGGAAATGGTCTCCCGGAACTCATTGTAATAAGAACCGCCTTCTCGGGGACAGGTTATGAATATGTATAGGCATTCCTAAAACTTTCATAAATATGTAACACTTTACTGCATTTAACCAAGTTCACAGCTACTGTAATTTTACACATGTATTAGTTGAAATGATTCCCCGTGTGTCCGGCATCATAAATAAATACATACCCTCTTTATAACCTCAAGGGTTGTAAGGTCATTCCATGCCTCAATACCACTTGTGTTGGTGATGCCTCTTGGCCATCATCTAAAGCACGAATGATCTTTTCTGTTACTCTTACAACCAGCAAGTGATGTCAACATGGGCTCAGTATCTCTTATTTCCAGAGCATAAATGACTGTCACCACCATTGGCATAGCTACAGTGCCTGTTGTGGAGGTTGCAGCAGCAGCAGTGCCAGTGTGGGGGTGCAGTAGCTGTCTTGTCAGTCACTGAGGCTGGAGAAGCGGCAGTGCCTGGTGTCGTGAGAGCAGTGGCTGTGGGGGCTGGAGCAGTGGCCTTGGCTGTTTTGCCCTATGTGAGGGGTGGGGAGCAGTGGCTGTAGTAGCTGCCTTAGGATATGCCATAGCTGCCGAGCCTGTCACCAAGGCTTGAGTAGGCACAACGTATATCTCAGGAGCTGGAATAAACGCAGTCCTCCTATTTAGCCTCCTCTCTCTTATCACTGGCATGAACTGACACACATTCAGCAAACCTGACAATATCAACAGAATGCGATCAAATCCCCAAAGATACTCAAAATTTTTAAAAACATCCGTAATCTGTCCTAACATAAAAGGAAAGGTGTTGTGAGTTAGCTTTTTGATAGATTGGCTCATCCAATTTGAAAACACGTAGGTGTATTTCTTTTTAATCTCTACTGGAAATTTGTCTAAATACAACAGTAATGAATATAAATTCATTACCGGCTGGAGTATAATAAAATAAACCAGTGCCAATCCACACGGCAACATCATCACCATACACCACTTTCCGGACATGATAGAAAGCACGAACCTATTAGTGAAATATGCCCAGCATGAATAAGGTACTGCAGAACACACTGTAGAGAGTAACTCATACAACTTATGCCACAGTATCTTTCAATCAATACAATTGAATCTGGTTTAATACTACTAGATGATGTCTGAAGCACAAGGACTTGTGAGTATCTCAACCCTATGAGCTGGCACCATGCCAAGAAAATTGAATCTAGATCACAGCAGTAAAAACACCAAAGTCTCCAAATTTTATTCCATTTTAGTGCCAAATTTTAGCCTTTTTTTTTGAGCCCCACGTTGGGCGCCACACAAGTCACACAAGCCAGCACAAATGCCATCAGGTATTCCTGGAAGTTCCATGAAGGCCAGTGGGACAAACAGTGTCTCAAGGTCACTTCATGTTGGGAGCAACATCCCATGGAAAACCACCTGAATGCAGCACTGGGATGTGCTTCCCTGAATTGAGATCCCTGTGTCTGTTCCTCATTACATGGGACATCTCAGACAAGTGAAGAGCAGGGAGACACACCACAAGGCTGAAATGCCTCCCATCAGTTGGAACAGCAGCAACAGGAAGCCAGAGAGACACTGTGACTCCTGCCTCTGTGTGTAAAAGGAAAAACTGTCTCTGAACATCCTTGGGTGCACAAGGAGTCCACAAGAACAGGCCAGATGAGGATGCCTGACAGATCCTGACATTTCTGTGTGTGGTTCCAGGAACAAACCCCAGTGGCCCAGTAAGATTCATCTCAGCTGCCTTGGACAGGCTCATTGCAAGTGCTCCTGTCTGCTATGTCACCCTTGCCTGTGATTCCAGATTGTCCTCTCAAAAGTGGCAGAACAATCAGAGAGGATTTGAAGTCCTTGAAAAAGGCAGCTGTCAAACACTTCTTCAGGAAAGTCAGGAAAGGGATTTATGAGAATCACAGGCTGGTCAGTATGTTTCTGTCCCAGGGAAGGGGGCATGTCTTCCTGTAGCTGTTTCCAGGCATTTGAGGGGCAAAAAAGGGATTGCTCAACCAAAATGGGCAGGGGAAAGAAACACATGTTGTGTATATGGAAATTTGTAAGGCCTCAGACATGTTGTCCCATGGTGTCCTCATAGCCAGATCGGTGCCGTCAGCTGAAGAAGTGGATGCTGGGTGGGAAGTTGGCTGAATGATCAAGCCTAAATATCATCAGTGATACAAAGTCCTTCATGCAGTCAGTTACCAGTGGAATCATTCAGTGATCAGCACTTGGGACAACATGGTCGAACATCTTTATTCTCCCCCCGCATGATGTGATGCCGAGCACTTTCAGTGCCTTTCTGGATGACGCAATGCTTTGGACAGCCTCACCTGGTTCACTGTTCTCTGAGCAGGAGAGTGAGACAAGATGATGTTCAGGGGTCTCTTCAAACCTGAGCTATTCTGTGATTCAATGAACCTCTCCCTTGTAGAGTTCTTTTGAAGGCAGGATAGCTAGAGGTAGAAGAAAAAAAGTAAATAAAGAGGTATAGGAGAACATGCAAATTGTGTCATGTAAACAGCAGTTTCTATGAAGAATGTTTCTCCACTCCAATTGTTAGTAGGAAATATAATTGATAAATTTGAGAAAGCAGACACAGTTTTGGCTGATCAGGTCCTGGGCCATAAGGAGGGTGATGGATCGGTATGGCATTATGAGGTCAATTCTAACTCAGCAGCTCATAATCTGGTAAGAAGCATGTGGCTGTGAAGGGGACTGAGAGGTCAGTTCTGTCTCTGGAGGTGACAGGCCAGCAACAGGAACATGGCTGGGAAAGAACCTCTGACAAATTGCCCATAGGCCCTACACAGGAAGAGGGCTTGGAGACAGGTTGTCATGTCCATTCTGCCTGAATACATGATGGGATGGCAGCAGACACATGGTCATATCTATCAGAGAAGCTGAAAGGCAAGCAGCAGTCCTGGGATCAAGAAGCCTAATGGGTTGGGTTCCCTGACTGAAGGTCAGTTTCTGAGATGTTTGATATTTCCTTGGAAGTAGGAAAAAGAAGGAAGAAAAGATGTCACAAAGTGTAACAAGGAAGGTTGAGACTGGATATCAGAAGGAAGAAATGTCACTGGAATGGCAGTGCTGTGGTACAAGAGGTCGCCCAAAGGGAGTCTGGATCAGCCCATGGCTTTGTGTTCCAAAGAACAGGCTGTGAGGGTGGAGAAACAGCAGAGAAGGTACAGAAATGCTGTACCTTCTCCACTTCTCCACTGAAATTCACATCTGATTGTTACAGCTTCTTTACAGAAATTCCTACCAGCTTACCTTAGACAAATGAATAATGACAAGCACAGAGGCGATTTTTTTAATTGGAGGAAAGAAAAATAAAGAAAAGTTAAAAACAAACAAACAAAACAAAACAAACCAGAATAGAACTGTATGAACAATAAAATACATTTCTCTGCTGTAGTACATTTAAGCGACTTCCAGGGCGGTCCATCACCACAACTGAAGAGTTGCCTACAGGGAGTATGAGAGACTGCTGAGAGACAGTTCTGCTTTACCTCCCTGAAGCTCGAAGCACGGTGAGAGGTGAGAGGGATCTGAATATGCAAAAAGAGGAGGAAAAAACTCTGGAGAAAAATGGAAAGTGCAAATTTCCAGACAGGCTTCTGGAGAAATTATTTCAGCATTGTGAGTTCAATAAAGATAGGTAGAAACATCTGCCGCTTGCCATGAGCTGCCTCTGTCCCAGGAGCCCTGCCCAGCTCAGCAACAGAGGAACAGCCAAAGGCACTCTAATGACCTCTCTGATGGGTTTGGTGCTGAGTTCATGAACCTCAGGTGGTGATAGCAAGTTGAAGAAACCTCTCAAGAAGTCAAAGTCAGATTCAAACTCCAATGTTTCTTGTAATATTAAAGGGTCCCACTGACAGACACTACTGAGAAACTGTCCCAGGGTCTGGTTAGAGAAGAAAACTGGAGGCAGTGATGACAGGTCAGGAAAAGACAAGCAAAGGTGTCTCTGATGATAAGTAAACCTGGATGCATTTCATTAATCGAATGGGCAAGGTCTGACCCCCCAACCCTGGGAAGGCAGACCCTGTCCCTCACATGTTGCCCAGGCCCCTTCCAGGGACAGTGTCATGTGGGGCTGTGCAAGGCCAAGGGCAGGACTATGGTCCAACACCTCCCAGGGTCCTAGGTGGGGACAAGGAGGCCATGAGGCCCCTGTGCTGGAAGGACAAGGTGTCTCCTCACAGGCATCAGAAGGGGAGACAACAGCCATGGATAAGGGGAGAAGGACCTCATGTCTGGTGGGGGCTTTCAGCCTCTTTACATCCCTTGATCATCTCCACCACAGCCTGTCCTATGCTGTGGCATCCCCTGCATCTCTTTGCCTGCAGGCTGGAGACATCATCACTGTTGCCCCACCTTGCTCTTGTCTGAGCATCTTCCTTCCTTTGCTGATATCTCTCCATCCTCCCCAGCTGTTCCTTGAAGCACAAAGCCTTGGGCTGATGCAGACTCCCTCTGGGTGACCTGCTCCAGCACAGCACTGCCCTTCCAGCCACATTCCTTTCTCTTCATGGCCAGCCTGGACCTCCCCAGCTGCACTTTATGGTGTTATTTTTTTCTCTTACTGTTTCCCACTATGAAGAAAACTTCCACCATCTCTGAAACCACCATTCAAGCACTCTCAGGCTACTCCTACACTGCTGCAGCCTCCCCAGCACTGCTGGGCCAAAGCAGCCCAGATCCCTCAGCATCCCACACTATGTGTACTATGTCCCAAACCCCGCCTTGGCAGAACTCTACACTCTCTGGTTTCTCCATACTTGTCCAAACTGGGAAGCCGCACACTGGCAGACACCCATGTGTGTGGGGTCACAGCAGTGCTGAACCAAATGGGATGAGAACTCCAGGTGTCTGGGTCCCCACGCTCCTCCTAATGCAGCCCCGTATGCAGCTGCCTTGTTCATGGTGAGCGTGCACCATGGGCTTGTGTGGAGGCCCTCGTAGTGCCCAGGTCCTTCTCCTCAGGGTCACTGCTCAGTGTGTCAGGTCCTGTTCTGTCCTGGTGGATGAGATATTCTTCTGCCCTGATACAGAACTGGTCACTTCTCTGTATTTATGCTTAAGAGGTTTGTGATGGCAGAATCCCAAAGTTTCTGAAGTTCCATTTGCTCAGCTCTTAATGTTTGCATGCAGATGGCTTATCCTGATAAGGGTGTTTCTCCCAAGGTAACAGCATGAGGATTTGCAGGGCACTATGAATACCACCTCCTGGAGAAACTGTGGGGTCTTGGAGGTCTGGTATTCATAATGCCGGAGGTCTGGACTTAGAGGTGAAGTTTACCTTCATGTGGAAGAGCAGCAGAAATGCATGGACAGTCAATGTCACCTGATAGTCAAGGAGTCATCATGAGAAGCAGAACAACGTGGGCAATGTTATGGTGGGTGGGCATCAGTTACTGCCTCACTGATCAGGAAGATTAATTAGATGGGGCCTCCTTCAGACAAATGAAAGAAACCTTATGTTTCCAGGGCTGTGTCCTGATGGCAGACATAAGATATCCCAGTATTTGCAAGGTACCATCTATCCAGGAAGGTTTTTGAGCTCATTGACAACATCTTCCTGACACAGGTGACTGACAACTCAGTGAGGTGAGGTGCCCTGTGGGACTTCACACCTACAAACCAGAAAGAGTTGGTCAGGGATGTAACAGTCAGGGATGAGAAAGTAGAGTTGAGGCTCCTGGAAGATGATAACAAGGCAAAGAGCAGGATTTCAGGAGAGCAAGCTTTGGCCTGCTGAGGGACCTCCTTGGGTCCTATGGGATATGGCCTCGGTGTCTGCAGTGCTTTTCTCTCACATTTCCTCCCTCCTCTCTCCCACCTGCTGTTGTGTAGCCTTTTTTATCCTTTCTCAAATACAATATCACAGTGGTGCTGCCAACATCACTGAGTGGCTCAGATTTGGTAAGGAGTGGGTTCATCTTGGAGCTGGATGAGCTGACTCTGCTTCATAAAAGAAAAGACAGCGTGAATGTGACCTGCTGCTGAAATTTTTAAGAGTAGAATCAGACAGGACTGAGGTACATCATAGCTTTTTTGCCTCCGTCTTCACCAGCAAGGTCTCCTGGGCCTTTGTTCCTGAAGGCAGGAGTCTGGAGAACACTCAGGAGTGGATGGGGCTCAAGTCAGGAGTGACATGAGCAAACTCAGACACCATTACAGAAAAGGAGATGGATCATTTGACCAGCTCCCTGAACACAAGTATCGCTGTACTGTGGCACCTGAGATTCCCAGGAAAACCCACCTCTTGATCCAGAGTAGTGTGACTCCTCTTGAGGTGTCCTGGACTACCTCCTTACTCATGTGGTGATTTAGGCTCCCACTTTTCTGACATATTCAGTCTTTATCAGGAGGTGCTCCATATCAATATGAACTGGAAATTGCTGAGACCACCTGTTCTGGAAAGGGAACGAAGGGCGAGCAAGGAAGGAAATGGAAGAAATTCTGCTTTATTGCTATTTATTATTGAAGTGCTCTCTGTCTGGCTCCAGTCCTGAAATCTCTCTAATCATTGACACCAGATCTAAAGCCTTTAAGAAATCCTTGCACAGAGACTTGGCTTGAAGGGTCATTTAAGTGTTAGTGACTTCTCTGCTGCCATGATCCTGAACTACAGCTACTAAAAGAATGCACAAACCTCTAATGAAGTAGAAGACAGAAGCAAATGCCAAGATTTTGATGGTGTTTGGAGCCCCAGTAAGGGCCATCATTGACACAGCTGTGAACGAAACAAATAGTCCCTGTCCCTGGAGGGTGGTGAAGCAAAAACTTGGAGACACTGGTTACAGGTGGTAAAGGCAATGTGGAGGTGGCACTGATGCCACATCAGCCCTTCATCTTTGTTTATCACCAGAATGGCCAAACCCTGACCTCCATGGCCTGGTAAAAGACACCCTTTCTCTGTGGAAGACGTGTTGCTGTGATGCTGTGGGTGTTTTGTACTTGGACTTCAGTAAACAATTTGACACCGTATCCAACAGCATTCTCCTGAAGAAGCTGCAGCTCATGGCCTGGATGGGTGGACTCTGCGATGGATAAAGAACTGGTTGGAGAGTCGGGCCCAAAGAGTTGTGGTGAACGGGGCCAAATCCAGCTGGCGGCCAGTCACAAGTGGTGTCCCCAGGGCCCAGTGTTGGGGCCAGTTCTGTTTAATCTCTTTATCAATGATCTGGATGAGGGGATTGAGTGCACCCTTAGTAAGCTTGCACATGACACCAAATTGAGTGTGATCTGCTGGAGGGTAGGAAGGCCATACATAGGGATCTGGACAGTCTGGATCCTTGGGCTGAGGCCATTTGTCTGAGGTTCAACAAGGCCAAGTGCCGAGTCCTGCACGTGGGTCACAACAACCCCAGGCAATGCTACAGGCTTGGGGAAGAGTGGTTGGAAAGCTGCTTGGCAGAGAGGGATCTGAGGGTGTTGATTGACAGCTGGCTGAATATGAGCCAGGGTTTTCCCAGGTGGCCAAAAAGGCCACCTGCATCCTGGCTTCTATCAGGAATAGTGTGGCCAGCAGTGATTGTGCCACTGTACTCAACACTGCTGAGGCCCCACCTTGAATCCTGGGGTCAGTTTTGGGCCCCTCATCATAAGAAGGACATTGAGGTGCTGGAGAGAATGCAGAGGTGGCGACAAAGCTGGTGAGAGGCCTGGAACACGAGCCTGATGAGGAGTGGTTGAGGGAACTGGGGCTGTTTAACCTGGAGAAAAGGAGGCTGAGGGGAAACCTTATTGCTATCTACAACTACCTGAAAGGAGGTTGTAGCATGGAGTGTGTTGGTCTCTTATCCCAAGTTGCAAGCGATAGGATAAGAGGAACTGGCCTCAAGTTGCACCAGGTAAGGTTTAGATTCGATATTAGGAAAAAAATTCTTCACAGAAAGGGTTGTCAGGCATTGGAACAGCCTGCACAGGGAAGTGCTAGAGTCACCATCCCTGGATGTTTTTCAAACGCGTTTAGATGAGATTCTTAGGGACATGGTTTAGTGCTAGAGTTGAATGAGATTATGGTTGGACTCGATGATCCTGAGGGTCTCTTCCAACAGAAACGATTCTATAATTCTCTGGTTCTATATGCTTCCCTTTTTCTATGGAGTTTTCTGTTTCCCCAGGCTTCTCTGATGATAGCTCTGCTTGTTTTCCTGACTATTGGTATGTACAGGCTTGTACTTGATAGACACTGTCCTTGAACACCAGCTGTACAGAGGTCTGCTTGCCTTCTGTGCTGGTCACGTGGACCTCCCACTAAAAGTTGCAAGTCTCCTCCTCTGCACTCTACTCCTTCCCCTTGGTAGGTGAGTCCCCCTCTACTTCATGGTCATGACAGCCAATAACAACAGCAAATTTCATATCGATGTCCATTTCTTCCTTCTTTGAGAGTAACAGATGCATTTGAGCATCACCATTGTTGACTGATCTGGCAGCTGTGCTATAAAGACCTGTGTCCCAAGCTGTGTCTTGACCAAGACCCTCCAGAAACCTCCGGACTATCGGCATGCTGTTGTGGTCCCCTTCCAATGAATGTCAGGGTAATTGAAGGCCACAAGGGGACTTAAATGGGTTCTTTGTCTACCACCAAAATTTCAGCATTAGCAGTCTCTCCTCTGACCCTAAACCACAATGGTTCACCAATTTGTTAATCCAACAGAGGAGCTCCACACATCCTCCTTCACACGGAGGACACTTCCCTCCTGATCTTTCTGGCCTCCTGACCATCCTATACCCACCCATCACAGCACCCCAATCATGTGAGCTGTCCTGACAGGCCTCAGTAGTTATTCCCTCCAAGTGGAATGAAGAGATTGCACACACAGCTCCAGCCCCTCCTGTCCGTGCCCCAGGCTGGGGACATCAGTGCCTCTCTGGGTTGCAGCACCTCAGCTGTGGCACATTTGGGTAAGAGCAGACTTGCAAGAAAGAGACCTGCTACCAAGCCCCCAAGACCTCAGTTGTGCAAAGGCTTTCCTTCAGAGCAGAGACTTGCTGGAGTAGATGGCAGAAGAAATGAGCTGCCCACAAAGAGAATAAACCCTGCTCTCCCCAAAGCCAGAGAAAATCAAATCTGGGCCGTGCAGCCTGAGCAGGAGAGGGGTTTGCTGTCTCTTACGTCTCTGCTGCCCTGAGAGTCTGTGGTTGAGGTGAAGCTGGTCATCATAAAGGAAGAGATGATGTTGAAAATGGTCTTGGTGTGGACATCCTGTGATTCAGGCACACTATGAAGGTCATTGCCCTGATCCATGATTGTATCATCAAGGGGATGGTTAAACAATGGGGAACAGGAGAAACAGCAGAGTTTGAGAGTCAAGGAACATGTGTGGAGACCCTGGTGTGATGTGCTTTGTACTCATGCATGGCCTAACATGTGCTGGATAGCGATGGGACAGACCTTGCACCACTGCAGTGGCAGGATTCAGTCACTGGCCCAAAAGCACCAAATCTGTTGGAGTTGCCCTGAGAGGTGCCTGTCACACAACTGGTCTGAATGGGAACAGGGTTCCTGTGTTCCTGTGCTGTCCATGTCAGATGCATGCAGTTGTGCTGGACAGCCCTGGCACCTCTCATAGCACTACAGGCCTGTATTTGTAAATTAAATCATAACTCAGCTACCCTGAATAAGGTTAGGCAATGAAGGGATGCAGATGAAACAATTGCCATATGTAGAAAATACAGCTGATGGAGAACAGAAAAAGGCACATTTGGATCTGCCAGTACCACACGACTCCATTTGGTCGGATTAAATCCTCTATAGGCTGCCCTGGACATAAGGAATTGTCACAGGTTCAGTTGTCCGACGTGGGCACTTTCTGTCATTTAAGTTGGCCAAAGGAATTTCGCACCAGTCTCCAAGAAGATGCCCCCAGGTGCTGCCCTCTGTGAACTGCTCCGTTAGAGCTTGCAGTTATCTGCGTGCATCTTGGTCACCTCTGGAACCAAATATGTCACCAGGTATCTGTGTCTGAACATGTTCCTCCTGCCTTCCATCTCCGTTAACTAGCAAGAGAGCTGAGACAAGGAGCTCCTGTGCAGGAGCCTATTTTGCACACAACTGATCTGAGGAAAGACGAATCCTGCCTCCTGTGGGTTTGTGGTGTGCATGAGATAGAGCTAGCTCCTCTTTTGGCTGTAAGGACTACAAACTCAGCATGAGAAGCCTCCATTGACTCAGCTGAATCCCTTCCCTCAGAACAGGTAAAGGAGATTCCTCCCTGACATTGTCTGGTGTCCGGTCTAAAAATAATAAAACAAAAAGGGTGTTCTTGGAGCTAAAGCTGTCTCTGATTGAGAAAATCAACTGCTGGGAAGAAGTTTGTCTCCCCAGCTGAAGGTCAGAAAATAAGTAGTTACATCAGCCTGTTTCACAGCAGGTTCCTCTGGAGCCCCAGGGACACCTGGAGGGAGGCCAGAGGGGACAGAGAAAGTGCCACCTTGGGCTGCTCCTGTGCTGCTGAGCTGGGCTGGGCTCCTGGGACACAGGGAGCTCATGGCAAGCGGCAGCGCTGCAGAGAGACAGCTCTGCCCAGGAGCAGCTCCTCTGCACAGCGCAGCAGGGCTGAGGGCTCTGCCTGCAGCACGGAGGGGAGAGGAGCCAAAGAGAGAGGTTGAAAGCAATGTAGGGTGGTAGGTTGCTGAGTGCTCAATGAGAGACAAATCTTCAGAGTCATAACATGGTAAGTCTCTGCATGTAGGACAATGTAGCTGCATTTCCTGGAGAGATCTGCAAAAGCTGAAACATTACATGACTGGTGGGACTTGTAAGAAAGTTTCTCCTTTCTTTTCTGGTGTGGAGAAGGAGGACACTCTCTAGAACAGGTGTTCCCTGCTGCAGCATCCGTGGGAGAGGCCATGAAAGCTGCTTTCTCCCAGGGATGGCTGCAGGGGTGTGAAGCTGGGTGAACACTCAGGTGTACCCAGGGCTGTCCTGCAGAGCTCAGCGCTCAGCCTGCCCGGGGAGATCCCAGTAACATGGAGGGGAGAAGCTCTGGGTGGAAGGAGCGACCTCTAACAGGACAGGGTCCTTCTGCTCTCAAAAGGGTGCTGTGTGTGCCAGGGCTGCTCCAGATCACCCACAGGGCACTTCTGACAGTTCCTTCCTCCTTTTGAGGACCTTCCATTTGAGAGTAAGGTCCAGGCAGGAGTTACCTGGAAAGGAAGGTTTTGCTTTAGCCTTCGGTTCATGCTGGGGGGGTGTAAAGGGGAAAGGAGCTGGTAACTTCAGAGAAGTGACTGAGACTCTTGAACCATTAAGTGGTGTGATCCTTAGGTCTGCTAGGAACACAAAAAACTGCTGCACCTATCCCTCAGCCTACAGATATCACCAGCATCAACTTTGCTGGCAACACCACAGTTTGTCTGACCTGCTCTTTACCACCTGCAAGCAGGGAGGTGTCCTTAGACAGTACCCTCCCAGGGGGGGTTTTCTGACAGGCAGAACTGAACACATAGATGGTGGGATGGGATCCCTCAGAAATTACTGTGAGGAAAATGATGTGGGGACAGAGAAGCAGGTGGAAATGGTCAACAAAGCAGAGAGGTGGGCAGGAAAGAAGACAATACAAAACGGTGAAGTCATGGAAATGAGAACTGGGAAAACTCCCTGTCATCCCCTTCCATGCAGAGCACTTCCTCTGAGCAAGCCCCCCTGGCCTCTTCTCTGACCCAGCCAAGTCTGTGTCCTCATGGCCGTGGGACACAAGGCAGTAGCCACCCACTCTGCAGCCAGAGCTTCGACAGAGGAGAGGTGCCTCTCTCCAGGTAGCACCCATTTCCCTCTGCAGAGCACAGGGTGAGTGTGATGCCTCACAGCATTGCTGGCTGTGAGGCTGCCTCCATGGCTGGTTACGGTGATGACTTTCTTAAGTGTCTTTGTCTCTCTTCTTGCCTCCCTTGGCAGAAGAATCCTGGTGCTGCTGCTCCTTTTCCCACCTGTCCGTGCTGCTCCTGCTCCTGCTCTTGGGCTTTGTGGGGTTGGGCGAGTTTCAGATACAAACCCTTTGAGCCTTGCTAGAAAAGGGTCTGCATGGGAGTGAGGAGCCCCAGCCCGCCTCTAACCTGTGAAGCTCCAGGAGATGTGGGCTGTGGGCTTGGGCAGTGAATGACTGTTCCCAGAGGAGATCCTGCCTGTAAGACACTTTGACCATTTCCCTGCAGTGTCCTGAGAGGCTGTGCACTTGACACCAGACACCACTGTCTCACAGTATCTTTGTGATCTGTGAGATGCCCCTAAAGAAGCCCCAGAGGTGCTAAGGCTGTGGAAATGGTGTTGAGCAGCTGTATACGGGCAGCTGAAAGGAGCCTGTGTGTCTTGACTAGACGGGGAGTGTGTCTTCCACCCTCAGGTACCCTGTGACAGAGGGAGAAGTTTGGAGATCTGAAGCTTAAGTCCAGATGTCTCTACCCTCAGCAGGGTCACGTTTCTTTGAAGGACAACCTACGACTGTGATCATCCTCCATCTCAAGCACATAGAAGCAATGAGGAGCTGGGAACAAGACTGACAGATAGCCCAGCTCCCCTCAGACTGCACTGAGTGACAGTGAGCATTTTACCACTCAAGTTTCATGATAGAAATGCTGCGGATTTCTACCTTTGAAGAAGACTCCACAGGTAGGACAGGACTATCTAAAAGAAAAAATGAGAAAAAAAATTTACTTTCTGCCTTGAAAAGTGTCTCTGAACTTTTCACTTGCTTTTCCTTCTTCACCAGTCTGTCATCATCAGAGGCAGAAAATGTCCAATGCTCCATCACCCAGTTCCTCCTCCTGGCATTCACAGATACACGGGAACTGCAGATCCTGCACTTCTGGCTCTTCCTGGGCATCTACCTGGCTGCCCTGCTGGGCAACAGCCTCATCATCACCACCATAGCCTGTGACCAGCACCTCCACACCCCCATGTACTTCTTCCTCCTCAATCTCTCTGTTCTTGACCTTGGATCCCTTTCCACCATTCTCCCAAAAACCATGGCAAATTCCTTCTGGGACACTAGGGCTATTTCCTATGTAGGATGTGCTGTATAGGTCTTTTTCTGTCTGTTCCTGGTCACAGCAGAATATTCTCTTCTCACAGTCATGTGTTATGACCGCTACGTTTCCATCTGCAAACCCCTGCACTACAGGACCCTCCTGGGCAGCAGAGCTTGTGTCCACATGGCAGCAGCTGCCTTGGCCAGTGGGTTTCTCCATGCTCTGCTGCACATGGCCAATGCATTTTCACTACCCCTGTGCAAGGACAACGCACTGAATCAGTTCTTCTGTGAACTTCCCCAGATCCTCAAGCTCTCCTGCTCACACTCCTACCTCAGGGATTTTGCACTACTTGTGGTTACTGTCTGTTTATTCTTTCTGTGTTTTGTGTTCATTGTGGTGTCTTATGTGCAGATCTTCAGGGCTGTGCTGAGGATTCCCTCTGAGCAGGGACGGCACAAAGCCTTTTCCACGTGCCTCCCCCACCCCGCTGTGGTCTCATTGTTTGTCAGCACTGGCATATTTACCTGCCTGAAGCCCCCGTTCATCTCCTCTCCATCCCTGGACCTGGTGGTTTCTGTTCTGTACTCGGTGGTGCCTCCAGTAGTGAACCCCCTCATTTACAGCATGAGGAACCAGGAGCTCAAGGAGTCCATCAAGAAAGGGATTTCATGGATATTAGTCGATGTTGAATAAATTTTCAGTGATTCGCCACAAACGACTTCTAGTGTATCCCAGTTAGACCTGTACTCTATTTCTAGTTTTATCCTTTTTATTTTGTTAGCTTTACCTATATTTTTATTTGCAGTTATGATGTTCCTACATAAACATTTTTATTCAGCTTACACTCTTGAGAAATGAACCCAGTACAAATGATTTTTAAACACCTGAAACCTCTATATTTTTTTTTTTTCTAGCATTGTTTCAGAGCTGACTTTTTCATTGCCTCTCTGTAATAAAATGACATCTCCCCCTTGCAGTTTCTCTAGATTTGGCTGTTATTCCATAAGCTGATATCAACAACAAGCCCAGGAATTTTACCCCCCCAAACAACCAGAGTGAAAAGCTCATTGTCACATTGGCAGCTATTACAGAACAAGGTTTGGATTTAGGACACATCCCTTCTTGTCTGTTGACAGTGGAGATGGTGAATGTTCGCTGAGATAGGGTCAGACTGCACTGTCCCAGTGCATGATGGGGCAGAGGACATCCTTTAGGAGAAGAATCAGGAGGTGCCCAGAGAGCCCATGAGATACACGTGAACCATGTGTGCCTGAGGTGGGCAGTGACTAGAGTCCAAGGAGTGAGAGATCACCCAGTGTGGCCTCAACCAAAAGGAACGCCAACCTGACACAGACCAGCTCCAACAGGCAACAGCACCTTCACAACCACCACACCACCAGCAGCGCTTACACAGCCATGAGCAGCACAACTGACCCTGTCCTGTTCTTCCTCTCAGACTGATCTGGTGTGAAGATTGCACAAGTGGTCCATACATCCTGCGCAGAACTTACCTGCTGTCTCGCACATTTCTGTGGTTCCTCCGCTGTGGATCCGGGCTTTGGGTCTGCCCAGACTGAGAGATATTACTGACTTGGCCATTCCAACCCTGGGTCTCTCCAGATCCTGGTGTCCTCCTCCTCCTTGCTATCATCACTTAGAATTGACCAGGAAAGCATGTGCGTACCTTCATACCCAAACACACACACAATAGAGAGCCCACTCACATAGCAAATAGCCAGGAGCAGAGTTTAGTTTTGTAGTTTAACCCTGACAGGCAGCTCAGCACCACACAGTCTCTCACTCACTGCCCCACAGCAGGATGGGGTAGAGGACTGGAAACACAAAAGCCCCTGAAGCTCTGCCAGTTCAGATGCCCTGGGCACCTCTGCCCAGGCTCTACCCGCAGCTCCCAAGGGTCTCCGGTCTCCTACAGGTTCTAGGCCTATGGTTGGACCGTAGAGCTCTGTCCTCAACCCTGAGAAATTTCAAACATTATGAGCACCTTTAAATCAACTTAAATGATTGAATTAGTTCAATAATATGTCTGAGCTTTTCCCATTATTTCAAATAGGGGATTTCTCAGGATCTGTATTAGGAACGAGAGATGAAATATTGATATTTCCCTGTCCTTGCATCACCAGTTGAACAGGGAGCTGCTGGGTAAGCTCAAGTGGAAGAGAAGAGTTTACAGATCATGGAAGGAGGGGCTGGCCACTTGGGGAGAATATCAGGCTGTTGTCAGAGGGTGTATGGAGGCAACTAGGAAATCTAAGGTCTCCTTAGAATTAAATCTGGTGAGAGGGGTCAAGGACAACAGGAAGAGCTTTTTCCAATACGTGGCAGATAAAACTAACACCAGAGGCAATGTGGGCCCACTGATGAACGAGGTGGGTGCCCTGGTGACAGAAGATACAGAGAAGGCAGAGTCACTGAACGCCTTCTTTGTCTCTGTCTACTCTGCCAAAGGCTGTCCTGAGGAGCCCCATGCTGCTGAGGCCCCAGAGGAAGGCAGGACAATGGAGGAGTTTGCCTTGGTTGATGAGGACTGGGTTAGGGAACAGTTAGGCAATCTGGACATCCATAAATCCATAGGTCCGGATGGGATGCACCCACAGGTGCTGAGGGAGCTGGCTGAGGTCATTGCTGGACCGCTCTCCATCATCTTTGCCAAGTCTTGGGAAATGGGAGAGGTGTCTGAGGACTGGAGGAAAGCAAATGTCACTGCAGTCTTCAAAAAGGGCAAGAAGGAGGACCCAGGTAACTATAGACTGGTCAGCCTCACCTCTGTCCCTGGGAAACTGATGGAATGACTTATCCTTGGTGCGATCTCAAGGCATATCAGGGATAAGAGAGTCATTAGGGGCAGTCAGCATGGCTTCACCAAATGGAAGTCATGCTTGACCAAGCTCATTGACTTTTATAAGGACATAACAAGATGGACGGATGATGGCAGAGCGGTGGATGTGGTCTATCTTGATTTCAGTAAAGCATTTGACACAGTTTACCACAGCATCCTCACAGCTAAACTGAAGGAGTGTGGTCTGGACGATCGGGTAGTGAGGTAAACTGTGAACTGGCTGAAGGGAAGAAGCCAGAGAGTCGTGGTCAATGGGGCAGAGTCCAGTTGAGGCCTGTATCCACTGAAGTGCCTCAAGGGTCAGTACTGGGGCCTGTATTATTCAATATATTCATCAATGATTTGGATGAGGGAATAGAGTGACTGTCAGCAAGTTTGCTGATGACACCAAGCTGGGAGGAGTGGCTGATATACCAGAAGGCTGTGCTGCCATCCAGAGACCTGGACAGGCTGGAGAGTTGGGTGGGGAAAAATTTAATGAAATATAACAAGGGAAAGTGTAGAGTACTGCATCTGGGTATGAACAACCCCAGGTTCCAGTATAAGTTGGGGAACAACCTGTTAGAGAGCAGCATAGGGGAAAGGGATCTGGGGTCCTGGGGACAGCAGGGTGAGCATGAGCCAGCACTGGGCCCTTGTGGCCAGGAAGGCCAATGGTACCTGGGGTGGATTAGAAGGGGGTGGTCAATAGGTCAGAAAGGTTCTCCTGCCCATCTACTCTGCCCTGATGAGACCACGTCTGGAACAATGTGTCCAGTTCTGGGCCCCTCAGTTCCAGAAGGACAGGGAACTGCTGAAGAGAGTCCAGTGCAGGGCAACAAAGATGCTGAAGGGAGTGGAGCATCTCCCATGTGAGGAAAGGCTGAGGGAGACTGAGGGGTGTTCTCACTCATGTTTACAGATATATAAAGGGTAAGTGTCACGAGGATGGAGCCAGGCTCTTCTCGGTGACAACCAATGATAGGACAAGAGGTAATGGGTACAAACTGGAAAACAAAAGGTTCCACTTAAATATGAGAAGAAACTTCTTCTCAGTGAGGGTGACAGAACACTGGAACAGGCTGCCCAGGGAGGTTGTGGAATCTCCTTCTCTGCAGACATTCAAACCCACCTGGACACCTTCCTGTGTAACCTCATCTGGGTGTTCCTGCTCCAGCAGGGGGATTGGACTGAATGAGCTTTCCAGGTCCCTTCCAATTCCTGACATTCTGTGATTCTGTGATTCTGTGATACTCTTACTCTGTGTGTTTCATCTCCCTCACATTCCAGTTATTTTCTCCTGGCCTGATAAATTCACCATGTCTTTTAATTGTGTGTATGTTTAAATTTCCTATCTGTCTGCCAAAAATATTTCTTGTATAATTCTCCCTTTTGGAAGGTGGACCTCATTGGACCCAGTTTAGACTTGACATAGAGCTGAGGCATCTGTTTTATCTTTTTGTTAAATCTTATCACCTTTTAATTTGTGTGTCCAAAAATAAGAAAAACCTTTTTGTGCCTGTTTGCAGCCAGTTCTCTAATGAGAGCAGGTGGAAATTAGTGGAAAGGGGCTTTAACATCCATTTGCAGACTTCAGTGGAGAAGTCTGATGTAGGGAAAAGTGATGTAAGTTCCAGATGTGTGATGACAGAAAGTGTGGGGTTGGGAGGTGAGGAGCAAGGTTGTCCACACTGTATCAGACCTCAAAGGACTGCTTTTCCAGTCTGTCCAGACCTCCTTAGGAGACAGTCTGGATCAATATCAATTAGAAAATACTGCTATCACCTCATCCATAAACTGAAAAATAATTAAAAAGGTCCTTAAATATGAAAATAAAAATTATAAAATGCTTACAGAACTCTTCCTCTTTAGCTAGACTCCTAAAACCTCTCTAATTAACTGTACAAGTCTTGAAGACTTTAAGAAAATCATCGTAGAGACACAGATCCTTAGGGCTTTCTCAACTTTCATGAACCCCATGATGCATTTGGTGCTTAGTCCATGAACCTCAGATACTGAGAGGAGACTGAAAAAAACCTCTCAAGGACATAAAGTCAGAAGCAAATGCCAAAGTATCTCACTGTATTAACTGGCCCAGCTGAGGGCAATTGCTGACAAACTCTCCTTATGGACTCATTAGAGCAGATACTTGGAGGCCATGATGGTAGATAGGCAAAGGTAACATACAGACAATTCTGATGCTGAGAAAAGATTTGGTTTGATTTATGAGGTAGAAAGGCCAAGCCCTCACCCCAGCCCCTGGGAAGGCAGATCCTGTCCCTCATGTGTGGCTCTTCCTGGGGCAGTGGGATGTGAGATGTGAAAGACAACAGTCTGACACCTCCCTATGGGGCTGCAATGAGGCAATGAGGCCCCTCTTCCATGAGGACAACATGTAACCTTACAGGTCTAAGTGGCAGAGACCACTGCCATGGCCAAGTGGACAAAGATCTCTGTTCTGTGGTTGCCTTCCAGCCCTACCAGAGCCCTTGGCCATCTCCACCACAGACTGTCTTACACTGTCACACCCCTGTCTTCCCTGCAGGCTACAGACACCCATCTCTCTTCCCTACCCTGCTCTCACCCCAGCATTTCTGTACCTTCACTGATGTGTCTCCACCCTCCTTGGCTGTTCTGTGAAACACAAAACAATGGGCTGATCGCAGACTCTCTCTGGGTGACCTCTTGCACCACAGTGTGTCCTTCAGGTGACATTTTTATCTCCTCATGCCCTGTCTCCACATTCCAACAAGCACTTTGCAGCAGTTTTTCTCTCTCTTCTGCTGTTTCCTATTACCAAACAAAGCTCCATCATCTCAGAATCCATCCTTTAAGTATATGACCCTTCCCATCAGCCTGCTTGTGGTCTACCAGTTGACCAGAAAGAAGTATCTTCACCATGACCTTCCAAGCCATGTGCCTGCTGTTGGCCTTTCAGCTTCTTAGACAAGACTAAAGACATGTGCTTGCTGCAGATAAAAGTCAAATGATTGTCGCCCTCCAAGCCCATGCACCTGCTGGTCATCGTTCAGCTTCTCTGATATGCCAGTCCTGCAAGGTGCCACATGGCTACTCCAGAATAACTCTGCTCTGCCCCCAAGGGGTCAAACTGCTGTGTAGGGTAGGGAGAGGGGTTGAAGGTGATGGGAATTGAGCATGGGAATGAGATCTATGGGGGGTTAGGTGTTAATTTAGGGATTAGGGATTAGAACTCACTCTTCAGGGTTAGGATTTAGGCATCTTGCGTTCTGCTTAGGTGTGTGGTTAGTGTTAAGGGTACGGGCTAGCTTCATGAGTTAGGGTTTTTTTTTAAGGTTGTGGTGAGGGCTAAGGTTAAGACTGGTATTTTAAGACTAGGGATACAGGCTGGGGATTTAAGTGAGTAAAAGGATAAGAGTAAGAATAAGGGGTTATGGGTTTGGGATTTGGTTTAGAGGTATATTTTGAGCTTAGAGTTTAGCATAGTGGATTAGTGTCAGGGTGAGGACTAGCATTTAGGGGTAAGGTTAGGGTTTAAGATTACTGCTTAGAACCCAGGTAAGGGCCTAACATGAATGTTTCCACAGTCAGTGCCACAGCAGCATCATTGTTACCTGAATCCCTCAAAATCTTTCATCATTGTTGGCCAAGCCATTCTTTTTTCTTCCAAATCTCCAGTCTCTCTTGTCCCAGTTCCCCTTGACCTTCCCAAATCTGTCATCATCTTGGGACCATCTTTCTGATGACCTTCATGACTTCTAAGTATTTGCCTTCCTGCTGCTGGTCAGTCAGGATCTGCCTGACTCCAGGACTGTCTGGAATCCCACCTGGAGAGTTAGGAATAATTCATAATAATTCAGACCAACAGTTAATTTTTAAGGTGACTAAATTTTGCTGATTTTGGAGGTGGTTGATGTTGAAGGAGGTTGACTGAACTCAATTGCTTGGTTTCAGGCTGATCCATTGTCTCAGACCAATCTCTCCTATTGTCTCTGTGGATGATGAGATGGGAAAGTCCTTGGACCACCCAGGGGACTAATGACTGAAGTGCTCTGGTTGCACAACAACACAGCTTTGTTTCACCACCTCAAACTCGCCATCTCCTCCTCTCCCTCTCCTCCCCTTGCTTTTTGAATCATCCTGGTTTTGGAGCGGTCTGCTCTACTCCTTTCTATGTCTAAAAACAAATGTAAAGATGAAGGGAGAAACAGCAGTCTTTATTGTATATGTGTGGGGTTTTTTGTTCTTCCTTCTGCTAGATGTGCATTTTGATTTAAAAAACTTAATAACTTCAGAAATCAGAGATTTGAGACTTTGCAACAGGTGCCTGTGAGAATTTGTTTTCCCAAGGCTCCCTCTATGTTCTATGGAGACAGGAGAAAACTCTCAAGGCTGGGTCCTCCCAACCTATAACTGACATGCAAAAGAAAAGTTATGAATCTCTTCCAGTCACTCTTCTCTTGCTCTGCATTTAGGTCAGGACACTTGATACCAAGAGCAATGAGCAACTGTTCGGAAGCAACTGCATTTCAGTGCAGATGAGACTGTGTGGAACCATAACAAATTTCAGTCATTATCTGGAGTACTAAAGAAGACAAGTTATACTTATTCCCTATTCCACCCTCCCTTCCCCTTTCCTGAAGAAACAGAGAGCAAGAAGCTGTGGAGGAAAGCAAGGGATTACCAAAGGGATGCTTGATACTGCTTATTCTGAAATCAGTAGAGACTCAGGCTCCAAAAAAGCAAGTACTGAAAAGCAGCAAGAAGAGCTTTCAACATACATACATATTTGCTTTGTTTTGTTTTACTTTGCTTTGGATAGTTTAGTGTTTGTGCAATACAAGAGATGACTTAGGCACATAGGTGTGACATGTTTGGAATAGATCTGCATGAGTTTGGAGTTTGCAAGGAGTGGGGTACAATAGCTAACAGGCTGTTTAAAATTCTCTGTTCTGGAGAAAGAATTCTTCATGAGTGTTTGAAAAAGGTAGAAAGAAGACAACAAATTCTCTGAGACTCTAACTGAAATGTGATACAGAAAAATCAGGGTGTGAGAAATGCTTGAAGAACTATCTGTAATTGTGTAATATAGGAAGACGGCAAGAAAGGAAAGAAGCAGAGAAGGAAGTGTAGAACCTTTCATCCTGCTGTGAAGTTATCACACTTGCTTTTTGCTGTGCTCCTGTCTCGACAGGATAAACTGAAATTCAGCATGGGACCAGAAAATACAACCACAGTTACTGAGTTCATCCTAGAGGGTTTCTCAGGGCTTGATCAAAGACTACAGCTCTTTCTCTGTCTGGTCTTTCTGCTCATGTACCTGACAACAGTGGTGGGGAATGCTACCATCATTCTCCTGGTGTGTGTGGATCACCGCCTACAAACCCCCATGTACTTTTTCATCAGCAATCTGGCCTTCCTGGAAATCTATTTTACATCCTCTACAAGCATCCAACTGTTTGTAATCCTGAGTTCTGGCAGGAGAACAATCTCACTAAGCATCTGCTTTGCCCAATCCTATTTCTATTTAGCACTGGGCTGTACAGAGCTTGTTCTACTTGTTGTCATGTCCTTTGACCGCTATGTTGCCATCTACCAACCTTTGCATTATGCTGCCATCATGAAGCCTCAGCTCTGCATCCACCTCGTTGTTGCTGCTTGGGTCACAGGCTTCACACTCTTGAGTTACTGTCTGGCCCTCTCCTACAGGCTGACTTTTTGTGGCTCAAACAAAATCCATCATTTCTTTTGTGACAGCTCCCCCTTACTCGAACTGTCCTGCTCTGACACCAGCCTGTTTTGGAAAATGGACTCTGTTTTCTTTTCATTTATTATTCTGAGTTCCTTATGTTTAACTCTGGCATTTTACATGTGCATCCTTTTCTGTATTCTACATCTTCCAGCAGCATCTGGGAGGAAAAGAACTTTTTCTACATGTTCTTCCCATCTCATCACCTTGGCAATTGCATATGGGAGCTGTGTTGCTCTCTACGTGTGTCCTTCAGAAGGTGTTTCCTTGGAGAACAACAGGATCATAGCTTTGCTGAATACCGTCCTGTACCCATTCTTAAATCCATTCATCTTCAGTCTTAGAAACAAGACTGTGATACTGGCCCTGAAAGAAGCCATTGCCCGTACAATAACTCAGCTTTTCCCCTAATCATGAGGCATTTCTGGACAGCAATTCCAGTGATCTGCTATCATATGTTAAATAATATCAATGTATATGGATGTAACCTCAAGACAGAGATACCTCAGGAGATTTACAGGATCACAGAATCATTTCAATTGGAACAGACCCTCGGGATCATCGAGTCCAACCACAACCTAACCTAACCTAATTCTAGCACTAAGCCATGCCCCTAAGAATCTCATCTAAATGTCTTTTAAACACCTTCCGGGGTGGTGACTCCACCACTTCCCTGGGCAGCCTGTTCCAACACCTGACAAATCTTTCTGTGAATAATTTTTTCCTAATATACAATATAAACTTCCCCTGGTGCAACTTGATGACGTTTTCTCTTGTTCTATGTTGTTGGATTGTGTTAAGTGATAAGGAGCTCCTCTGCACACACACAGAGAAGGTACTAACAATGGCAAGAGGAGTAATTCAGTTTATATCCTGCCCCAGCTGCTCCCAGCACCATCGCTGGGGAGCCACCAGCTCACCACGAGCCCATCTCCAAAACCAAGAAGAGCACAGAGGCTCAGTGGCAAGTCAGAACCCAAATTACAGGCTACCGAGGATGAAACATCTTGTCCCAAGGTTGTCCTGGGAAAGCCATCAGCCTCCTTGTCCAGGTGTGAAGCCCATCAAGAGGAGTCACTGAGAGTAGCTCTCTGGATCACCATTTGGACTAAGGGAATTGTTGCCTAGGGGTGCAGGACACATTAAGGGATGGAGGGGAAGAGCATTTTTGGGTTACACAGAACTTTTCATGGGAAGCTTAGGGAAGGACCCCATCCAGTGCAGTCTGTCCTGTCTTCTCATTAAACTTAATTTCTAGGTCTTTGCTATGTGAGCAAATCTCTTCTCTGCACAAACGTGTGAGTGTAGCAACTGGAGCAGAGCCAGGGAGTCAGACAGCCTGTATGTCATTGGTGCAGGCGACTGAGAGACCAGAATGAGTGGACATAGCGTGTGTGTGGGCATGTGTGTGACTGGAGTTGTCTGTACCAGTATCTGGAATGGGGTTGCAGCCCTGGAGGCTCATGTGTCCTGGTGTCTGTGCCTGGCAAGGCTAACATCATGGCGGGGCTACTGAGCAGACTGAGTGTTTGAGCCCAGGATCGACCCTGTAAAGGTATATGTATAAAATAGACTAGACTAGACGACACTGGAATAGTTCAGTTGGTAGGGGCCTACAACGATCACCTAGTTCAAATACCTGACCTATTCATGGCTGACCAAAGGATAAATCATGTTATCAAGGGCATTGTCCAAATCCCTATTAAACACTGACAGGCTTGGAGCATTGACCACTTCTCTAGGAAGCCTGCTCCAGTGTTCAATCACCCTCTCAGTTAAGAGATGCTTTTTAACATCCAGTCTAAACCTGCCCTGGCTGAGCTTTGAACCACTCACACATGTCCTATCACTGGATACCAGGGACACAATCTCAGCACCTCTCTGTCCATGTCCCCTCCTCGGGAATCTGTAGAGGAATGAGGTCACCCCTCAGCCTCCTTTTCTCCAAACTAGAGAAACCCAAAGTCCTCAGTTGCTCCTCAGAGGACATTCCTTCCAGCCCTTTCACGAGGTTTGTTGCTCTCCTCTGGATGCATTCAAGGACCTTCACATCCTTGTTGTAATAATATGTGGGGCCCAAAAATGCACACAGCACTCAAGGCGAGGCCGCACCAAAGCTGAATATGCAGCATAGTCACCTCTTTTGATGACCTGGCCGTGCTCTGTCTGATGCACCCAGGATGCAATTTACTGTCTATTCTGTCAGGGGACAGTGCTGCCTCCTATTGACCCTGTGGCCAATCATCACCCCAGACACCTTTCTGCAGGGCTGCTCTCCAGCCACTCTTCTTCCAGTCTATACTTGCACTCAGTGTTATTCCATCCCAGGTGAACAATCCAGCACTTGGACTTGTTCCATTTCATGCCAAGTGCTAGGTCCTGCACTTGGATCACAACAACCCAATGCAATGCTGCAGGCTCGGGGAAGAGCAGCTGGAAATCTGCCCAATGGAAAAGGACCTGGGGGTGTTAATCAACAACCGGTTGCACATGAGCCAGAGTGTACTGTCCCCACAGCCCCCTGCTCTTCCAGAAACAGCTTCCAGGACCAGTTCTTCTGTAAAATTCCACAGATCCTCAAACTCTCCTGCCCAGATGTGTACCTCAGGAAAACTGGGCTTATTGTTGTAGGTGTCCCTTTGTTCTTTTTGTGTTTTTTGTTTGTTTGTTTTGTTTGTTTGTTTGTTTTGGTTTTGTTTTTTTCATTGTGGTGTCCTTTGTGTGGATCTTCAGGGCTGTGGTGAGGATCCCCTCTGAGCAGGGATGGCACAAAGCCTTTTCCACGTGTCTCTCTCACCTGACCATGGTCACCCTATTCATCATCACTGCCATTTTTTTTGTATCTGAAGCCCTCCTCCATCTCCTCCCCATCCCTGAATCTGGCAGTGCCTGTTCTGTACTCGGTGGTGCCTCCAGCAGTGAACCCCCTCATCTACAGCATGAGGAACCAGAAGCTCAAGGATGCCCTGAGGAAACTAATGGCTGGATGCTTTTCAAAAGCAATAAACTGCCCATCTTCTGCACATCACTGATGGTATAAATCATGACAGACTCAGTCTCTCTTTTGTATATCTTGTAGTTGTAGATTACTGTTTATAGTTGGGGAGAGGCTTGTTTGGTTTTGCTTTTTTAAAATGTGATGATACTGCCCACAAAAAAAATATTATTATCCATCTGACTTCTAATTCACCATCTACATTTATAGTTTGAGGCACAGACTGAATAAATGAGAAGCCATGCTCCCTGTGTATTTCAATAAAATAAAGGACCCTGCAGTGAATTGTTTTTCTGAGATCCTTCCTCTGAGACCTTTGCAAAGCTGAATACAAAGATTCCAGCATAGAAGCTCTGCCAGGGAGCACCAGTCTCGTTCTTTCCAGGGTTGTTCTCTTTCCACTTCCCCACTCTCCTTCTCACCCCTCGTGTTCGTGTAAGGCCTGAGCGCTCCTGAGGCTTGATCACAGTCCTGTGGTGTGACAGTTCTGTGTGTGCAGGCAGGGACAGGCAATGGGCATTTCTGTGACAGAGCTGGCCACGGAACAGCATCTCTATCAGCAAGAGGATCTCCTTAGAGCAGTGCCTGAAGGCTTAAGTCTTCTTCCAAAGCTGCTCTCAAGAACGTGCCGAAGGAATACACTCAGAAGAGGCTCGTTGCTTTGCTTGTTTCTCTGTGGGCTCAGTGTGATGAGATCAGGGTCCCAGTGTACTTTTCATGACACTTAGGGCTGGTTCAGGTGTTGCTTGTTGGTGTTCAGCACCCACACAGATGGTAAATAAGGGAGGGTCCCTCTGAGCACCCTCCATGGCCACCTAAGAGCTTGTGTGGGAGGCAGTCAGTGGCAGTGGCCACCATCAGCTGAGTCTGCCTCCCAGTCTGACCCTTCAGAGTCACCACAGCTAAGCCACCAAGGCAAACCCGCTTTACAAAGCAAAACTCCCCATTTGGGGCTGTAGGGACCATGGAGACAGGGTGCAGGAATAGCTGGCCAGGCCAGTGCAGGCATGCTCTTCTCGGGGAAAAGTTCTGTGGAGAGCTGGGATGTCCCAGGAGAAGAGCAGGGCATTGTGTGTGTGAATGAGAGACACGGAAACAATCTGTCATGCTACTGGATGACAGCTTGGGGGTATTGTCTTTTGCAACCACCATTTTGACCACTGTCCTCTCACCACAGCTGGGAGAGCTTGTTCTTCCCCTCATGGAAGGGCGCCAGATGACTAGGTCAGAAGTCCAGGTGAGCACTGAGGGGAGATGTGAACATGCACATAGTGTGTGTGAGGGCAGATGAACCCAAATGAGCACAAATACAATCAGCTATTCCTGTGAAGGCCATGGAGGCCTGGGGGACAGCATATCAAGGTCACTTCATGTTGAGATGAACTTCCTCAAGAAACTACCTGAATGAAGCACTGGGATATGATTCCTTGAACTGAGGTCCCAGTGTCCTCCCTGGAGACCTGATATGGCTCCCCTACCCAGACTCAGATACTGCCCAGCTTTGTGTCTGATGAAAGAAGCATCACTGCACGTAGATGTGTTAGGACTATTCCCTGCAAATCTTGCATGTACTAAGTATTGGTTTTGTGGGGATTTTTGTTGTTGTTGTTGTTTGGTTGGTTGTTTTTGTTTTCTGTTGACCGTATCCTGTGACCAGCACTGGGCTGTATGCCACCCACTTCATTTTGAAAGATTCATGGGTTGGACCTTGGCTATGTGGATTTCTATAGCCTACAGTCATCACTTCATTCTTGGCCCAGATACAGTCTTGTGGCCTCAGTGTAGTTGATGACTTCTATGATTTTGCCCCATTGCTGGAGATCTCCTGCAGTAACACTGTGACACTCATGCTTTCTTAACCTGCATTTTAGAGACATTTCTCCCCTTCCTGTTCACATGGGAGTCACATTAGTGCATCACTGCTCTCTGCTCCAGTGTAGACAGGAACAAGGCCTTCTTCACCTGCTCCTCTCACCTCACCTTTGCCACTGTTTTCTATAACACCCTCATCCTTGACTGCCGGATGCCCAGAACAGCCCTCCTGAGACAGTTTGACAGTTTGACAAAACCTTTTTTTCTACACCATCCTCACATCCCTGCTTAATCCCCTCATCCACAGCTTAAGGACCAGAAAAGTTGGGTACAAGTGGTGCATTGAAAAAGATGGTCAGTAAAGATTTGAGGTGCACAGAGAGCCCATCAACATGTTGGTCTGCTGTTGTCTTGTGAACAGGCCCAGAGGACCTTTACTGCATTTGCTGTGTCCCAGAAATTCACCTGGAAGGTCGGGATATGGAGAAAGCTTTTGGTGTGGCAAGGGGTAGACAGGTACTGGTGGAACTGGCTGGAACTTTGTGACATCTCTCAAAAGTCACGGTTCTCAGGGAGGTTGCATGGTCCTCTAAGAAAGAAAATATCAAAAATGACTTTTCATAGATTCATAGAATAATTTTGGTTGGAAGAGATCTTTAGGACCATCAAGTCCGACCATAACCTAAAACTGGCACTAAACCATGTCCCTAAGAGCCTCATCTATATGTCTTTTCACCACCTCCAGGTATGGTGGTCAACCACTTCCCTGGGCAGCCTGTTCCATTGCTTCATAACCCTTTCTGTGAAGAAATGTTTCCTAATATTCAAACTGAACCTCCCCTGGTGGAACTTGAAGCCATTTCCTCTTGTCCTATCACTTGCTTCTTGGAAGAAAAAGGCACCACCTTCCATGATACAACCTCCTTTCAGGTAGTTGTAGAGAGTGAGAAGGTCTCCCCTCAGCCTTCCCTCCTCTCCAGGCTGAACACTCCAAGGTCCCTCGGCTGCTCCCCATCACACTTGTACTCCAGCGCCTTCACCAGCCTGGTCACCCTCCTCTGCACTCTCTCTAGCACCTTGATGTCTTCCTTGTTATGAGGGCCCCAAAACTGACACCAGGATTCAAGGTGCAGCCCCACCAGTGCCAAGTACAAAGGGATGATCAATTCTGTAGTCCTGCTGGTCACACTATTCCTGCTACAAGCCAGGATGTCATTGGCATTTTGGCCACCTGCGCACACAGTGGCTCATATTCAGCTGCTGTCAATCAACACCCTCAGATCCCTCTCTGCCAAGCAGCTTTCTAACCACTCTTCCTCGAGCCTGTAGCATTCATGGGGTTGTTGTGACCCAAGTACAAGACCTGGCACTTGGCTTAGTTAAACGTCATACAATTGGCCTCAACTCAAGGATCAAGACTGTTCAGATCCCTCTGTATGGCCTTCTTACCCTCCAGCAGATCAACACTCCCACCTAATTTGGTGTCATCTGCAAACTTACTGAGGGTGCACTCAATCCCCTCATCCAGTTCATTGATAAAGATATTAAACAGAATTGTCCCCAGTACTGAACCCTGGGGAACAAGACTTGTGACTGGCTGCCAACTCAATTTGACTCCATTCACCAGAACTCTTTGGGCCCAGCCCTCCAGCCAGTTCTTTATCCATCCCAGATACACCATCCAGGCCATGAGCTGCAGCTCCTTCAGGAGAATGCTGTGGGATACGGTGTCAAAGACGTTACTGAAGTCTAAGTACACAATATCCACAGCCTTTTGTTCATCCACTAAGTGGGTCACCTTGTCATGAAATGGGATCAGGTTGGTCAAGCAGGACCTGCCTTTCATAAACTCATGCTGACTGCGCCTGATCATCTGGTTGTCTTGTATGTGCTATGTGATGTCACTCTGAATGATCTGCTTCATGACCTTAACCAGTACCAAGGGAAAGGCCTGTAATTTTCTGGATCCTCCTTCAAGACCTTCTCATAGCTGGGCATCACATTCACTAACTTCCAGTCAAATGGGACCTCCCTAGTTAGCCAAGATTGATGATAGATAATGAAAGTGGCTTAGTGATCACCTCTGTCAGCTCCCTCAACACCCTTCGGTGTATCCCATAGACTTGTGTATGTCCAAGTGGTGTAGCAGGTCGCCATCTACTCCGCTCAGATTATCGGAGCTTCATTCTGCTCCCCACCCCTGTCTTCCAGTTCAGGGGGTGTGTACCTGGAGCACAACTTGTCTTACTATTAAAGACTGAGGCAAAGAAGGCATTTAGTACTTCAACCTTTCCCTCATCCCCTGTCACTTTGTTTCTTCCCTCATCCACCCGAAGGTGGAGATTCTTCCTATCAATTGTTTTGTTGCTGATGGATTTATAGAAGCATTTTTTTTCTTTTTTTTTTTTTTTTTTTTTTCGGCACTAGCCAGGCACAGTTCTACTTGAGCTTTGGTCTTTCTAATTTTCTCCCTGCGTAACTTCACAACATCCTTGTAGTCATCCTGAGTCTCCTGCCCCTCCTTCCAAAGGTTATAAACTCTCCTTTTATTCCTAATTTCCAGCCGCAGCTCTCTATTCTACTAGGTCAGTCTTCTTCTCTGCTGGTTTGTCTTTTGCCACATGAGGACAGCTGCTCCTGTGCCTCTAAGATTTCCTCCTTGAATAGCCACCAGCCTTCCTGGACTCCTTTCTCCTTCAGGACTGCCTCCCAAGGGCCTCTGACAGCCAACCTCCTAAACAGATCAAAATCTGCCCTTCGGAAGTCCAAAGCAGCAGTTCTGCTGACCACCCTTCTAACTACACAAGGGCAAGGGTAGCGTCCTGCACCTGGGGAGGAATAACCAGTACAGTTCAGGGGCAGACTTGCTGGAAAACAGCAATGCAGAGAAGGACTTGGGAGTTCTGGTGGACAACAGGTTGACCACAAGTCAACAATGTGCCCTTGTGGCCAAGAAGCCAACTGTGTCCTGGGAATTACTGGGAAGAGTGTGACCAGCAGGTCGAGGGAGGTTGTTCTCCCCTCTACTCCACCCTGGTGAGGCAACATCTGGAGTACTGTGTCCAGTTCTGTGCTCCCCAGTTTAAGAAGGACAACAAATTACTGGAGGAAGTCCAGTAGAGGGCTACAAAGATGGTTAGGAGTGTAGAACATCATTCTGATAAGGAAAAGACAGAGAACTGAGTCTTTTCAGCCTAGGGAAGAGAAGGCTGAAAGATAATCTCATCAACATTTATAAATATCTCAAGGGTGGATGCCGAGAGGATGGGACCAGACTCCTTTCAGTAGTGCCCAATGATAGGATGAGGGGCAATGGGCACAGACTGAAGCACAGGAGGTTCCATCTGAATATGAGGAGAATCTACTTTACTTTGATGATGACAGAGCACTAGAACAGGCTGCCTGGAGAGGTTGTGGAGTCTCCTTCTCTGGAGACATTCAAGACCCACCTGGACACATGCCTGAGCGATCTGCTCTGGGTGTACCTGCGTTAGCAGGTGAGCTGGACTTAGATGATCTCCAGATGTCCCTTCTAACCCTAACCATTCTGTGATTCTCCAAGAACAGAAAACTCAATCATTTCAGGATCCTTATGCCCAAGGCAACCTGCAACCAACATGTTACCCACATTTGGCTTACTGATCAGCTCTGGCAGTTGTCTTCCACACACTCCAGGAGTCTCCTGAACTGCTTCCTCTCTGCTGTATTTCCAGCAGACATCTGGTAGGTTGAAGTCTCCCATAAGAACAAGGTCTAGTGATCGACAGATTTCTCCCAGCTGCCTGCAGAATATTTCATCTGCCTCTTCATCCTTGTTGGGTGGTCTGTAACAGACCCCCACCAGGATATCTGCCTTATTGCCATTCCTCTTGATTCTCACCCATAAACACTCAACCCTATTATGACCTTCATCAAGCTGCAGACAATCAAAACACTCCCTAACATACATGGCTATTCCACCTCCTCTCCTTCCTCACCTATCCCTTCTGAAGAATTTACAGCCATCCAGTTGTGAGAGCACTCCAGTTATGACAGTCATCCCACCATGTTTCTGCAATGGCAACTACATGGTAGTTTTTGTGCTGCACAATGCCATCCAGCTCCTCCTGTTTGTTGCCCATGCTGCCTGCATTCATATAGATGCACTTCAACTGAGCCATTGATCCCACCATCTTTTTCTGGTGAGAAGACCTGATTACTTTTCAGGCATCCTCATGTGCTTCCACATCTTCTAACACATAAATAACCCTTGTATCTCTTCTATTGCACAACTCTCTATCCCTTGCCTCTACTGGGATTGCAGATTGAAGGGCCTCTTTAGCACCCCTTCTTTCAAATGTTGGCATTTCACCCTTGGGTTTGCCTCTGCCACAGGGTTTTCTCCCCTTTCAAATCTAGTTTAAATCACTTTCAATGAGCTCTGCTAACTCCTACCCAGGATCCTTTTCCCCCCTGGACACAGGTGAATCCCATATGTCACCAGCCATCCAGGTGTCATGTAAACTGATCCATGATCAAAAACCCCAAAATTCTACTGGTGACACCAGTCCCTCAGTCAGGTATTGATCTGCTGGGTCATTTTGCATCTTTCCTCATCATTCCCTGCTACAGAGGGGACAGAATAGAACACAATTGTGCTCCTGATCCCTTAAACGGTTTTCCCAAGGCCCTGATGTCCCTTTTGACTGCCTTTGGATTTCCCATTGCAGTCTCATTGCTGCCCACCTGAATAATTAGTAATGGATAATAATCTGAGGGCCTTACCAGGGCAGGAAATTTTCTCTTCATGTCTTTAACCCTGGCCCCAGAGAGGCAGCAGACTTCTCTAAGAAGTGGGTCTGGTTTGCATACTGAGCCTTCTGCTCCCTTAGAAGGGAGTCTCCTATGACAATGACCTACTTTTTTTCTTTATACCCTTGATGGAGGGTGCAGATCGACTTATCCTTTGCAGCACCTCCAACTATCTTCCTCAACATTTGTTAAGACCAGGTGTAGGTAGATGAGGTGAGATAGTGAGATAGTCTATGTCGTCTTTGCCTCAGTTTTCATCAGAAAAGTCTCTCAAGCCTTTGTGCCTCAAGTCAGGACTCTGGAGAGCAGCCAATGGTGGACAGGAATCTCAGGTTACTTGACCAAATTAAACCCTTACCAGTCCATGGGACCAGAAGGGCTGCAACCGAGGGTGCTGAGAAAGCAGGATCATGTCACAGTGAGGCCAGTCTCAAACATCTCGGAAAAGTCATGGAGACTGGGAGGACTCCCTGACAACTGGGCAAGAAGTTGCGAAGAGAACCAAAGCCTTTTTCCTCTTGGCTATGGCAATCATCTCTGCCACCAAGGCCTATGAAGAGACATGTTGCCCTCAGGCACTAGGGGCACCTCATGGCCTCCTTGCACACCTCCAGTAAGGCTGGGAACTCTCACACCATTGTCCTTCACTCACCATCACACAAGCCACATGCTCGTGACACAGGAAGAGCCCTGAGAAATGTGTGAGGGACAAGATCTGTTTTCCCAGGGGCTGGGGGTCAGGGCTTGGCTGCTCTGCTTCATCAAACAAACTCAGGGTGTTCTTAGCATCTCAACTGCCTGCACATCACCCTTTGTTTATCTGCCATCACGGCCTCCAATTATCTGCTCTAATGAGTCCCTGGGAAGGCTTTGCTGGTATTGACTCTCAGTGGAACTCATGAATACTTCGACGTACTTAATACTTCTTTCTTCTGACTTTGACTTCTGGAAAGGTTTGTGCAATCTCCTCTCAGGACCTGAGCTTCAAGGACTCAGCACCAAATGCACCATGGGGCTCATTACATTGAAGAAAGCCCTAAGAAACCCTGTCTTTCTTGCATTTTTTCTTCTAGTCTTATACAGTGAATTAGAGAGTTTTCTTGGTGGAATTATGGAGAAAGATTTCAAAGAGCTTCTAATAAAAATGTCTTGCTCTTGTAAAGGGTATATTTTATTATATTTCAGTTTAGAGAAGAGATATGATTGATGTTGATCCAGGGTGTCTCCTAAGGAGGTCTGGACTGGTAGAAGAAGCTGGCCCTCGAGGTCTGACACAGTGTGGATCAACTTGCTCCTCACCTCCCCAACCCCATCATTTCTCTCATTGGCCACCTGGGACTTGCATCCCTTTTCCTTACATCACACTTCCCCACTGCAGTCTGCAGCTGGATGTTGAAGCTTCTTTGCACCAGCTCCCACCTGCTCTCCTTAGAGACCTGGCTGCACACAGGCAAAGAGGGACTTTGCTTTACTTTTGAACAAACAAAATAAAACTGATAAGATTCATGATTCAAAGAAAACACACTCCTCAAGTGTATGCCAAGTACAAGCTGCCACCAATGAGGTTCAAATCCCACAAGGCATAACCATGCAATAAATGTTTTATACAGAAATGAATTATACAATAAAAGCAACAAAAGAGTTGGCTAAAGACAGAATTAGACTACTGAAATACAGGCAAGCTTTTTAACTCCTTGAAGCTGAAAGTGGCAACTGTATTGCTGAAAGGTGTCTGAATGATCAAAGAGTAAGGGGAAGGGATATCCAGAAAGAAATCACACCTGCTTGTGTGTAGAGTGGCTGCTGGAAATGGGGCTTCAGACATGGTCAGTTTAGTTACGGCAGGAGCAAATACATGAAGGATGAGGGAGATCAGATGGACAGCCTAATAGAGAGTCTGCTGACAGGGTGTCCTGGTTTTGTTAAAAACCAAGTTTCTCTTTTAGTGAATTTGCCTGTCAGCTAAGGTTTCATATTAGCTGCATTTTCCTGGAGAACCAGATACATGTTTTGGTAGACATAGCAATGGAATGAGAAGTTATTGATAAGCACGGATGGACATCTCGCGAAGAGGGGCAACGAGAAACAGGTGACCAAGAAACTGACCAACTGTGAATAACATCCCATTCACGTGAATACTTCATATAAAAGTGGGAGATCACGAGGATCTTGTCCCTTCTTCTTTTCCTTTCTGCTTTTGGCCAACATTAGGAGAGGACCTTGCTGGTTGTCCCTGTGAACTGAGGCCTCGTGAGAGATTGAATCCAGCTCCAGTTGGCTGCAGAGTCCAATCCAGGACTTTGGGTGCTGGCTCCCGAGTTGCTGAGACTTTCAAGATTAGTTTTGTATATTTTGTATTATTTTCTCTATTCTTATTAGTAAAACATTTTTATTTTTTCCAGCTCCTCTCTCTGTCCTTCTTTCCCTCCCGATCACCTGTCCTTAGTGGGAAGGAGGGAGAGGGAGGAGCAAAACCTGGAAGTGGGGGGAGGAGAGGAAGTTAACAATACATCTGCCAGGGTTTTATTGTCACCCCGCTATCTAAACCTTTGACACAGGGCCAGTATAGTGGAAGATCAGTAGTTCTCCTCTTGCCACAAATGCCCATCCTGAAAAGTCTCATTTTGATCTCATGGAAAAACACTGCTATTTTATTTAAAGTATTCAAAACAAAGAAAGGAGAATAACAAAACCAACAATGTTTGATGCTTGAAGTTGCAATAAGACATTTCCTTCACTCTACATCTTTCATTTGGTTTCCTTATTCTTCATTTTTTTAAAATGTTCTCTGCATTTCTATTATAATGAAGCCTACAGCATTAAGAAAGTGCTGAGAGCTTGGAGGCAGGAGATGCAGGAGAAAGTGAAGATTACATGACTGGAGGTAGGTTTTGATGCCATTTCTACTGCAGTTACCCGACTGACTTGCGTCAGGCAGACAGATACTGTGACATCATCAAATGCATCACAAAGCCCAACAGATGCCAGCTCAGGTAGTGGAGAGGAGTAGAGGGGGGCAAACCCAACATGGCTGGACTATTGCTTGTGAAGTCCCCCCATGATAGCAATGCCATTGGCCAGGAGTAGGCAGGTATCATGAGGTCATCAAGGACACCAGATGGGAAGGCTGCAGACAGATGAGTGAGCCCCTGGTCAGGCCCTGCCCTGGGGTGAAGCCAGCTGTACATGCCACAGAAAACTGTGGGACATGCATGAGAAATTGTAGGATGTGACAGAGAAGAGTGTCAGAAGGTACCAGAAGTATGGGCAGCCCTGTGTGTCCCAGCTGGGCCTCACAGATGACTGCAGATGTGAAAAGATACTGTCTGGGCAGTCAAGCCTTGCAAGGCATCAGTGCCTGGAGGAGTCATCAGTGATGCCACTGAAGTCCCAGAGGACCTAGGCAATGGCATCTGAACTATCAAATTTGAGTACAAGTAGAGAAAACCTGAGCCCATTGTAGAAAAAGTAACTGATGGTGGTTCCAAATTGGGGCGGATATTGGGGCAGAGAAAGGGAGGGATCAAGGTGGATCGTGGAAAAGTGGAAAAGTGGAAAAGCCTGTGGAAAAGTGTGGAGGAAGGGGATTGAAGGGACCAGCTGCCCGTGGGGAGGTGGCTGATCACCATGGTCTGTCCTGGTTTCAGTTGGGGTAGAGTTAATTATCTTCCTAGTCACTTGTAGGGGGTTGTATTTTAAATTTGTGATGGAAACAGTGTTGATCACACATCAGTGTTTCAGTCCTTGCTGAGCAGTGCTTGCACAGAGTCAAGGTCTTTTCTACTTGTCACACTGAGAAGTGAGAGTAGTCTGGGGGTGGCCAAGAAATTGAGAAGAGACACAGCTGAGACAGCTGATGCCAGATGATCAAATGGATCTTCTGTACCATATAAGTCAAGCTCAGCAATAAAATCTGGGAGAAGAAGCGAGGGGAGAACACTCGGAGTGATGGCGTTTGTCTTTCAAAGTAGCTGCTATGTGTGATGGGGCCCTGATCTTCTGGAGATGGTTGAACACCCACCTGCCAGTGCAAAGTAGCAGATGAATTCCTTATTTTATTCGATTGTGCACACAGCTTTTTTTTTTTTTACCTATTAAACTGTCTTTATCTCAACCCATGAGTTTTCTTTTACTTTTCTGACCTTCCCCCACATCCTGCTGTGGGGGAGTGAATGAGAGACTGTGTGGTGCTGAGCTGATGACAGGGGTAAAAAAATGACATTTCTTAAACTCTGTTCCTGGCTATTTGCTGCATGAGTGTGTTCACTGTTGTGTGTGTGGGTGTAAATGTATGTACACGCTTTCCTGGTCAATTCTAAGTGAGGTAGCGAGGAGGAGAAGGAGGAGGACACCAAGATATGAAGAGACCCAGAGTCAGAATGGCCAAGTGAGTAATATCTCTCAGTTTGAACAGACCCAAAGCCCAGGTCCACAGTGGAGGGACCACAGGGGCGTGTGAGACGGTGGGTAAGTTCTGCCGGGGATGTAAGGACCACTTGTGCAAACTTCATAGTAGATCAGTCTGAAACGATGAACAGAACAGAGTCAATTGTGCTGCTCATGGTTGTTTAAGTTCTGTTGTTGGTGTGGTGGCTGTGAAGGTGCTGTTGCCTGTTGGAGTTGGTCCGTGTCAAGTTACCTGTTTCCATCTTTGTTTCCATGCAGATACCTGGAGTTTGTGCTTTCCCTTTGGTTTACTCTCCCTTGGGCATCCTCCATCTCCTGAAGGATGTCGTCTGTCTTGTCACACATTTGGACAGTGCAGTTTGACAGTATCTCAGTGACCACTCACCATCTCCACTGTCAACAGACAACAAGGGGTGTGTCCTAAATCCAAACCATATTCCCTAACAACTACCAATGTGACAACAAACATTTTACTCACATCCTTTTGGGGTGAAATTCCTGCACCTGTTGTTGGCATCAGCTTTAGAAGAACAGCCAAATCTTGAGGAGCTGCACACTAGAGATGTAATTTTATTAAAAAGATGCTATGAGAGAGTCAACACTGACAAAGTGTTAGAAAAGTACAGAAAAAGACCTGTACACCACATCCTGTATACGAAATAACCCTGGTGTTCCAGAGGGAATTTGCCCTGTTTTTTGGGAGAATGGTCGAAAGGAATCCTGGGTCAAGAAGAGAGAGACTGAGGAGAAAGAAGTACACGGGGATGTGGAGGTGCTGGGCACAGGCTATGGTGGTGATGATGAGGCCATTGCCCAGGAGGGCAGCCAGGTAGATGCCCAGGAAGAGCCAGAAGTGCATGAGTTGCAGCTACCATGAGCCTGTGAATTCCAGGAGGAGGAACTGGGTGATGGAGCTGCTGTTGGAAATTTTCTGCCTCTGGTAATGATGGATTGGTGAAGGAGGAAAATCGAGTGAAAAGTTAGGAGATGCTGTGAGATAACTGTGTCTGGTGTCAAGTGCACAGCCTCTCAGGACACTGCAGAGTCATGGCCAAGTGTCCTACAGGCAAGATCCCCTCTGGGGAAAGACATTCACTTCCCAAGCCCACAGCCCACATCTCCTGGAACTTCACAGGTTAGAGGTGGGCTGGGACTCCTCACTCCCATGCAGACCCTTTTCTAGCAAGGCTCAAAGGATTTGTGTCTGAAACTCCCCCAACTCCACAAAGTCCAAGAGCAGGAGCAGGAGCAGCACGGACAGGTGGGAAAAGGAGGAGCAGTGCCAGGTTCTGCCTGTCAGAAACCCCCCCTGGGAGGGTACTGTCTAACGACACCTCCCTGCTTGCAGGTGGTAAAGAGCAGGTCAGACAAACTGTGGTGTTGCCAGCAAAGTTGATGCTGGTGATATCTGTAGGCTGAGGGATAGGTGCAGCAGTTTTTTGTGTTCCTAGCAGACCTAATGATCACACCGCTTAATGGTTCAAGAGTCTCAGTCACTTCTCTGAAGTTACCAGCTCCTTGCCCCTTTACACCCCCCCAGCATGAACCGAAGGCTAAAGCAAAACCTGCCTTTCCAGGTAACTCCTGCCTGGACCTTACTCTCAAATGGAAGGTCCTCAAAAGGAGGAAGGAACTGTCAGAAGTGCCCTGTGGGTGATCTGGAGCAGCCCTGGCACACACAGCACCCTTTTGAGAGCAGAAGGACCCTGTCCTGTTAGAGGTCGCTCCTTCCACCCAGAGCTTCTCCCCTCCATGTTACTGGGATCTCCCCGGGCAGGCTGAGCGCTGAGCTCTGCAGGACAGCCCTGGGTACACCTGAGTGTTCACCCAGCTTCACACCCCTGCAGCCATCCCTGGGAGAAAGCAGCTTTCATGGCCTCTCCCACTGATGCTGCAGCAGGGAACACCTGTTCTAGAGAGTGTCCTCCTTCTCCACACCAGAAAAGAAAGGAGAAACTTTCTTACAAGTCCCACCAGTCATGTAATGTTTCAGCTTTTGCAGATCTCTCCAGGAAATGCAGCTGCATTGTCCTACATGCAGAGACTTACCATGTTATGACTCTGAAGATTTGTCTCTCATTGAGCACTCAGCAACCTACCACCCTACATTGCTTTCAACCTCTCTCTTTGGCTCCTCTCCCCTCCGTGCTGCAGGCAGAGCCCTCAGCCCTGCTGCGCTGTGCAGAGGAGCTGCTCCTGGGCAGAGCTGTCTCTCTGCAGCGCTGCCGCTTGCCATGAGCTCCCTGTGTCCCAGGAGCCCAGCCCAGCTCAGCAGCACAGGAGCAGCCCAAGGTGGCACTTTCTCTGTCCCCTCTGGCCTCCCTCCAGGTGTCCCTGGGGCTCCAGAGGAACCTGCTGTGAAACAGGCTGATGTAACTACTTATTTTCTGACCTTCAGCTGGGGAGACAAACTTCTTCCCAGCAGTTGATTTTCTCAATCAGAGACAGCTTTAGCTCCAGGAACACCCTTTTTGTTTTATTATTTTTAGACCGGACACCAGACAATGTCAGGGAGGAATCTCCTTTACCTGTTCTGAGGGAAGGGATTCAGCCGAGTCAATGGAGGCTTCTCATGCTGAGTTTGTAGTCCTTACAGCCAAAAGAGGAGCTAGCTCTATCTCATGCACACCACAAACCCACAGGAGGCGGGATTCATCTTTCCTCAGATCAGTTGTGTGCAAAATAGGCTCCTGCACAGGAGCTCGCAGATAACTGTGAGCTCTAACGGAGCAGTTCACAGAGGGCAGCACCTGGGGGCATCTTCTTGGAGACTGGTGCGAAATTCCTTTGGCCAACTTAAATGACAGAAAGTGCCCACGTCGGACAACTGAACCTGTGACAGTTCCAGGAGCCCAGCCCAGTTTTATGATTTTTAGATCGGACACCAGACAATGTCAGGGAGGAATCTCCTTTATCTGTTCTGAGGGAAGGGATTCGGCTTAGTCAATGGAGGCTTCTCATGCTGAGTTTGTAGTCCTTAGAACCAAAAGAGGAGCTAGCTCTATCTCATGCGCACCACAAACCCACAGGAGGTGGGATTCATCTTTCCTCAGATCAGTTGTGTGCAAAATAGGCTCCTGCACAGGAGCTCCTTGTCTCAGTTCTCTTGCTAATTAATGAAGATGAAGGGCAGGAGGAACATGTTCAGAGACAGACACCTGGTGACATATTTGGTTCCATCTCTCTGAAGGAGACCGCATCTAATTCATCTTCCTGATCAGTGAGTCAGTAACTGATGTCCACGTACCACAACATTGCCCATGCTGTTCTGCCCTCTCGTGCTGACTCCTCAACTATCAGGTGACATTGACTGTATTATTTTTAGGAATAGTTTGGCATGGACACACTAGAAATATACCAGATAAGGTACAGCAAACAGCCCAGTAGTTTTCTGTACCAGCCATAG